>NC_039361.1:112133755-112479890 GCF_003573695.1 Papaver somniferum | reverse complement strand
TAATTGGATCGAGATTTCTATCTCTGATAGGCAAGATAAAAAGTAGTCACAAACATCTTCGTCTCATCGTTTGTGATTCCACAATATCTTTTTTCGCTGCTAGGCTGTTCTTCGGGAATATAAGTCTGGTTTATCAATTGGTTCTTGTTCACCTTGATTTATCAAAAGACGGAACAAAACTCGTAGGTATATTCGTGGGAGACGTATTTATCTATTACCATAGACTTTTCTGTGTGATACAGATTTGTTTATTAAAGTCTTCGACTTTGGGTCGTAGCAACTCTTAGTTGTGGGTGAGATCAACTAAGGGAATCAAGTATGTAGTATCCTGCTGGGATCAGAGACGTAGGAGCATAAATGTATCTTGGATCAGTGTGAGATTGGTTGGGGTTCAACTACAGTCCAGACCGAAGTTAGTTTAGAGTAGGCTAGTATCTGTAGCGGCTTAACAGTGTGTGTTCAATCTGGACTAGGTCCCGAGGTTTTTCTGCATTTGCGGTTTCCTCGTTAACAAAATTCGGGTGTCTGTGTTATTTCTTTTTCGCATTATATTTTGTTATATAATTGAAATACCACAGGTTGTGCGTTGTTCAATCAATTAGAATATCCGACCTTTTGGTTGTTGATTTAAATTGATTGACACTTGGATATTGGTCTTTGGTACCATCCAAGTTATCTCTCTAGTATTTGATAAAGACTCGCAGATTTCTATTTTCTTGAGTATATATCAAATCGAGAGATTGAGATATAAACTCTTTGAAATACTTTTTATCTAGATTGAGTCTGACTGTCTAGTTGATTCTCTAGAAACTATATATTGGAGTTTGTCCATACAGATTGCTAAGTAAAATATGGGGTGTGGTTGTTAGACCCACACTTTTTCAATTGGTATCAGAGCAGGCAAACACGTTTAAGACCTTACAAGTCTGTGTTTGTAGCGATCTGACTCTATGGACAGAGGTGTTATCTCTATTAACGTACCACCAGTCTTCGATGACTCTAATTACTTATGGTGGAAAATTTCTATGCGAGCTTTTCTTCAAGCACGTGATTTTCAATCATGGGTATATGTAGTTAATGGATATTATGCTCCCGTTGTGGCAGTTGGAGATGTAAACGTTCCCAAGGACATTGGTGAATACACCCCTGCTGAGATAAATGCTGCAAAGAAAAATTCCTACGGTTTGAATGCCATTACCCCAAATCTTCAGCATCATGTGTCATATTGCACTAAGTCTAAAGAAGCTTGTGATATCTTAGAAACCGTATTTGAAGGAAATACCAGTGAAAAGGAAGCTAGGCTTCAAAACCTTAATTCCGATTGGGAAAACCTTCGTATGGCAGATGAAGAAATATTTGATGAGCTTAATCACAAAGTATCTGAAATTAATAATGCATCTTTTGCATTGGGTAAGACTATTCCTGAAAAGGACATTGTGATAAAAATTCTCAGATCGCTGCCATCTAGATACGATTCTAAGAAGCATGCCATCGTTGAGGGAAATAACCTTGATAATCTCTCCAGAAATACGCTGGTTGTGAAGATTAAGATATTTGATCACGAACATTCATCCAAATATAAGGATGTTGCGTTCAAAGCAGTAAAGGACACTAAATTACTTGATAAAAGTAAAAAAGTGTATATCTCTGAAGATGATCACTCTGAGACAGATTCATCAGATGAAGATCTTGACAAATCAGTCTCGATGATCACAAGAAAGTTTAGGAATCTTCTGTTGAAGACAAGTAAACGGTTCTCCAGAGATAAGCCTAAGGCATCAATCAAACCTCATAATCGTGTTCCTCCTCAAAATAGAGATATTGATGAAACTGATGACAAGGATATGCCTCAGTGCTTTAAGTGTAAGGGATTTGGTCATTTTGCAAACGAGTGTCAAAATCGTAGAAAATACACTGGGAACAAAGGTCTTGCTGCAACTATTGATGAAATGTCTGACAGCTATGAGTCAAATGAAGACGAGAAATCAAGTGTTGCACTTCTTGGTGGAAATATTGATTTTGATAACTATAGCAATACATACATCAATCTCTATATTCTTTCAGAAGAAAACCCAACTAATATGGAAGAAAATATTGACCCGTTCCTTGGAAACTCTATTTGTAATATTTCAGGTACAACTATGTGTCTAGAAGCGTGCACATCCTAGATGCCTGAGTTATATTCAATGTTGACGTGCTCGTATTTCTCACTCAAAGGTCATGAGCTATCAAAGTGTTATAAGTAAAAACACAAATTGAGACATGTCAACAAACTTCAACGAAGAGCAAATCATTTAGCATACAAGCTTAAACTTGCCCAGAAGACTGCTGAGGTATGTAAGATTTTATCTTCGTCTAAGAAGTTAGTTTCCAAGAATCCGACAAGACCATTAGAGAAGAAACTATGGTCAAGTAGTTTTGATATACAAAGGTTTGTGGAACAACAAACCTGTTTGGTATCAACTCTATTCAACCAAGTGATATGAGTCTGACAAAGGCTCTTCCGTTTATCTTAACATAAACTCCTTCGTCAGGTCCTTAGATCTATATTATATTCAATTACCCAAGTAATCTTTTAAGATTAAGCCAACAACACTTTTAATCCGAAGAATCGTGTTGATGCCGATCTACTTAATTAATCAATCCAATCTACCACAAGGATAAACCGACTATTAATTGAATCCTATTTTACCGAAACAAGTATTGTGCACACCAAAGATTATAAAACCAAAGTCAGATCTTCAATATCTTCTTTGTCTTCAAATCTTCTTAAATATTCAATAAAAAACTGCACACAATCACTTGAATCTCTTGTGATCAATCACGTACAGAACGGAGTCTGTTAACAATGGATTATTACAAGATCGTCTTTAGAACTAACAACAGTCTAAAGATCCCTGTCGAAACTCTGAACTAGTTTGAGTGAGTTCTATATCAGAAGAGAAGATTCTCAATAATAAACAAACTAGGTGCAATCAGATTTCAATCACCGTTAGTCAATCAAATCAATCGAAAACAAAAGATAAACCGCAATTATCTAGTTTCCCACCAACGGTACACGCTAGAGCTTCTCAATCCCAAAGAAGACTTTAAACTGAGCGGCCGTAAGATATTTCTCCTAATTAGGTTACTCTCCTCTCTGAATAGGCGGCTACACCACTAACAACAACAAAAGAGGAAGTCTATTGTTACGAAGGATTAGTTTTCTAGAAAGGAAAACTTCAAGTATTTATAGACAAGGAAGTTTGGACACTAAGGAATTTTCAAAACCGAAAATATTCTCAAGATACTCATTAAAGCACAGATTCGGTTTTCATAATTCCTGGAAATGCTCTGTCCAAAAATAACGACCGAAATCTCTCGGAAAATCTAATTAGTAAATGCACATTACTAATTCTGGAATTTCCCTACAAAATGAAATTAATAACCTTAATTAAAAGATTCTTAACTTACTTATGTTTCGATTCTGGGATTCTCTTCTCTTAGCCGTTAAGGAATATCTTTGAACAATTAAAGAAACAAACATTCATAACACGTGTTCAAAGTATGTTGACATCTTTACTTTGTAAGTTCTCTTTCACACTTACAACCTTGAAACCGATTTGCCACACTTCCAAACACGTTTAGAATTGGTTCATCTGACTTTCAAGAATTACCTGATTGATCAAACCAACATTCAATCACAATCATGGGTTTAACGGTTCTACCAAAACAAGTTTCGGTTCTACCTCCATGTGAGTATTGTGCATAGTCACACTAGCTTTCCAAAATTCGGTTGACTAGGTACTAGGATCGGTTCCCCACATATATATGGTATCTAACTTATATGTGTTGCACATGTCCATAGGATTAGTTCCCCTTTTTCTAAAAATGTGTTTCACATGTCCATAGGATCGGTTCCACTTTCTGCTATAAACCTTGCTGCACCCATACAAGGATCGGTTCTCCTTGTGATATAATGCACCTCTTACTAGGATCGGTTTCCCTCTCCCATATTTGTTCAGACATACAAACCCGATCATACCACAGGTGATTACTTAAGATCGGTTTTACTAATAAAAGTTATACCAATACATAAGTCAGGCCTTTGTGAATAGTTCTACCAAGAACACAACAAGTTGTGAGCGGTTATACTCAATCAAACATATTGGTTGTTCATAAGATATGCAATGAATAACAAAACCAATAACGCCTGGAAATTTCCTTTTCGGTCCACAAACAAGTTTATGAACTTAGTTCCTTAGAACACATGTAAACATTGTTCCCTAAGATGAAATCCTCACCTCATACCCATACATAATAACAATAGCATTCAAATGATTATGGCGGTATCTTATCTACAAAGTTTAATGGTTAAGCAATAAACCTCGTATTTATTCCTTAATACTATGTCTATCTAGAGTTCAAATATGCTTCACAATTATGTTTTCAATATGCACGACTTGAAAGATACGTTAGGGAATGAAATAGTTCAAGTCAAATATCACTAACCTCAAGTGGAAGGATGATTGTTGTCGTTGTAGCTCCTTGCTTCTTCGCATCTTCAAGACTTCGCAATAATTGTAATGTCTCATATCCTAATACTTTCAAGCTAACCTATACGAAGTTGACTCTAGTACATAATCAAACGACTCTTAACATGAGTTTTGATTCACTAAAATATGACAACCAAACTTGACATACCAACGCTTGGTGGGTTCAACCGAGCAATGCTCTAACAATCTCCCCCTTTGTCAATTTAGTGACAAAACTCTTACATCATATGGATAAACAGATTACAAGAATTCATTACAATCCGCTTGATTCCCGATTCAATAGCATAATAAAACTGCTTACATTCAATCCTTGAAAATGCCGCTGTTGACATTACAATAACAAAGAAAATACTCCCCTTAAGGAAGATAGGTAGATATTCAATCCGCACGTCTTTTTTATACCACTTTATATGATATGTTACTCCCCCTTAGTATGTGCTTTTACTCTTTCGTTAGATAAACATTCAAGTACCAATGTTCTTTTCCCTAGCGATGCCAATCAATATAAAATCAATGCCAGCATCACCTGTTTACTCCATATATTTCTCCCCCTTTTTGTCACAAAAATGACCAAGAAACGAAAAAAAATAAAGGACAACACGAAAAGAATCTTACAAATCTCATAATAGACTTGTAAACCTGTAGAGTTACGCACGAGGGTTCCACACATCATGTTCTGATAACCAATATCAAAACTGAAACTACAAGTAGTCTTATTTTGATATGTTACCAAGGAAACAATTTTTCTAATTTAGTTTAGCAAACCAAAAAACAGCTAAGCAACTTAGTCCCTTTGCTAAACCGATTGTTCAAAAACAACCGCTTAATTCGATAAGACCAAAATAAAGATAAGCTCCATTTTTCTCACCAGGTTTTAATTATCCATAAACTTAGACCTTTCAATTTTAAACAAGACAAGTACTAGGTTAGTTAACTAGCATTTCTTGTTAAGGCCATCGATTATACTTGAATAACCGAAACCTCACTTCGATAAGTCTAACTAAGATCAGAATTAACTTAGTTTCTCTTATCCGGAATTGAATTGGACTAAACAACCCATCCTTTACACAAATTATTTCTTTAAGCCATAAATAATTTATACAAAACAAAATAAATCAACTTGCATAATTATTCACCTCAATCGGAAGAAATTGAAACAACATAGACATTAAAAGCACCGCAATTGCACCGAAATTTTGTAAGCCTAAAAAATTGATACCATACAAAAGCAAGATAATAATAGTTTTTCTTAACCGGAACCAACTGAATCACACACACACATCAATTGTACCGAAATTTTGTAAGCCCAAACAATTGATACCACACAATAAATCAAGATAACAATAGTTTTTCTTAACCATAACCAATTGAATCACATATCCACACACACATCATGGAATAAATATCAATTGAACCGAAATTTCGTTAAGAAAAAGCAACAAATATATATAATATAAACTCAGGCTTTTCTTAAACAGGAAAACAATTAACTAACAAGATTGTTGCCTCAAATTTCACATCCACTTCTCCAATATGATTGCATCTTCACCCACGGAGAATTGATATCGAAATATCACCACGTTGTCATCCTTATGCATAAACAAAATAATAACAACAAACCTCAACCTTTACCAGAGAAAGGTTGAAAACCAGTTTTAACAATTGCAAGCAAAAGTTTAAAATTGTCGAAACACATATGCTTTTATGCTAAACCACCAACTGTTGTTTAGTCACATTTGGATCATGACAATCCAGTTCTTGAATCCTGAATCTCTTGACATAATCATTTGGATGCTCATTGTTTCGTTGAAACATTCTTCCCAAGTCTGAAAAGGTGATTCGCTCAGACACAAAAAAATATTTCTTGTAGGAAGTAGTAACCATCTCACATCGGTTGGATATTATGTTTGGTGCAATGTTGTTGTACCAGGTATATGTTCTCCCGATAAGAGACTTTGAAAACTTTTTCAGGCCTAGGATATGGTTGTGTTCATGCTCTCCTAAGGATTCCAAAAAATGAGAGATGTGTTCACGAACGTTACCGGTACCATCATATAGAGAAAATTGAGGATAAGAGTATCCCCTCGGAAGAGGAACTCTTTGCACATCAGGAGGATAAGGAGGTTGATGTTGGTGCATGTCCGCCGGATTTTTTTCGTCTCGATTTTGGAGAAGTCGTCTTCACGTGTGATAAAAATGAATTGATGATTCCTTTCCAATGAGCGTTCAGGAGCAACGCGAGCCTTTTCATCTATGAATCCCGCTGAAGTGCTTGCGCCGGGGTTTTAAAAGTATTCCTTGTCAGCTCCATCTGGGGTTGACGTGACTCTTGCGGTAACCGCTCCGTTAATGTCTTGAGAAAAGTAAGTACCTCTTTCTGAGTTGTATCCATGTCTGTCTGAGCCTTAGTGAGAACTTCTTTCCTTTCCATGAAATCAATAATGGTAATAGGGGGTTGGCTTCCTCTGGATCCTCCAGCCTCTTGTCCTAATGGAGGAGTGGCAGTAGCTCTGGTAACAATTGGGGGCGTTACGCTCAAAGAAATATTCGGAAAGGTGGCAGCGGCTCTGGCTCTGGTGATAGGAGATGTCACGCTGGAGGGAACGTTTCCTGCGCCACTGGTGTTAGTGGTAGAGGATGTAACACTACGAGATGCTTCGATTGTGCTTGCGGACGGTACATTGGTGTTGGCCATTCTCTTTTGCTCTTTTCCGATACGACCACATACTCTGTCTGCATCGTCGTTGGAGGAGGCACATACCTCAGCGAAGGACTCAAAATTTTTGTTCCATCTCTAAAATTGGTGGCGTTCTCCGAGCGAACGTTTGCTGGATTTTTCTACAGCCGGTTTGCTATATTCTTTAAGAGACAAAACGTCTCATTTTGCAGCTTGGCAATATCAACTTGATTTGCGACAACATCTTCTAATATTTTTGTCATACCTTCCATGGTGATTGGATCTCGAGCATTGGCAGCTTTGGAAGTGTTTGGGATTGGTGATTGAAGTGAATTCTGGTTAATGATTGAATTTAGAACTAAGATCCAACATCTTGAGTTTGGGAAGATTGGGATGAAAATTGAGATATTGGCTTCGCAACCGAAAGATTAATCTCACACTGTGGTCGCCAGTTGTTTTGGGGTAAAAATTGATTCTGCTGGAAATGGTAAATTTGGGTGTGCCGCCGAGAATCGAATCTAAACCCTAAACAAATGCACTGCACGTGAGTACTTTAGATTCGAGAGATCAATCTGTACAATCCTGGGATAAACCAAGAAATGGCTGTTGCAGTCTCGCTTCGGTCACAAAATGAAGGAGAAGGGTTGAGGGAAGCATAGAAGGTGTTGAGATCAGAATGGTTAACTCTGAAGGTGTGGCTATTTTATGACTTATATCATAATATGGAACTGGCTTGCGGTATGTAAGCTATCAGTTCTTGGTGTGTTTCTGGATACTTATGTTGTAAACCAAAACTCTATTGTTGGTTGAAATAGGTTGAAAACCTATTTATATAATTTATAGTTGAACGCACCCCGATCTAATAGGAAGTGGAAGTAGTTGTGTGATGGAGAAGTGGGGATCGTGTAAAAATGTTGAAAACCACGTCTTGCTATGAGAGAAGACCGGTTAGTTTACACCCACTATTTTTATGCTGCCACTAGCTGTCCGCCTTCCCTGAAACTTTATCATAATGGGCGTGTTACACGCGGCATGCTGTAAAACGCCAGACCAATACCCTGATAAACATCCCCCAGTTTGTGACATGTTTGATGTCTAGAGTATTTTTTGTGGAAAATATGCAGAAGGTTGTTGAGTGGGTCTTGTGTGCAAGACCTAGTTATTTTGACCAATCACGCGCAAGCTAGACGACGGGTAATCACGTGTGACGACTCAAGTCATGAGATTTGCCGCAAAGAATAGAATGTAACGTTATTAGGTTAAATAACTAATTTATTTGTGAAACCGATACTCATAAAATATCGCATGTATTCGATGCATGTAAAGCTTCGCTTTTAAGCAAGCAGCTCAGAATAATTGATGCATGTGAATCATCGTTGTATTGAGCCTGTCTTGGTTTGTCGAGGAACCTAATGTCTTAAAAAGAGCATGACCGGCCATTTTAAGGGAGCTGCTGGGAGCCATTTGTACATGCCAAAGATAGGTCGGTTGGTCCCTGTAGGAGAGTGATGGCTGGTAGCCATTTTGACATCCTATTGGTCGGTCCAAGGTAAATCTAGACCGGTTAAATTGGCTAGCTAAATTGGATGGATGAGATGATTTGCGGCAGTTATTGGTTGCCGCTAATTTATTTAAGTCTCTTACAAGAAGCGTGACCAGCCATCTATAGGCTATCATTTAGGACTCGGCGTGGCCGATTGTTCCTTATGGAATGGAGGTGGCCAGTGATCATGGTCATATCTTGTAGAACGCCTAGAATATGAGTTAGGTCGGCCGATTCGACTGGCGAAGTTGGGCGGCCGAGATGATTTCCGGAAGTTAATGGCTGTCATTGATTTAATTTAGGTTTTAAAAGTCGTGTGGACAACCCGTTTTGGGCCAACGTTTTTGGTGTTGGCGGCATGCTATAGACTATTCGACCGACCAATGCTATAGTCGGGCCGCTAATGCGCGTATCCACGCCTTGTCCGTCGATTAGAATTGAATTTAGGCCGGTCAATTCGGATGGCAAAGTTGGATGGCCGAGATCGTTTTGCGGCATCAATGTAATGCTGCTTAACAGAAATTAGGGTTTCGCAAGTCGCGCGGCCATCTAACTTTGGGAAATCGGTTAGTGGCTCTGTTGGCGAGTTGGAAGGGCTTCGATTAACCAAGGTGTTAGTGGGTCCTCCGGTGTGCATGGTGGTGCTTGTCCGACCGTGTTAAGAAGTGGTTAGACTTGATAAGTCGAGTGTCGAAACGTAAAACCATGATCGTTTTTATATAAGAAAACGGAGGTTCGGCTGAAAATTTATGGAGCATATATAAGAAAATGGAGGTTCGGCTGATAACTTGTCAGCCGAACCTAGGTATATTTTCAAAAAACGGAGGTTCCGCTGAAAGGTTATCAGCCGAACTGTTCATCTGGTCAGTAGATCTGGGTTTTAAAAATTAAATTTTTTGACAGATTCAACTTATAAAAAGAAATTAAACCTCGTATAGAAGTATACCTATGATTTGAATCACACATTTTGGTCACTTCTAATCACTAAAATTTCAAAATTCAAAACCCAAGTTTTTTTTTCACTTCTTCTTTTTCCTCTCAAAAATCCCAACTCTCTCACATAAATTTGATTTATCTACTAATTCACCACTAATAATATAATTTTTAATCAATCCGTAAAATTCCTAGCTAATCAAATCTAATCATAATCATTAACACCAATTATGTAAGGATAGTTATGCCATTATCAAAAAGGGTGGATAAAGGGTGATGTTGTTTTTTATTCAGTGACCCTATTTTGGCATTATTTAGTATGCCTCAAAATAGGTTTATTTTTTTGTGGGCTAAGAAATATAGTTCGAATGCGAAGTCGATTTCTTTGTGGGATAAAAAGTATAGTTGGACTACGAAGTATACTTGGGATAAGTAACGATCCAGCTGGCGATTCAAACGTACGATAACGATCCAGCTGGCGATTCAAACGTACGAATAATTCATGGATTCGTATAAAACGCTCATTATTATTCGCCAAGCCCAGAATACACGCGTACTAGGTACGAGGTGCACTAATTCATCTGTATTATATTCTGGACCGAATAAATACACGCGTACTAGGTACGGGGGTGGACTAATTCGTCCGTATTCTTCTGGACCGAATAAATCGATAAAATTCGCGTATGATTCGTGAATCATATGCCGAATTACTAACTAGGGGTACTACTATCGATTACCATCAATTTAACTACTTAATTCTACGGAAAGCATACATGGATTTTTAATAAAGTGGCCATGCTTTTGTAATGTCTTTCAGAAAATGTCATTTTTTTAAATATTTAAATAAAGTGACCGAGATTGACATTTTCCATCCCGTGATAAAAATTGTTAAATGCACACGTGTCTCTTAAAACCACCTTAGTAAAAGACAGTTAAACCCTCGGCTGAGTGACCCAATTGAGTTCGTATTAAACCGGATCGACTAAACTCGGTGACTCATAACACGTGAATAAAACGTGATGCTTTGTAACGGTCAGATTGACACGTGTCATTAATCTACCCGGAAAAAATCAAGGGACCAGATTTCATCCCTTTTATAACGATCTTCTCCTTCAGCTTCACATCCTCTATAAATTGCAGAGAACAACCATAATTCTCTCTTACCAAATAGCTCAAAAATCCGCCAAAATACAAAAAATGAGCAGCCAAAGTTTTACAAATTCTCCAGATAGCAGTGGCAATAGCAGTAGTAACAAGGTAAGACTCAAAAAACCCTAATTTTATGTTCAATCTGTGAATAGGGAAGCCATGATCCAAAGGTCTGTCCTTGGATTTATTCCAGGTGCAAATATATACCATGTAATGGTATAAGGCAACTATTGTGCTCAAAAACAAAAGAAACAAATGGACAGATGTTTTTGAAGTGTTCAGTTCCAACATGTATGTATGTACTTTTAATAGTTTGAAGATACAATTGATCCAGTCAAATGCAAGAAGGTGAAGTTATCAGTAGAGAAGTTGGTCACTGATTCAAAAACTGCCCACTGCAAAATTAAACCCGCAACAAAAGTAACTGCAAATCAAAGATGAATATGAAGTTTTGAAAAAATGAATACAACAAGAACATAATGTACCTCAGTTGCACAGATTTTGATGGTTTTACTTGGGTTTCAGATGAAGTCTTCATTGCTGCCAAAAACAGAATTATGAACTCAAGTTTACAGCTAAATTCCATATGTAAGGAACTTAACAATCTGAATATGTAACCTGCAAATGTACTAATAAACAATTTTTTATTCATAATTAGTCTTAAAATCTGCAAAAACAAAAGAAAAAGACTGCAAACACATATGTCTGATTTCTACTTAGTTCTTTTGAACAAAAACAATGACTGCAAACACAAAAAAAGAAACGAAAAAGAACAAAAAAAAATCTAAAATCATTTCTTCTTAGACTTTCCCTTTCCTTGTTATATATGCTGAGATACAGATTGATTAATGATTTTTCGTGGGTTGTAGTAATGAGGTTCAAACTCTCGTACTTGTGAAGATTAAATTTAAAGATTTAATAAAATTATATACAAAATTATTAACAATGGGCGCGAGAGGTAACCAAGACACTAGATTCCACTATTATGCAAAATTGAATGATAAATATTTCAAAAATCTATTCAATTCTTAAGTCCTCTTTTATCTTTAATTCACTATCAATCATACAGATTCTCAAACATTATTTGTAAACCTTAAGCATAGATTATCAAGAGATTAAACCAAGCATAACCTATCAAACTGAATAACAAATAATTAAGACAATCATTTAAACAATTTAAAACTCTGCAAAAGCAGCGATTAGGTGAATTATATAATTAAATGAAATAGTTACCCATTTATGTTGCGTGAATAGCTTCCTCCATTGCCTTGGTTACGAGGGAGTTAGCTCATCATAGTATAAATGCTCTCAAAATAATTTATTATGGCTCAAAAATGGTTTACAAATGATGAGAAGAAGAGAAAATGGTGTAAACAGCTAATGTGCGACCCACAGGAAGCGTCACACAAGAACGATACATATGAAATGCTGTAGTCTTTGGGAAACTACGACCCACACTCCACTGTCGCTGTCGCTGTTGAAGAACGACAGTCTCTTACAGTCTATTGTTCTTCGTGTTCATCTTCATGCAGCAGCAGAAACAGAGTTTTGTTAAACTCTGATTTCGTCTTCTCTAGCTCTCCCTAGATCCCAAAACTCTCGACCCCCTTTATCTGACCTCCAAGGACTTTATTTAAACCCGAAGCATGCATCGAATCTCCTCCATAACTCCACAAATCCTCGGCTTCTTTCCTGTTTTAGCTTTTCACGCGTTTTCTCTGGTCCAGCACGCTCCAATTCGATTACACATGCTCCAACAGGTTTCTCGATGCATGAAACACGAGCAGAACACACACAAAATCTTCCAGAAGTCGTAGAGAAACTCTTCTGCATGTGTTTTACCTGTTTTGAGCTCGTGAATTGGCTAGCCAATTCTAGCCAAATTTGAGCTAAGAGAACACTCAAAACAGCTTTTCCATGTTAAATCACAACTTCTCACCAATTTTCAACGATTGAATCGCACTAGAACACCTTCATTTTGCTGATTGAAAATCTGTCAGGAGTGAAAATGGTTTTCCCGCCAAAACACGAATTTGAATGTTGAAGATGATATGCCCCTTATCCTGAACTGGGGTGCGAATAGAATATGCCTTGGGGGTGACCTGGGGGTTCCCCTTAGTAATTAGGTTACTCCTTATCCAAAAGCGAGAGTCCGAATAACACTTGTCCTCAGGGGTGCCAAAATCAACTTTTCGAGCCGAATTTTCCAAAAATGTTTATTTCCTAAAAATACATAAAAACACAATATTAGTGCAAAAATAGAGTTCCAACAATACATACATTGAGGACAAAGTAGACACAAAAATGTGTCTATCAAATACCCCGAAACCTATTATTTGCTAGTCCTCGAGAAAATCTAATCTAAAAAATAAAATGACTACACTTAGCACGTGCAGTAAGACGTTAAACCATTAGGTGACCCTAGTGGCGGAGTGTTGTCTCCGGAGGGTTTACCAGAGGTGTACCCACAAAACCATTACTCCAAACCCTAGCTATCTATGCAGAACCTTGGAAAGCACTAAAGAACCTCCTTGGTTGGCATACTTATTAATTACAGGAGGAAGTACCCTGACGCGAAATTCCAATTGCTGTATACGAGTTTTCACTCAAACATACTAAAATTCATAAAAGTGACAGAGCTCTACTAAGATAGTTTCACGATGGACATCATACTCGGAGTCAGACTAATCATATGGATAGATTAAGAGATGGATATAGAAAAAATATACATGGTTTTGATGTTAACTAGGTGAACGATGTTTCTCATATCTGTCTGAAGGCCACTGCCAAAATAAACCTATCCTAAATGTCTGAGATAGTCTGACTAATATCAAATCACTGGCATATACAAGGGAACCAGTGTTCGATAATCCTAACTCTAGGTCAACACAATTGGCATATACAAGGGTTCCAGTGGTCGACTTTATTGAATTTTATTCCGTTTGGTCAAATGGTCTGGTCTAAAACTTTTTTTTTTTCATTTTTTTTTTCCAATACTCCGTCACTCTATTTTACCCTAGCAGTGGTAACAACTTGAATCGTGAGCCCCACCTAATCACCTAGAGAAACATAGTTTAAAAAATAAAAATAGAAACAGAAATGAAAAGGACTCAACGAGATATGGCGAAATTATCATGTTATTTCTAACACCTGAGCTCTGTGCTTTTATGAATAGACTCTTTAGATGTTTCCATCTAGTCAGATTGGTCCCTCAACTCCTAAAACCAAAATGCTTCCATCCACTTAGATTGGTTAGTGACATCCTAAATAAGCATAAATTTCTAGGCTCTGGAGTTTATTTATTATGCAACTAAAAAATTTCTCCCATACCCCCAAACTTAAACCTAACATTGTCCTCAATGTTCTAAAGATAAAATTAAAAACATGAACAAGGAGAAACTGGTACCAATGAAGCAAAAGAGATAAGGAAAGATATTACAGTGTCGCAAGAATATTGGGCTACCTCCCAAGAAGTGCTAAGTTTAAAGTCTTCAGCCAGACATCGGAAGGAATTAGTCACCTCATAGAATCATATAGAAGTAGTCGGAATAACTGTGGGTCATCTGGATCAAAAAGTATTACCCATAAGAAGAGGAAACTGCAACAGACCAAAAAGATGCCGAACATACCCTTGTTTAAGACAACTACATCTAGTTGTGGCTCAGGTTCAGGTTCTATAACTGGGTCTAGATAACAGGTTTTCATCGGTTGGATTTCCTCAAAGCTAAGATCCGGTTCAGGTATTAGAGTCTGGAAAAACTCAACTAAGAACTTATAAGCACATAACAACAACCTGAATAACTGGGGATCCTCTAAGTCAGTCATATTTGACTCACACAGGTGACCACAATGAAAGAGGTGGTCTTCCTTAAGAAAATGTGTCGACCCTAATATCCTAAAGTGATTAGGTTTAGTCTCAAAACTTAATAACCGACACATCTTAAAATCAAAAGTTCCCACAATTGGTTGAAAAGTTTTTGGTGGGAAAATAAAGTCAATCTTGGTATCATAGCCTGGGTTAACCACATCAACCAGAGGATGGGTTTCTAACAACTGAGCTTCTTTCTGGTCATCATTAGGTTCGGGAAAACGTGTATGAAGATAATCTTGTAAGATGGTTGAGGCACAAATGTCAAGTCCTACAGGAGGGTACTTTCTAAGAGTTAAAGCACACGGAGAATGATAATCACCCCCAAACTTAGAGTTTTCTGTGTCTCTAGAAAGACTAGTCACAACTTCCCTAATTTCTAGGTCATCAGATTCCTGGAAATGGTCAATAGATTCTTCTAAGTTGGGTTCATCCTCACTCATTTCTACGAGTTTATCATCTTCTAAGACTAGTGTTTCTAAATCGCTAGATTCTAAAACAGTATTCTCAGGGTAAACTCTTTCCTCTAAACCATTATCACAATCATATAAAGGATTATCAGAGAAAGGCTCATAAACTAAGGTTTTAATCATAGTTATCTCCTCCGATTCACTGATAGGCACATCAAATAATGGATTATCCAACATACTGCAGGCTAAAGGATCATGAACTACATCGTCTAAAACGGTGGTATCTCTAGTCAAATCCACATCCTTTTGAATAGGTGAATAATTATTAAAATTATTTGGATTTGTATTAGAAACAACACTATCATTATAAAGCTCAATCGGAGTAACAAATTCCTGATCACTATGCCTACATATTTCATGTTCTTCATCAATACTATCCTCATCATAATCATCACTATAATAACATGAAAATGATCGAACCTTATCAAAACAAGTAGTGTTACCAATTCTAACCTCGTCCTCTAAATTAAGAAAATATTCACCATTGATATCAAGGGTAGAATTAGAAACCCTATTTTGGAAATTTAGATTATTTCGAGCAGCATTAGCCAACTGTTCATTTTCTGCCTCTAGACGTGCCTGAATTTCACTGAGCATAACACTTATACGTTCACCACTCTCTTTTATCATCTCAGAATATCGTGTACACTCTTCTTTTGAACTATTCATTGAAACTAAACGTTTATACGTCCTTTCAATCCGTTGTTCGGTCTCTTCTAGATATGGAACAGGTTCAGAAATATCATAATCAGGACTAGTTTCCAAAAACGAGTAACCAGTACTACAGTGTTCCTGATTTTCTTGCTCGTAAGACCAATTCGCGTGTGAATAGTAATTGGGCTCACCATGGTATGAACCATAACCTTGAAAAGGTTGGCGTTCCCAACTACTATTCCCACCATGGTCATAAAAATGATGATGTCCATATTCAAATTCAGGTCGATACTCATTTTATTGGCTTCTATCATACCAGTTCGACATTCTTAATTGCAAGGGAATTCTACACAACCACAAACAAGGCCGACTCGACTCCACCAAAACAAACCTAAAGATTTCTAGCAAACAAAAAGCATGATGGCTTCACTTAGATTGTTTCTAGACTTGCTTCTATCTCTCGAAGGGGAATTCGTTACAGTTTAAGAAAACCCCTCTGGAATCAATCCGAGTCAAAGTAAGTTGAATTGAGGCGAGGGAAGATCAGTGGAGCTTTGATACCCAAGGCCTCACCGCTATCACAAGGCGGCGCAGTCACGCATTCAACTCACAGAAACCATCATGAACTTCGAGGTGTGCTTAAGAAAGTAACCAATATCCTTCGAAATTTTTTCCTGATAAGCGCGATACCCTGTTGGTCTCGTTCTAGTCAATTTTTAAGCTTGGGTTCGCGTTAGGTTTCGTTTTCCTAAGGCCGGCAAGAAGGGAGCGGTGATGAAATCCGAACCCTTATCTTGTATTGGCCAGGCCTTTCCCTTTACTAGGAATTTAAAAACAGTCCAAATTCGTCCTCAATCAATGAATCACCTTAAGGAATACAGTAAACCCGCTGACAGGAGATTCGCGAGTGTTTCGATGGACTTACCTCCCGTACCAGACGGGGGATGAACCGTTGAAGTCGACTCGTGCCACGACTCCTATGTCATGTACGAACCCGAGGGGCCGAGACGATATAGTAATCGTCGTCCTTCCCTGCACACAGTTTATATAAATTTTTTTTTTTTAATAATACCTTTCCGTAGGGTTAAAAAAAGAATAAAGTCCAATTGTCCAGAATAAAGTCCAAATAAAAAGTCCAAAAATTACAAAAATTATGAAAAATAAAGCCTATTTACAAATCCTAAAAAAAATTATGTCTTTTTTTTTCTTTTCTTTTAGCTTTTAGCTTTAAGCTTTTTGTTCCCAAGTCCTTAGTATTCCACTTCGAACCTGTAAATCAAAGACACAAAAAGAAACGTAAAAAGGAACAAATAATAGTAAAAAAAATAATAAAAACCTAAAAATTCTACCTAAGCACAAATCCGCGTCGGCGACGCCAAAATGATTAATGATTTTTCGTGGGTTGTAGTAATGAGGTTCAAACTCTCGGACTTGTGAAGATTAAATTTAAAGATGTAATAAAATTATATACAAAATATTAACAATGGGTGCGAGAGGTAACCAAGACACTAGATTCCACTATTATGCAAAATTGAATGATAAATATTTCAAAACTCTATTCAATTCTTAAGTCCTCTTTTATCTTTAATTCACTATCAATCATACAGATTCTCAAACATTATTTGTAAACCTTAAGCATAGATTATCAAGAGATTAAACCAAGCATAACCTATCAAACTGAATAACAAATAATTAAGACAATCATTCAAACAATTTAAAACTCTGCAAAAGCAGCGATTAGGTGAATTATATAATTAAATGAAATAGTTACCCATTTATGTTGCGTGAATAGATTCCTCCATTGCCTTGGTTACGAGGGAGTTAGCTCATCATAGTATAAATGCTCTCAAAATAATTTATTATGGCTCAAAAATGGTTTACAAATGATAAGAAGAAGAGAAAATGGTGTAAACAGCTAATGTGCGACCCACAGGAAGCGTCACACAAGAACGATACATATGAAATGCTGTAGTCTTTGGGAAACTACGACCCACACTCCACTGTCGCTGTCACTGTTGAAGAACGACAGTCTCTTACAGTCTATTGTTCTTCATGTTCATCTTCATGCAGCAGCAAAAACAGAGTTTTGTTAAACTCTGATTTCGTCTTCTCTAGCTATCCCTAGCTCCCAAAACTATCGACCCCCTTTATCTGACCTCCAAGGACTCTATTTAAACCCGAAGCATGCATCGAATCTCCTCCATAACTCCACAAATCCTCGGCAGTGAAAGAAAATATTTTCGGATATTTTCTTTCCTGTTTTAGCTTTTCACGCGTTTTCTCTGGTCCATCACGCTCCAATTCGATTACACATGCTCCAACAGGTTGCTCGATGCATGAAACACGAGCAGAACACACACAAAATCTTCCAGAAGTCGTAGAGAAACTCTTCTGCATGTGTTTTACCTGTTTTGAGCCCGTGAATTTGCTAGCCAATTCTAGCCAAATTTGAGCTAAGAGAACACTCAAAACAGCTTTTCCATGTTAAATCACAACTTCTCACCAATTTTCAGCGATTGAATCGCACTAGAACACCTTCATTTTGCTGATTGAAAATCTGTCAGGAGTGAAAATGGTTTTCCCGCCAAAACAAGAATTTGAATGTTGAAGATGATATGCCCCTTATCCTGAACTAGGGTGCGAATAGCAGATGCCTTGGGGGTGACCTGGGGGTGCCCCTTAGTAATTAGGTTACCCCTTATCCAAAAGCGATAGTCCGAATAACACTTGTCCTCTGGGTGCCAAAATCAACTTTTCGAGCCGAATTTTCCAAAAAATGTTTATTTCCTAAAAATACATAAAAACACAATATTAGTACAAAAATAGAGTTCCAACAATACAGACATTGAGGACAAAGTAGACACAAAAATGTGTCTATCACAGATCCAGTGCCAGAAAAGTTCTGATTCATGCTAGGTCATGTGGAAGTTGGAGTAGAAGATGGTGCTCTAGTTATCTGACTGCTAGGTCATGTAGAACATTCATCAACAAATGATGCAGTTGCCTTCCTCTTGTTTGACTTAGCTACACCCTTCACTTTGATGGTTTGACTTGTCTGTGTGTTGGTGATGGTGAAGTTCTCTGCATCACATTCAGTCATTAACCTCTTTGCAGTTGAATTGGATCCAACTTCACCACCAGCACATGTTCTTTTGTTGAGATTATTGATCTCTACACATTTCCCACACCTCCTTTTCCTCTTCTCCACATGAGGTTCATCATAACTTCTAACCCTTTTTCTATTTGGTCTTCTAGCTTTCCTATTGTGAGGAGGGTTCAAGATCTTGTTCTTCATCTTTGGCTGCAACAAGAAATAGAAAAGAGATATGGAAAATAGTTATACTTCTGAAACCCTAAATATATAAAACTTATGAAACCCTAGATGTGTATAGAAAACTAAATGCACTTGTATCAATGCAGTTGAGATTATAAATATAAAAAGGCCCAATATAAATATAAACGTACTTGTACCCATTCACTTTTATCATCTAGTGGTTCAAATGTTGGTGCATAGGTATCCTTATAGTTTTCTACTGAATAATAATCACTGCAGTACCTGCTCAAGCCCAGTATTAAAAGGTTAATATTAGGTACAGTTAATTTTTTTTTACAGATTTAACAAAGAAGTCTTACTTTCTCCATTCTGGCCTTATGGTCTGCAATGCTGCCACTGCATGCATACAAGGAACCCCTTCAACTGCCACTGCAATTAAGAGCAAGTCTTGGAAAGGATGTTCAGTGGGAACACGAAGTTCTTTGGACTAGTCACCATATATAACTCCAGCCACACAAGGGTCAACATCATAATTAGTCACAAACAAAAGCATTTTATTTTTAAACTTAATAACATATGTAACCAAAGTTTCGTCTACTCATGATGCAGATCCACTCCTTCTTTTGTACCATGTACCCATCACTAAGTTAGCATACATTATTCTTATCATGATTATTGGTTTATTCCTCATCTTTGAGATCATATTATTAAAGGACTGAAGTTGTTATTCATATGTTCACAACAGTGAATATGGTTAAAAAAGGCCCTGAACCATGTAGAAGGAACTTCTTTTTCTAGATAAGCACCAGCTGCAACATTCTCTTTCCATATATTGTCCAAATGTTCCTGAAATGCACAACAAATAAGACAAAACAACTATCAAACCTGTTGTAGATGGTGGATTTTTGACAAGGGCTAAAATCGTAAACCCATAATTGTACATGCTCCTGATCCAGCAATCAGATGGATATCGAGGCTCATGTCCCTTATCGAAAGCATGAAATCTCATGCCACAAGAATCTCTGACTGAGAATACTGTCTCTCAGAGTATATGCAGATGTGTAGTCTCTCAGCTGAGACAACGGCATGTCTCATGAATACTGAGCAATTTCAGTAATTACTTATATGTAGAATCGAAAGATTGGACGGTTCCTAGACAGCTTGCCTGCTAGTATAGAGCAATAACGTCTTCAGGATGTAACAACGTTTTCCCTGACTATGTAAAAGAAATATGACACTTCAACAAGCTCATAACACTCAATTCATGAATAATAAATGCTCCTAGACGATCGTACTAGTATAGATCCATCAATTAATTATTCTTAAATCATTAGACTCATTAACTGAATCCCTGGAAAATATTCTATGTTTTCCATAATATTTCATTACTTTAATTCATGGTTCTTCCCAGCAGAATTCCATGGGTTAGTAATAAATACTCAACATACGGGCATCTGAGCCACTATCGAGTAAGCCCCGACCAAAATGGTGCAAGTGTACTTAGCAATAACGCACTAACGAGCATCTCAATGCACGAACGAGCATTCCAAAATCCGAAGGAACGATGAACCTACGCAAAATAGGAATAAAATAATAAATAATAAAATATTAATCAAGGCGCTGGGGGACTGCGCCCACCGGCCGGCCGGTCGTGCCATGGCAAGTCCCACGCCCAATTTTATATTTTATCATATTTTCATTATTTTCCTTGATCTCATGAAAATCCCTTCATTTGAACAAATATCCTTCGTTTAAAGGAAACTCCTCAGTTTCATGGTGTTTCCTTCGCATCAACGAAATAATATAAAATTGGGAAAGGTGTCGTGGGACCGTGTCTACTAGCCGGAAGATTATGCCCTAGTCATGGCTGGTCCCACACCTCATGATTCCTCATTATTTTATTATTATTTCCCTAATGTCATGAAAACTCCTTAATTTCATGATTTTTCCTTAAAGCCATGAAAAATGATATAAAATGATAATAAAGTGGTTCCTTCGACATACTATCAATGTATGAAGGCTCTGCTCAATAACAAAATCGTCCGTATTGCGGCTTCATCATCTCCTTACTCCCCAGTCTATGACGCTGAATTCCTTGAGTTTAAAAAGGACATCCCTGAACCTCTAAACTAGATTTACAACACCCCACTCCCAAGCTGGAAGTCCATTGAAGAAGTCGCGGACAAACCGTCATCCTCAGGCGTTAAGTCGATTAAGTCATCTGCTACACCGATTAAGCACTGCAAATATCAGGTCTCAACTCCAGGATCTAATTTCATAACCAGTCATGATGCGGAGGGGAGAATCATTTACCGCAGAAGAAAAGATTAGTAATTAACAGGGGAGAACGATGAAAAGTCTCCCCGCCCCAAAGAATCATGTCAGAGCGAACCATCACTCGAAGAAGAGGTTCAAGATGCCCCGCGATAATTGCAAGACGAAACCAACTCCACTACTGATGATCTCGAAACAATCAACATCGGGACAGAGGACGATCCAAGTACAATCCTAATTATCTCAGCACTGTCACCAGAGGAGCGGACGGAACTGATAAACCTGTTGAAAGAGTATCAAGATGTCTTCGCCTAGACGTATGCAGAAATGCCTGGTCTAGACGACAAATTGGTTACTCGCCATCTGCGCATCACTCCTGGCTCCAAAGATGTCAAACAACCGCCTAGGAAATTTAGACACGAGGACGAGGAGAAAATCAAAGTTGAAATCCAGAAACTACTAGCAGCAGGATTCATCAAGCCTATTCAACATCCAACGTGGCAAGCAAATGTTGTTCCTGTCAAGAAGAAAAATGGTCAAATCAGATGCTGCGTCGATTTCATGAATCTGAATAAATGTTGTCCGAAGGATGATTTTCCCTTACCTAACATTGATATGCTCGTCGATGCAACCAACGGTCACGGTATGTTCTCATTCATGGATGGTTACAGTGGATACAACCAGATCAAGATGTACGAGCATGATGCCAACAAGACTGCATTCCGTACTCCCATTTGGAATTTCCACTACACTGTGATGCCCTTTGGATTAAAGAATGCAGGTGCCACTTATCAACGAGATATGACTGCCATATTCCACGACATGATGCACAAGCAAGTGGAAGACTATGTTGATGATGTGGTGGTGAAGTCGAAGACTCGCGCATCTCACCTCGAATTTCTAAGACAAGTTTTTGAAAGATGCAGAGAATACAAATTAAAGATGAATCCTATGAAGTGTTCTTTTGGTGTTTCCTCCGGAAAGTTTCTAGGATTCCTGGTCACAGCATAAGGAATCAAAGTCGATCCAGACAAGACGAAAGTTATTACTACCATGCCTCCTCTATGCACTGTGAAGGAACTGCAGAGTTTTACGGGCAAGGTAAATTATATTCGACGCTTCATTCCAGGATCGGCTCAACTCATTGCTTCTTTCACCCTTCTACTGAAGAAAGGAGCAAGTTTTACATGGACAACCGTTCAACAAGAAGCATTCCAGAAAATACAACAGATATTATTATCACCTGCTGTCATGAAATCTTCGGTGCAAGGTCGACCACTGATACTTTACACAACTTCCAGTGATGTTGCTATCGGAGCACTTCTTGCCCAAGAAGACGAAGAAGGCATCAAACGACTGATCTATTACTTCAGCCGTACAATGAGAGACGCTCAACTCCGATACCCAAAGGCTGAAAGAGCATGTCTAGCATTAGTGCATGCAATCCAGAAATTCAAGCACTATTTACTATCCAACAGAGTTGTACTCGTTTCCAAAGCTGACCCTATAAAGCTTCTACTATCAAAGCCAGCCTTGATAGGGAGACCAGCAAAATGGCTACTTCAGATGTCAGAATTCAGCATACCTTGCACACCGCCTAAGGCAATCAAAGGTCAAGCAGTTGCAGACTTGCTCGCTGCTTTTCCAGTAGAAGATGCAACAATATTACATGAAGATGTACCTGGTGAGTTTCCAGATATCTTAGTTATCAACGAAAAGACGTGACTTATATACTTTGAGGGATCCGCCACCCCTAGCTATGATACTGGAGGAGCGGGCGTAGTGCTAGTATCTCCATATGGAAAAGTTTTCTCACATTCGTTCAAATTGGATTTCCACTGCACCAACAATTCAGCGGAATATGAAGCTTTCTTACTAGGATTGTCCCTGGCGAAACAATCAGGAGCAACACAACTTGAGATAAGAGGAGATTCAAAGCTACTAGTCAATCAAATGAATGGAACACACTCTCTCAAAGAAATCACGCTAGCTCCATTCAGAACTGAAGCTCAGAGGATATTAACTCATTTCGCTGATGCAACGATTGTCCATATTGGACGAACTAACAATAGGCATGATGACTTCCTGGCAACTCTCGCTTATAAGATGCAATTCGGAGGAGCATAAAAAACAATCACAGTATAGAGGTGTGTTGTGTCATCTACCTGGCTTACTCAAGTCGAAGGCATTCGAGCAGATGATTGGCGAGCACCCATTATTCATGAACTGAGCAGCTCTCTTTCAGAAGGGAAAGTCAGTCTCAAGGAATTAAAGAATTATTTCTTGCTTCACCGAGCATCATATTATCGAAATCCTGATGGGTCCTTATCACGATGCCTTGGAAACAACGAAGCGGACGAACAACTCAAATGCATACATAAAGAAACCTGCGGATAAACGCTGGTGGTATCACTTTACATAAAGCTTCAAAGGATGGGATACTATTGGCCTTCATGGAGGATCAATCAAGAATTCTGCAAAAGTCATGTCCCAATTGTCAGACGCCTCCTCATCACATAGAAGCTCTGACGGCCCATTATACTGAGGAGTGGATGGAACCCTACATCAAGTACCTCTGGGACAATGAATTACCGTTGGAAAAGAAAGAAACAATCAAACTCGTTCGGAGAGAAAAAGATTTGTCTTTCTTGATGGAATCTTATACCGCAAAAGCTTTGGTGGGAACTTGCTGAAATGCTTAGCTGAGCATGAAATCCCAACAGTTTTGAAGGAGATGCACGATGGAGAACATCAAGGAAAAAGAAAATTATTTCTCCAAATTCATGAGAAATATTATTGTCCGACCATGGAAGACGATGCATCTGCGCATGTTCAGAAGTGTCATCAATGCCAAGTCCATGGTAATCTCATCCACACTCCTTGTCTCCTATTGAATTCTATGAATAGTCCATGGCCTTTCTATAGCTGGGTACTAGATATCATTGGGAAAACCAATCCAGCATCATGAATACATCATCACTGCAACTGAGTATTTCACTAAATGGGTTGGGGCTATTCCTCTTCGAAGCACCACTGGAGTGACGGTTGCAGCCTTCATCAAAGAATATATAATATGTAGATTCGGTGTTCCTAAACACATTATCACTGATAATGGAACTCCTTTTGCCAACAAGCACGTGACGGAATTGCTCGAGGAATACGACATCAAACAAGTTTTCTCCACACCATACTATCCCCAAGGAAAAGGACAAGTAGAGAGCACCAACAAAACTTTGATTTAAATTCTTAGTCGAACGATTCATGATAATCCTCGACGTGGCATGAAAAATTGCCTATGGCTTTATGGGCCTATCGGACCGCACCAAGAATCTCGATCGGAACTTCACCATACTCTTTCGTCTATGGAGCCGACGCCATACTCCCAGCAGAAATAAAAATTCCTCAGCAAGGATTGCAACAGACAGTGGATTACAATGGGATGAATCTGAAGTATCCAACTCAAGAATTGCTGAACTGGACATGCTTGAGTTGAGAAGGTCTAAGGTAGAAAAATATGTAGAAGCATACAAACAAAGGATCTCCAGAGCTCATAACAAAATGGTAAGACCTCGAACATTCCAAGTAGGAGATTTGGTATTAAAGACTGTTATAGCATTGCTCGGTCGAACTCGCATGCGTTGCTATCTCAAGCATGTTTGTCAATATTAGTGATCAAAACTATAAGTCTTAATTTCTAGTCTATTATAGCTAAGTCTCGGACTAGGATAGAAAGTGTAGTTTAGCTAAAGGACTTCATGGTGATTCATCATACAAGTAGAATAACTACTCAAGGAACCGGTGGAACTTCTCGAAAAAAAGGTATGTGAAGACTTGAACTTATCTGTCACTCAAAAGTCTATCTACTCTATCTCATACTCTTTGAGACAAGAAGTCATATGCTATATATATAGACTTGGATTATACACATTTGGTATTTCGAGCCGAGTATACCTCGCCTATCTATATCTCGAAATATGTGTTGGTAAGCTTTTCGCTTCGATCAAGTTTATCTTTACCGTGTGACGAAAGTCATGAAAAGTTTCAATCATCTTGAAAATTGCTTTGACGAGAAATGGTGTAATAACTATATAACGTCCTCTAAAAATGTTTCAATGATTGGAATGAAAGTTTATATTATATAATCAATGGTGGACATAATCATTGTTGTGGAAACACATTTATGTATAAGTCCTATTCCTTGAACCAAAGTTTGCGAACTTTGTTGATCAAGAGAAACCGTAAGAATGGCTTGTTGCCAAGTCCGCGAACTGCCGAAGTTCTCAAACCCGAGAATTTCTGCTGGAGTTGAAAAACTACTTGCGTGAAGCTAAGTCCGCGAACCCAGTCCTCCAACTGGAGTTTATGAACTCTGCCCGGTTGCTTAAGTCCGCGAACCTAGTGTGCGAACTTAAGAAGGTTATATATCTGAAGATGATTTCTAAACTTAAACTTAACAAGACTAAGGAATGCAGTTTGCAAACCGTGGCTATAAAAGTTCATGAACCGATTCAAGTGAATCAAATCATCTTTGCTTCAATTGTGTCTTGTGTAGTTACATAAGATTTTCTTGCAATTGAATAAATCTCTAACTAGTTCATTTGAGTCATTTGAACTAGTTATGGTGAAGAAGAACATGGTTGATATGAAATGATCATATGGCTAACCTCTTGGTTAACTATTATTGAACCAACAATGGACATGTTTGGGTACGGTTAACAAACCTAGAAGCGTGCATTTCATTTGTGTATAACAAGATAAGTTTTCGATCTAACAGTTGAGAAATATTAACTTGAATCTAAATCAGGTTTTCATCTAATGGTGGATATTGATTGCTTTGTTACCAAGGTAACCTGATTGCAAACCTTGATTTGAAAGACTATATAAAGGAGACATCTAGTATTGTACAAAACTAATCCCCACACCTTACCTGTGATACTAGTTTGCGTACTAGAGTCGGTTCTCCTTTAACCTTTGGTTTTCTTCTTTTAAAACCAGTTTAACGAGTTAAAGACCTCATTGGGATTGTGAAGCCATACTGATACTACTTTTATCGTAGTTGTGTGATCTAATCTTGCATCTTCTATCGTACGAGTACAATCAGATTGATTGGATTGAGATTAATATCTCTGATAGGTAAGATATAAAAAGTAATCACAAACATCTTCGTCTCATTGTTTGTGATTCCGCAACATCTTTTTTCGCTACCATACGATTAAGATTGTTGTGAGGTGATTGATTAATCTAGGTTGTTCTTCGGGAATGTAAGACCGGATTATCAATTGGTTCTTGTTCACCTTGATTATTATCAAAAGATGGAACAAAAACTTTAGGGTTTTTCTGTGGGAGACATATTGATCCTTTGATAGACTTGTCTGTGTGAGACAGATTTGTTTATTGTCAAAGCCTGCGATTTTGGGTCGTAAAAACTCTTAGTTGTGGGTGAGATCAGCTAAGGGAATCAAGTGCACAGTATCCTGCTGGGATCAGAGGCGTAGGGAGTACAGCTGTACCTTGGATCAGTGGGAGACTGATTGGGGTTCAACTACATTCCAGTCTGAAGTTAGCTTGGAGTAGTCTAGTGTTTGTAGCGGATTAATACAGTGTGTGTTCAATATGGACTAGGTCCCGGGGTTTTTCTGCACTTGCGGTTTCCTCCTTAACAAAATTTTTGGTGTGTGTGTTATTTCAATTTCCGCATTATATTGTTTTATCTTTATAATTGAAATAATACAGGTTTTTCATTAGATCATCAATTAGAGTAATCCAACCTTTGGTTGTTGATTGTCATTGATTGATCCTTGGATATTGGTCTTTGGTACCATCCAAGTTATTCCTTGTATTTTATAAAGACTCGCTATTGTTTTAGCTTGAGTAAAGATCAAATCAAGAGAGATATATATACTCCTCAATATACTTTATTTTAGATTGAGTCCAACTGTCTAGTTGATTCTCTAGTAAAGTATATTGGAGTTAGTCCATATATATTGCTAAGCGAAATATTGGGTGGTGTTGTTAGACCCCCGCTTTTTAAATTGGTATTAGAGCAAGCAAACACGTTCAAGACCTTACAAGTATGTGTTTGTAGCAATCTGAGTCTGAGGACAGAATCGCTTACGCATACCAAGATGCCTCCTAAAGCTTTCAACTATGTCAGTTGTCTCGGGAACACCTCAAAGGATTGCTCCTTAGTTGATTCTTCTGAATCCCGAGGTAAGAAGATTGACTCATCCTGTGTTGATCACTCTTCCTCCAATGAGACATTGGAAACAATGGCAAAAGCTGAAATGGAGCTCACCAGAATCGCAAAAAATTCTACTGAGTTTGTTGATCTTCAGAATCATGATCAACTCATCGATGAATTTGAAAAGTCTATTGATCGAGAACGTGTACTCTATAACATTATTGAGTCCTTCTCTAAGGATATTGAGAAACTTCTTCAAGAGAATAATCTACAACGTGAAAAGATTTCTTGAAAAAATTATCAAAGAAGGCTCAATTAGAGAAAACACGGTTGATCAAGACGCATTCATTCGATCTTGATAGACTTCGTGTTGAAAAAGAGAAGCTAGAAGCGTCACTTTCACTAGCCCATGAACAGTGTGTGTCCTTGGAAAAGGAAAACTCTGTTTTAAGGAAAAGTTCTTCTGTTCCTTTTGACATACAGTACATGAAGAAATATCCTCCAAAAGAAGATTGCGTCGAGAAAAGTTTATATAACTTACAATCTTCTCACAGGGATGTAAAGTTAAAACAGATGCCCTCTGTTGCGTCTTCTCCACGAAACTGTACCTTCTGTAGAAAAGGGAATCACTATGCTATCCGTTGCTTTGCCAGGAAGAAACAAATTTCTAAACTTCGTAATTTGCTTTTTTCCACAGTCAATGGAGTAAATGGTCAGTCGACTACTGCAGTGAACCTTATGCTCACAAGAAACCAGACATCTTATAAAAATGATCTCTTCCCCAGGAATCATTACAGGACTTCTGTGCATTCTAGTAGTTTAAATTCCTATGCTGCTGAAGAAAGCATGACCTGTGCTTATAAGAACAACTCTGGTAAATCTAAGTCTAGAGTTTGGTAACCCATCTCGGAAAATCCTCTTGAACCGATCTCTGGAGTTCCTAGACTCAGTAATCAGAAAGCTCGTTCTCTTGAGATTTCAGGAAGAGCTATGAGAAATTTCCCAAAAAATGGAAACTACCATGGGAAGACAAGAAATTATGAGATCGATATTCTGGTGGAAATCACAACTACTCTCTCAAAACCTATGGTGAGACTATGTCTCCCTCTGCTACCTAGTAGCAGAAAGTTCAGTTCTTGTATCTAGCTTGAGAGATACAAGGATGATGTTTGAGAGATGCTCAAGTAATTAGATGATTTTCATTAGTGTGTATGTTTGATATCTTATGATGTGAGTTTTTAGTATTTCTTCCTTTCATCACTGTGACCTTTCTCTTTAGGGCTGGAGAAATTTTGAAAGCGACACAGTATGCAGTTTTCCCGGTTGGGTCCATTTTGTTTTGGCATATGGCTTAGTCCACAACCGTCCTTATCTCCTCAAGGAACTCTGGGGTTTCTGTCCAGGATGTACAGTTGAACATATATATATATATCTCATATATGCGTTCATTAATCTTCAGAAAGGAACTCGATGGAAACTGTTCCCAACGAAGAAGTTAACCCTACTGTAGAGGATGATCTCAAAGGAAGTGATCCTGCTCAAGAGTTTATTTTGAAAGCGAAAGAGTATACTAGGTAGCAGAGGTAAAAGAAGATGCATGAAAGAAAAGAGTATAACTCTTGGATTGGAGAATCGGTCAAGGATTTAATTCTCGTTCAGGATGAAGTAAAGAACGAACTTGCTAATCTTCAACTGCAGATAAACCAGCTTATTGATGGACAGGAAAAAATCCTTGGTACTCAGAACATCTTGATCAGGAATCAGAAGAAAGTTATTCTTGACTGCGCTAAGGCTCGACACTTTGTTCGCATTGTTGATCGAAAAACTAACGTTCTGACTCATGAACATAGTGTCTCTACAGTCAAAAAAAATCAAGGATATCAGTGACTCCTATTCCGATGGACCATTCTAGAGGTATGAAATCATCAAGGAAAACTGAGTTTTATTTGTTGCCTAGGATATCTTCTTTTTGATTTAGTTGGAAGAATAACTAGTGCTGGAATAACAATGGTTGTGACTACACATAGCTATTATTTTTCATCTTCTTGTGTTATTTTTTAGGTTTGTTGGATTAAAAAAATATTTGTAGGATGATGTTTTTGCAGTATTAATCTTTGTGATTTGTTATATTGCAACTTGTTATGGGATATGTATGTTTGCGTCCGTGAACTTGAAGGTCACATACTTTGTCAAAAGTAAAGTCGTCCGTGTTCGGTATTCACGCAATGGTAAAAGGATGAATGGACTTTTGACAAATACAAAAGTTAAGCCTATATTGTCAATTATTTTGATGGAAGATAGGTTAAAATCTTTTGTTTTCAAGGATTATGTCTATTATTGTTGTTATGCAAATAATAATTGAAGATAGAATGAATCCTTGTGTATTCCGCAGTATTGATCATCCCTCATCCATATTCGTATGTATTACTGTGAGGCTCCGCAATGTGTCTTATGTTGAGCACGATACAACCAAGTTGATTATTTTTGATTAGCTTTGTTGGTTGTTCCATAAGGTACTTTATGTTGAGCATTTTGAACTAAATTAATCATCTTGTTTGGTTATTTAGTTATTGCTCAGTAAGTTTTTTTTATGTCGAGCAAAAAGAATGACAATTAAATTGATTACTTTTGTAATTAGTTTGGTTGTGTATTCCGATTAGATTAATTATGGGTTCTCTTGTAATTAATATAGTTGAGTATTTTTGTGTCTCCATAAGTTTTCTTATGTTGAGCACAAACAATTGAATTGATAACTTTTTGTGTTTGATTTGATTGCATATACCGGTTAAATTAGTCACGGGTTTTACTTGTGATTAATTTGATTGAGTTTTTGGATATAGAAAATCATTTTTATGGTTTTTGGTGTCCAATAAAATCCTTCTTTTCTTTTTGAAAATAAGGTCGCTCTTGTTGTTCTTTCGGGAATGACATCAATTGGGGGCGAGTTCTTTTGAAGTTGTGCTTAATGGTCATATCTTGAGGGGTGTGCGGCTGTGGAATTTTAGAGGGGTTATCTTGTATCTTTAAAATCCTTGATGAATTCTATTAGCTTTGGCTATATGATTGCATCTAAATAAGATGATGTGTATCCTTTCTTTTTAGTCATGAATGTCTCTTACGGAAATTTCATTATGATCCCGTTCTTGTACCTTTGCCAATTTTATTGACAAAAAGGGGGAGAATTAATATGTAGTTCACACTACAAATACATATGGTCTTCGGGTCATTCTGTAAGGGGGGAGTGGTTTCCATGTGAGATGGAGTATTAACTAAGGGGGAGTGATACATATCACCACAATATTATTGTTGAAGTTGTGATACAATTGAACTTTGACGCTGTGTAATAATACTATGACAGTGTATAACAATGACCGAGACCGATGCTTTCTCATTATTATAGCTACAGATCTTCAACAGCGGTGATGCTAAACTTACAACCTTTGGGATCATTGGAGTACTTGGAAGTGATGAAGATTTCGAGGAAAGTTGAAGATTAGACATGTGGAATAGGAGCTAGTAAAGTTTCTTTATCTTTTTTGTATTCCATATGTATTGTTAGTTTTGTCAAAGAATTGACAAAGGGGGAGATTGTTAGAGCATTGCTCGGTCGAACTCGCATGCGTTCCTATCTCAAGCATGATTGTCAATGTTAGTGATCAAAACTATAAGTCTTAATTTCTAGTCTATTATAGCTAAGTCTCGGACTAGGATAGAAAGTGTAGTTGAGCTCAAGGACTTCATGGCGATTCATCATACAAGTAGAAGAACTACTCAGGAAACCGGTGGAACTTCTCCACAAAAAGGTATGTGAATAATTGAACTTATCTGTCACTCAAAAGTCTATCTACTCTATCTCCTATTCTTTGAGACAAGAAGTCGTATGCTATTATATAGACTTGGATTATACACATTTGGTATTTCGGGCGGAGTATACCTCGCCTATCTATATCTCGAAATATGTGTTGGTAAGCTTTTCGCTTCGATCAAGTTTATCTTTACCGTGTGATGAAAGTCATGATAAGTTTCAATCCTCTTGAAAATTGCTTTGATGAGAAATGGTGTAACGACTATATAACGTCCTCTAAGAATGTTTCAATGATTGGAATGAGAGTTTAGATTACATAACCAATGGTGGACATAAGCATTGTTATGGAAACACATTTATGTATAAGTCATATTCCTTGAACCAAAGTTTGTGAACTTTGTTGATCAAGAGAAACCGGAAGAATGGCTTGTTGCCAAGTCCGCGAACTGTCGAAGTTCTCAAACCCGAGAATTTATGCTGGAGTTGAAAATTACTTGCGTGAAGCTAAGTCCGCGGACCCAGTCCGTGAACCGGCGGAAGGTCTTTGCCGAGATTTTCTTTTGGAGTTTCTGAACTCTGCCCGGTTGCTTAAGTCCGCGAACCTAGTGTGCGAACTTAAGAAGGTTATATATCTGAAGATGATTTCTAAACTTAAACTTAACAAGACTAAGGAATGCAGTTTGCAAACCGTGGCTATAAAAGTTCATGAACCGACTCAAGTAAATCAAATCATCTTTGCTTCAATTGTGTCTTGTGTAGTTACATAAGATTTCCTTGAATTGAACAACTCTCTAACTAGTTCATTTGAACTAGTTATGGTGAAGAAGAACATGGTTGATATGAAATGCTCATATGGCTAACCTTTTGGTTAACTATTTTTGAACCAACAATGCACATGTTTGGGTACGGTTAACAAACCTAGAAGCGTGCATTTTATTTGTGTATAACAAGCTAAGTTTTCGATATAACGGTTGAGAAATATTAGCTTGAATCTAAATCAGGTTTTCATCTAACGATGGATATTGATTGCTTTGTTACCAAGATAACCTAATTACAAACCCTGATTTGAAAGACTATATAAAGGTGTAGATGGTGGATTTTCAACAAAGGTCAAAACCGTAAAATCATGATATTGCATGTTTCTGACACGGCTTCAGGGATCCATGTGACGATTCGTGTTTTACGAAGTATGATGCCTATGTCCCTCGAAAGGCCTCTCCGGAGCGTTCGACACCGGGCATTTCATCATAGCCTCTATGTAGAATAAAGTAATTGGGCGGTTCTTCGTAAGATTGAGAGCTTAACGCCTTCAGGATGCCGGTGACACTCACTGTTCCCTGACTACATAGAGGAATTCGCCTCTACATAGAAGAACAATTGGGCGGTTCTCCGTAAGATTGAGAGCAATAACGTATTCAGGACGGTGATACTCACTGTTCTTGACTATGTAGAGAGTCCCGTGTATAGACTCAGGCGGTCCTCCATACATGAAATGTTGAGAGGAAAAAACGTCTTCGGGATGAGACATGGCGAAACTACCATGTTATTTATAACACCTGAGCTTTGTGTTTTGTGAATAGACTCTTTAGATGTTTCCATCTAATCAGATTGGTCCCTCAACTCCTACAACCAAAATGCTTCCATCCACTTAGATTGGGTAGTGCCATCCTTAATAAGCATAAATTTCTAGGCTCTGGAGTTTAATTATGCAACTAAAAAGTTTCTCCCATACCCCCAAAGTTAAATCTAACATTGTACTCAATGTTCTAAAGATAAAATTAAAAGCATGAACAAGGAGAAATTGTTACCATTTGAAGCAAAGGAGTTAAGGAAAGATCTTACCGTGTTGCATGAGTATTGGGTTACCTTCCAAGAAGTGCTAAGTATAAAGTCTTCAGCCAGACTAAGAAAGGATTATCCACCTCATAATATCATAAGATAATAGCTGAAATATCTGTGGGTCATCAAAACCAAATAGAGCTATCACAAGTAAAAGGAATCTGCAACATGCCAAGAAAATGAACAAATAAAGCACACCCTTGTCTAGTTTCCTGTTTAAGACAACTACATCTAGTTGTGGTTCAGGTTCAGGATCTATAACTGGGTCCAAATAAAATATTTTCATGGGTTGCATTTCCTCATAGGTTAGATCCAAATGTTCAGGTTCTAGGGTCTGTAAAAACTCAAATAAAAACTTAGAAGCACATAATAATAACCTGAATAATTGAGGATCCTCTAAGTCAATCAGATTTGACTTACACAGCTGACCACAATGAGAGTGGTGATCTTCCTTAAACAAGTATGTCGACCCTAATCTCCTAAAGTAATTAGGTTTAGTCTCAAAACTAATATTCGACACACTTGAAAATCAAACATTCCCACATTTGGAAGAAAACTATTTGGTGGGAAAACAAAGTCAATCTGGGTATCATAGCCTGGGTAAACCACATCAACCAGAGGATGGGTTTCTAATAACTGAAATTTCTTGTGGACATCACTAGGTTCAGGAAAACGTGTATGAAGATAATCTTTTAAAATGGTTGAGGCACATATGTCAAGTTTTAAGTGAGGGGCCTTTCTAAGAGTTAAATCACATAAAGAATGATAATCACCCCCAAACTTAGAGTTTTCAGTGTCTCTAGAAAGACTAGTCACAACTTCCCTAATTTCAAGGTCATCTAATTCATGAAAATGGTCAATTGATTCTTCTAAGTCTATTGTTTCTAAATCGCTAGACTCAAAATATACTCGTTCCTCTAAACCATTATTAGCTTCGTAATCAAAAGGAAATACTACATCGTCTAAAACGGGGGTATCTCTAGTCAAATCCTCGTCCTTTTGAATAGGTGAATAATTATTAAAATTATTTGGATTTGAACTAGAAATAATATTATTATTAAGCTCAATTGGAGTAGCAAATTCCTGATCACTATGCTTATTTATTTCAAATTCTTCATCGACAATATCCTCGTCATAATCATTATAATAACATGAAAATGGTTGAACCTCATATAAACAACAAGTAGTGTTACCAATTATATCCTCGTCATCTTGATTATGAAAATAACTATCCTCATTTTCAAGGGTACTATTGGAAACACTATATTGGAAATTAAGACTATCTTGAGCAGTTCTTTCCTGGGCCTCTAACAACATTTTCTGAGTCGACTCACATGACTTCCTGATTTTATCTAGGAAAGAAGGTTCACACGTTGCGTTGATTTTATTCATAACTAAGTTAACTTTTGTGTCGACTCAGCTAACTTACATGCGGACTCTAGTAGAGAAGAATCATACGACCGGTGGGTGTATGGATAGTAATTGGGTTCACCATGGTATGGACCATAACCTTCAAAAGGCTGATGTTCCCAAACACTATTCACACTATGGTCAAAGTAGTAACGTCCATTTTGAAACTCAGTCGGATATTCGTTGTATTGGCTATTGTAATACCAGTTCGGAATTCTATTGCAGGGGTGAGAGTTGTCACACAAAATAAAACCCACTGACAGGGGATTCGTGGGTGGATAGAGTCTTACCTCCCGTACCAGACGGGCGATGAATCGTTGAAGTCGACTCAGGCCACCGACTCCAATGTCAGTGTACGAACCTGAGGGGCCGAGACAGTATCGTAACTGCCGTCCTTCCCTGCAAACAATTTATATTTAATTTTAACCCTTCCTTAGGGTTTAAAAATAAAAATGTCCAAGTCCAAAATGTCCAAAAAGGAAAAGAAAAATTACAAAAATAAAACTCTATTTACAGTTTCTAAAAAAATAAAACAAAATAACTATATACAAAATCTTCTCTTCACTCCTTTCAGATTCCTCTTTTCTTTCCTTCTCTGGCGATGCTTTCCTTTTATAGCAATTTTTCTTTCCTTGTAGCTTCGCCCCAAATCTGAAAAGAATCGAAAAATACCAAAACGCGTAAAAAAGAACAAAAATAATAAAAAGAAACCTAAAACAAATATAAATACAAGTCCGCGTCGGCGGTGCCAAAAATTGATGTAATTTTGTAGTGGTAAGTAAAGTGTTTGTTTCTCAGACTTGTTGAGACTGATTTCAGATTTAAAAATAGAAAACAATAAAAATAAAGAAAATATATACACAAGGTTTGTCACAATGTCGAGAGATTACTGAGACTCAGGATTCCACCAAACCTCATATCATGTGGTTCAAAAATCAATTCTTAGACAATTATAGCTCTTGTTTATTGACTCTAATTATTTGCGAGGGTAGATTTTAAAAAGATTAACTGTAAATCACTAGCATGATGCATCAAAAGCACTTAGACCAAGCATACATCATCATACGACTTCACAACTAATTAAGAAAAATCATAAAAGGATTAAATTAATGCAAAAAGTCATAAAAAGAATTAAACATAATTACCACACACATGAAATATGGATTTCTCCGTCATCCCAGTGTTGGGGTTTAGCTCCTCATATTAAAAATATGCTCAAAATATTTATTCATGGCTCCAAAGTGTTTGAAGAGAGTGAAAATACAAGAAAAAGATAAAACAGATCAATTGCAACGTGTATAAGCGTTCCACACTGACTATTACAAAGGACTACAGAGAATATAAGACTGCCTCCTAAACGATACTTCTCTGCTGAAGTAACTAAACTACACCTCTCTGCGACTGACATAGGACGTCAGTTCTTCTTCTTCTTCCATCTCTTCCCTGAAAGTGCAGAAACGACTCTGCAACTTTCTTTCTCCGAGCAGAGACCTCTGTTGTCTCTCCCTAAGCCTCTGTATCAACCCCAAACTCTCTACAACCCTCTCTGAGTCGAACCCCCTCTATTTATATACCACAGGTCATATGAATCCCGAGAATATATTCATTTTTCTTCTCTCCTAAGTTCCATAGCTTCCTGCTGTTTTCTTTACTTTCACGCCTCTCTGATTTGGTTAAAACTCTTGTTTCCTTTTCTACACGTAACTTCCAATTATTGAAAGAGAAAAACACCCGGAAACCTTCACCTCCCTGTTTAATCGTGCAAGACATCAAACCTTCCATTCTTTACGTTTCCAAACAACTACCTTTCCTGTTTCGATGTACTGGATCATTCCCAGTCCATATCCAAATAGAAAGTCCACTAAATTCTCGTCCAAACCTCTTCCTCAATCTTCCAGCGAATCTCCGAGTATATTTCCGACACTGTCTTGCTTCAAATTTATCTATCCCAGCTTCACCGAATCCATTAACTATACTTTTCCTGTTAAGCCAAAACATGCCCATACAAGAATTTTTTGCGATTGAATCTCTCTATAACCTCTCCAAAAATCAAACCCTAATTTCTTCCCGTGAAAATCCATTTTTCCCGCCAAATTTGAGAATTCAAATCGTGAAGAAGAAGGGTGTCCCCTAATCCACTGCTGGGGTGCGAATAGCAAGTGGTGGTGAGTAGTAAAGAGGATATCCCTTATCAATTGGGTGCCCCTTAGTAATTTCGGTACCTCTTATCCAAAATGGGGGTCTATATAGTAATTTTTTCCCACGAGCGCAAAAACCACGATTCGTGCCAATTTCACCGCAAAACCTTATTTCTCCAAAAACACCTACAAAGACACAAAATGCCAAAATAAGTACATAAATGGGTACTAACAACATATGAAATTGAGATCAAAATAGACACATAAATGCGTCTATCATTAACCCTCTTCCTTTTGGGGGCTACATTTTCATCAATCGGTTGTGAATCATCTGCTTCTATACTCTTCGGATTTATCCTTGGTGATCTTCTTATTCCTTTGACCTATTTCAAACAACATTAATATAGTCAGCCCTCTTATTCATTCAATAATCACAATAATAATGATTGAACAGTTAGTAAAAAGGGATCAACATCTGTTGTTGATCTTATCTAATGGGATCAACTCCTGTTATTGACAACAATTTACTTGTATAACTCCTGTTGTTGATACCATCAAATGGTATCAACTCCTATTGTTGATTCCATTTTATGTGATCAACTACTATTGTTGAACCATGTTACTGGTATAATATGGCATCAACTACTGTTGTTGACACCAACAACAACAAAAACTATACCGCAGTTTGTGCATATATATCCATACATGAAAGGAAGAGGGTACAATGAGAAGTTTGTGCATATTTATCCTTACATGAAACTGAACAAACCTCAAAACAAATTCTTCTATAACCAAAACAGATATTACATGACATTATTTTGTAAGTTATTAGTTGAGGTTCATTCATTCATTTAGAATCACTAACAACAATTACCATAACTTGTTCACATATAGACTTAGATACTAGTTTCATATCTAATAGAATACTCTAAAAAAAACTCCTGAGAAACAATTGTAGAATCAACAAAGCATTTTATGGATCAACTCCAATTGTTGACCCCATCGATTAGCATCAACATCATCTGAAACTGTTTTTTTTTCACAATTTTTGTCATCAACATGTAAAGAACTTACACAACACACAGAACAAAGCATTTTATGGTATCAACTCCAATTTTTGATCCTATCTATTAACATCAACATCAACTGAAACTTTTTTTTTACACAATTTTGACATCAACATACACATATAGAAAAACAAACACATACAGAGAACAACAAAGTGGGTGAAAATCAAAATTAACTGAAGAAATTATTTCTTACCTCTTTCATCTGAAACTGCAACTTCTGAAACTGAAAATCAAATCCAACTAACCTAAAATCAAAATCAATCAATTAGATACAAAACTAAGTAGATACCAAGTCAAATCAAACACATTAGAAGCAGGAATTGATCATAAACCGTACATGCAACAACTTTTTTTTCTGCAGAGAAATAAATATGATTTAGGTTATAAAATCATCGTCAAAATGTTAAAAAAAATCATCGGAACCAAAATCTTCATTAATGACAATAAGTAGAAGATGAGAATCGTGTTTACCTCTTTCAATTTTGTCTTTGAATCTTTAAAATCAGTAAAACCTAATTTTCTATCATTTCTTCTCTGATTTCTTGTTTCTTGAAACTGAAAATGATTATAACCAAATCAGTTACTCAGATTTATATAGGTTGACGGTTTATTATTTCAGTTTTGATCGACGATTTCGAATTTAGCTTTGGATTCAAATTTCTTCTTCTGCAGTTACAGAACCAGAGAGAAGAGATAAAGAATGAGAGAGATATCGTGGGTACGTGCGTAACGGCTACAGTAGTAAATTTCTCCCCAACGTTATAATCGTGATATTTATTTAGGGGCATTATAGTAATCTGACTGGCCGTGTTTTTGAGGGGAGGGTATTATTATTTTGGGGGAGGGTATTTGCGTTGCGCCTCTATAATAGGGCATTTGATTAATGTACCCTTAATATTATTTGTTTCCTTCATCTCATGGAAACTCCTTCACTTCAAGGAAACTCCTTGATTTCAACAGAACTCTTTAGTTTCAACAAACTCCTTAATTTTATGATATTTCCATAAAATCATGAAAAAATACAATAAAAATTAGGAAAATGCTATGGGACGGGCTCATTGGCCGGCCAGCCATGCCTTGGACATAGCCGGTCACACACTTCATGATTCCGTCATTTTTATTATTATTTTTCCTTCATCTCATTCAGTTTCAGCAAAAAATCCCTGATTTCTTCATATTTTCCCAAATGATTGCTCAAACGCACATCAGAAAATATCAAAACTCTAAGGACTGAGACATGAACACTTTGGTGACGCGAGCATACTACCTTGATCGACCAAGGTTGTCTCTTTGGCTTGCAAGAGGCCGGTCCCACATATTTTCATCATTTGACCTAATTTGGTCATATTAGGTTCAAACTCTTCCAAACAATTTTGGAACTTCATAAAACGATCGTCGCACGGTCCGTGACCAACCAGGGCCGGTTTTCATGATCCCTTGGTCGGTCCTTCATCTGTTCATAATTTATTAGGTTTTATCACCTAAGGTTCAGACGAACATTATTTCAATAAATGATTAAACCAGCATTTAATCATTCTTTCACCAACTGGTCCTCAAGAGACTTTGGTATTTGCTCACTCGAGCATCTGGGCGCTACATGGTCGACCCATCATCCCATGTAGCCGGTCCCTCCTTCACTCCGTGGTTAATTTTCAATAAACCATCAATTGATCGAATTAGGGTTTCGAGTCCAACGTTCATAATTCCAGATTCGAACGCTAATAATTTTACGACGATCTCATGATCAACGTTTTATTAATTATACTCGGTTTGCCCAAAATAATATTTTATTTTATTTGGTCATGCTACCAATAATTCATCAAACGAGCAACATTTTCTCAGACTAAGAAATATTGGTTCAAATATTAATATTCAACGATCCATCGAATGAGCAATATTTGCTCACCTTAACTATCAACATTTATTCGACAATCATACTTCTGTCTCAACAGACACGTTCAATTCATGAGTCTCAGAACATTCGCAAATTATGTTCGACTCAGCAATACAAGGACTCATCGTCCCATGAAGTCATCAACTGACTAACTAAAAATACACATCTGCCTTGCGTATTCCACAATCACGAGACAACAATCATGTTACATGGGGGATATTAACTAGGTTTTTGGTCTTGCGGTCTACGGCATGTGTGTTCATACACATAATGAGAATGTGAGCAAGTCGTGCAATCAGTTGAAGGAGTTAGCAAAGTAGTGGGTAGAAAATCAACCAAGTCTCCGCACGATGAGCAACTGGTTTTAACACGATTTCCACTTCCTCACTCTTTGACTCCAGCAACTGACACACTTCATGGGTCAAGATGTTTACAATTCTAGCAATATAAATAAGTCTCTGAATCATGATTGAAAAACGAGACAATCTCACGTCGAACAGACAACAAGAGATTAACAACTCAACGTCTGAGCAATTACTCTCAACAGAGCAAATTCAATCATTCAGAACTTATCTTATTTCAGAATACACAACACACCTATAATCTTCGATCACCATTGATCTCACACATTTCTCACCTTCCCTCCTACAGATCAACCCATCCTCTCTTGTGACCGAATTTACTATGGAACGACCATTGTCTTGGTTTAGGCCGGAGTACTACAGATTGATCTCTCGAATTCAAAGCACTCCATTCTTGTTGTGCATCTGTGTGAGGTTTGACAGTTCGCTCGGTTCAAGGAGTTTCCTCCGCACGATCGTCTCCTCAATTCCGTAAAAACCAGCAACTCGTTTTTCCCCATCTACACCTGCATAACTTAATTCACTATGTAGCATAACAACAATGCATAGAACAACAACTAGCATAGTTTCACTATGTAAAATAACAACAAACCTGAAAATGCCTTTCTTTGTATGCTTTTGATGCATTCCACAAAGAAGAATGTAATTCATGACCCTTATAATACTTCTTGAAATTTTTGTATGAATGTATGCATTTCATTTTAACACAGTGCAATTAAAATAAGGCATTTTCACTGAAATGAAACAAAACAACTAGAGTTAAGAAATATACCTCCAACAGTATCAATGTTGATGGCCAGGGAAGACTATAGCAACAACTTCCAATAACCCTTTTTGTCTATCTGAAGTGAAAGCCACTTTCACTGGATGTGCTAATATGGCAGCCTTCAAATCTCTCAAAAAAGTTATCCAATTCTCTCTTTTGTTTCACTTCTACATATCATAATTCCCAACATTACTAACCCATTATGTCCATCAAGTGCAGTTGCAGCCATCAATACTCCCCTAAACTCTCCTGTTAGATGACAGGCATCAAACCCTATAACTCCCATGCAACCCTGGAGAAAACCCCTTATTGCAGGTTCAAATGAGAGTGTCATACTTTCAAATGTGTTATTCACTGTGTCAAATGTGAACTTAGCAACAAACCCATCATTACATTTAGTAAACATCTTGCAAAAGGCTGGTACTTCATTGTAACTCTCTTTATAATTCCCATATAACGACTCTAAAACTAGATTCCTAGCCTTCCATGCACACTGATATGGTATATTGACTTTCTTTTCAGATGAGAAGTCTTCTTTGATTTTATAAGGGTCTGGAACAAATTTTTTAGGCTTATTCTTCATCTGACCAAGAATAAAATCCTTTACGAAAAGAGGATCAACAGGTGTATTCCTATTTTTGTAATCCCCTTCACACTTGTGTTCCAAATTAATTTTCCTAAGAACAAAAGTCTTCTCACCCTCCTTCTTGCTAGAATACACAAACTATTTACAATCATATTCATCTTTACACCTACACTCAGCCTTAATTCTAGTAGGAGTCGTCCTAGTCAATAAAAATTGACACCTTTCTTGAACACAAAATCCTCTAAGATGTTTCTTAAATGAATCTTTGTTTGGATATCTAGTTTTTAACTCCATTTTGGTAGGGTCAATTGGAGTAAATACCTCAAATTCAGGGAATAGATCTCCACCTTTATCATCCTTCATGTACTCGCCAAAATCATCCTCAAATTGATCCATGTAAGTAGGTCTTTCATCTACATCCTTATCTGCACATTCAACATTACTATCAATACCACACAATGATGGAAATAAAAGAAATAATTTGTAATGAAATATACCTTCTTCTTTGGCTTATTTTTCTTTCTCTTCTTATTCTTTCTCTTCTTCATCTGACCCATACTCAATATCTTCATCACTGTCAAAAACTGGAAGAGCTTCTGGATCCTCAATTGGGTGACATTCATCTATATTGATGTTTGGTAACTGAATATTCTCTATATCTTCAACAAACTTAACTTTATATGTAGCTTTGACCCAATATGAAGCATCAAATATATCATAATCAAGTTCAATAGATTGGTGTGGTTTTGACTGACTACAACCATTGCTACTAGCCTGAGAATGTTTGGAAATGGGTACCTCTTCAGTTTGTTTTAGAAAATCCATGAAACTCAGCTTTCTTGATGCACCTTCAGGTGATTTATTCACACTATTTAGCCTTGGAGATCTTCTAGGGGTAGTTATCTTACTAACTTTCTTCTTCTTTGGTGTAGTCTTTGGAGTCCCAAACACTGTTTCCTTCATCCCCATCCACAAACATATACACCCCTCATCATTCATAAAAGAATCCTCCCAAAAATCATCAAATTCATCATTGTTAAATAATGGCACTGGCACTAGCAGACATGGATCCTTAAACCAATATAAATTAAACTTCTCTTTAACATCCAAAGATAAACGCCATATACCATATACTCAAACTTCCTCAACTCCGTTTCATCTCGATGGCAATCAGGAAATACCAAAGTCTCATTCTTTCCACATATACACTGATATTCCTCAATTTGAACTGACTGCAACACAAATGAAAAAAAGCAGATATAAACCCTAAAATCTCCCAAACAAACTCTAATCAACCAATTAATCACGAAAATTACACCCTAATTAACCAAATATCATCTGAATTTAAGTTCAACCCTAATTACAAAAGGGGAAAAACAGAAACCCAAATAAATCCCACACTAAACCTAAATAACCCAAACAAGACCTAATTAAGCAATAATTCATAAAATCAAACGCCCAATCACGAAAGTTAAACCCTTATTCAACAAAAAAAAAATTGGGTTTCAAATAAACCTTAATTACAAAGTAAATAAAAAAAAACAGAAACTCTAAAAATCAATCGATCAATTAACTATCAAAATATTGATTTTCATCATATATTAAGTCACGATTTTCGTTAATCTCACCTGGATTTAGAGAATTTCAATCCCGGTTTGTACCTCATCTTCACTTTACCAACACCGTCTCTAAAACCCTAAATATCCAGAACTTTTCTTCCAAATACACTCTGGTTCTTCACTAACATCTACGTCTTCAACAAAAACGACTTCTGGATCTTGTAATCAGTTTTCCAAATAGCTTCAATACCTAACCCTAGTTTCAACATAACGCAGAGGGAAGAACAAAGAGAAAGAGAACGAAAAAAAAAGAGTGACATATTACAGCCCACGCGTCTTTAAAGTGGGTAAGGGCACTGTTGTAATTTATCGAACCGAGTTTGACTTATTCAACACGTCTGACCGATCTGGTGGGTCCAGGTATGAAATCTAACTGAAAGTCTATTTTGCAAAAGAATTAAAAATCTTGGCCGGTTTATTAAATATATGGTAGGAAGTTGGCCACTTTGTTAATTTGCCCAAAAGTGAATTACCATATGTATTGAAGACCATATGCCAGGTTCGATCTTGGTGTTGGGAAAAAAGTGAAATAGTTCTTGATACTGACTTGGATCCAACACCTTTGTATTCTTGTTCATAGATTTAAATACACCACAAGATTCGGCAACAGTATCATAATTGTCGGATCCAACACCTTTGTATTCATGTTCATAAATTTAAATACGCCACCAATATTCGACAACAATATCATAATTGTATGATGCACCAATACCCAGCAAGTTATCTCGTTAATGTTGTGTACATAATAACAACAAAACCTATCGGGTTATTTTTGACGACTTCCTCTTTCCTCATGTTCTTACTAGTTCTCGATATCATCTGTAGTTTCATTCGTACCATCTTCTCACACAAAGCGGCACCAACTTGAACCAAAAGCTGAAAAATCAATACCAGTGAGGGCAACACTAATGAATCATTATTCAGCGCATCCAGCAAAAATAAAATAGAAAAATCTTAAAATCAATAGAAATCAAGCTATATCTGATGTGCATATCAATATATCATATTATGTCAATATATCACAATATCTGATGTATATATCAATATATCATAATAGTATATCAATATATCACACGAAGAGCAGGCGAAGTAAAAGATGCGATCGACTAAATTTTTCGGAGATACCTGCAAAACAAAACCCTAAATTAAATTAAATAAAAAAATGAAACGAGAAGCACCGCAAAATAATGGGCTTGCATGTTGCTCCAACGCTTTATATAGAGAGACACCGAGCATCAAAAACTCCAAAAAAAATGACTTTTTTAGAAAAATGTTTATAAGCACCGCAAAATAATGGGCTTGCATGTTGCTCCAACGCTTTATATAGAGAGACACCGAGCATCAAAAACTCCAAAAAAAATGACTTTTTTAGAAAAATGTTTATATCATACTATACTATGTTTGATAGTATTGTTTTTTAGAAATAATGTTTTTTTTTTTGGAAATAATGTTAGTCAGAATCTAAAATATCTTCGAATTTTATTATTTTTAGGTACCGTATTTTACATGTTGTAATGTTGTCGATTAATCCTTAAAAAATGCTATATTCAGTCGATGGAATCTAAATTCTATAAGGAGATCATAAGTTGTGTATATAAAAGGTAAAAAAGGAGTAAATTCTGTAAGATTTAATTCTTTTTCTTTTAGAATCGCAAAATATTTTCCCCAAACAACGTCAATCACTTGAAAGGTTGGGTTTCACCTATTTGTCACCCATATTTTTCCTATTTGCCACCCATCTTAATTGCCACCATACTTATCCTATTCACCACACATATATTTTTTCATATATCCTAAAAACCACAAATTGGCTATTTATTTCAACCCACCAAAACCAGCACAATAACTATACGATAAAACACCTAACCTCCAAAATAATTCTTCACCTTCTTTGGCCGCATTCTTCTACACCATCTCCATTTTCTAGTCACGGATCACAATTATCACCTGTATGTTGTTTAAATTTTGTATCAAAAATTTTACTACAAATAAAGCATTTTTTTTTTCTGGTGCCAAGCATTTTTTTTTCCTGATGTCCTAGTCTAGTGGTCCCTAGACCACGTGCAAACTCTTTAAATTAGAGTGGATTTCTTCAATTACAGGGTCCGAACCCCTACCTCTACAATGGGAAGGAGCATGCCAACCACCAGACCACTTGATGATTGGCACAAATAAAGCATGGATATTTAGCAAAATCAAAACGCAAGAAAAGTTAGAATTTAACCTAATCCTATATAGGAATTCAATTTGATTATTTTTGTACTGTTTCGACGAAGAACTAGTAATTTTTGATCAACATTTACTCGGTTTTGAACGACTGCTACATTTTTTTTAAGTAGACCATTAATGAACTAGAAGGTGATCTAGTTGATCCTTACTGATCGACTATTAGTGCATGTAGTCGTACGGAACTGTTGGTTCTTTAGTTTAGGTCTATTTGTTGTGTTTTTTTTTCTTTCTTCGAATCTTTCTGCAACATCGCCACTGTTGTTTGTTTCCATCATCACTAATCACTAATGAATGGTTCATTAGTGTTATTTGAGTTATAATAATAAGGAAATCTAAGTAGAATTGAACCGAAATGAGAGTCGTTACGAACTCCATTGGTGAGAACCTCTATGAACTCCATTATAATTGTCAAGTAGATATTAATGGAAGTTGGAGATTTTCGTGAATCGTTCTTTTTTTGGAACTGTTAATCTCTATGGACTCCATTAATGAGAATCTTTGAGTTTATTTATTCATTTTGTTTTGATTGTAGGAGTGGTCCACAGATTAATGGAGGAGAAAATACATCAGAGTGGTGATAATATTTATAGTAAAATTTAGTTTGAGTTTTATAAGTGGTGAATAGGAAAATATAGATTTGAAAAGTAGAATTACTTTACAAATTCTGACGAGGGTGGTAAATAGATAAAGCGTGGGTGGAAAATAAGTGAAACCTACTTGAAATATGCTCGCTATTTAAGTGATACATCTAGTATCACTTAAAATTACTTTTGTATGCATATTCCTATTTTTATGAACCCTCATCTCTTATATTCTCCACCTGTTATACAATTATCTCATCGAAGATTAATGGGTTTGTGTTTATGAGATATTTAACCTACAATTTTACGTTTAGATTCTCATCGAAAATGGTAACAATGGATACTAGAATAACTCATTGATCTCATATTTGCAGTAAGCCCAAAACTCTACTTCAGTTTTGACAAATCTTTCTTACTACATACACTTGATTTTCAGATTTTAATGCAGAAGTGTGGTTGCCTGGTATTGATCATCGTCATGTACTGGGTATGTTGAATTCTAATTGAATCATGAAATTTACTTTTACATGCCTGTTATTTAGAGTTACTACTGACTTTCTTATGCTATTCAAAGTTGTTACCAACGAAGGAAGGCCTGTGTAGAATTGATTGCAACTCTTGAGTTTGGTCGGAATAGGAAGTCCACGGGAGTTATCTTAAGTGCGAATGTGGAAATATATCCAGTGTACAGATTGATACAGTCACTTTTTTTTTTGGAAGCATTACGCTGGGTTAAGGAGACCCAAACCTCACAAACAAAAAACTAAAGAAACAAAGCTAAGAAACAAAACAACAGAGAACAAACAAAAGAAAAGCTAATGTCTATAGTAAATCTTCATTCTTCTATCCTCCTCAATAATCTGAGAAAGCTCAGGGCCAAAATCCTTAACATTAATCTCCATAACAGCGTGTTCGTTTCAAGGAATTGCATTCCTTGGAATCCAATTCCTAGGGAATGCGTCCAATTCCCTGAACCGAACTGGGCAAATAAACTCTATGTAATTGGGAATTTTAATTCCTAGGAATCCAATTCCCCCCAAAATGATAAATTTCCATTGCATTGGTTCAATGATGTAATGGAATTGGATTCCGGGGTAAAAACAAAAGTAATTGAATTACCTCAACCGAACATGAATTTTTTGGATTAGAATCAAATTTCTTGGAATCCAATTCCAGGAATTGGATTACTCCATAATTGAATTCCTAGGATTCTAATTCTCCCAACTGAACGAGCTGTAAATTTAGTTGAAGGGTGGATAGCGGCTAACAAATCAACTGCTCGATTGGTTTCACTTTAGCCGTGCTCAATTCTGAACCTTTTAACTTATGTCTCAGTTGGCACACTTTCCTCCGGAGTCTCAAAATCTCCCAACTAGGATTAGGAGTTTTAATAGTTAACAGTTTATAAACTATCATTGAATCAGTGCAGAGGTGAATCAACAATCGATTTTTCTGAATGACTGACTTCATAGCAAGCTCAGCACCTGTTAACTCTAAAGATAAAACAGAATCTGGATTAGACCCACCAATAGCAGCGTCTAGAGGATTACCTTTATCATCACGCATGATAGCAGCAAAACCACCAGAATTATCCCTATTGGAGCCACCAAATTTAACCATAACTTCATCGGGAGAAGGAAATTTCCAAGAACAAGCAATCCTCGTCTTCTGTTTTAAAATGCATGACACCCCCCATCTACTTAAAAAAGCTTTCACATAAGGAGAGTCAACATCAGAAAACTTACAAGCTGAAACTTTCAATCTGACATCAGCTACAATAAGGAAGCTAGCAGTGGCAGTGGAACTGACGGAATCAGAGTAGAGCTGTTTATTCCTCTCCTTCCAAATGTGGTAGATAAATCTATTTAAGGCAAGCTTTTTATAGAAGCAACAACACCCTCCCTAAGAAAGTGTTCAACACACCAGTTAAGCTCATTCTCAATTCATCGAGCAATTCCTGAAATATCCCAATTTGTAAATAATACCTTGCCATATAACAAAGGAAAAAAAAAACAACTACCAAAAAGGTGATTTTCATCCTCAGACATTTCATTACAAAGCAAACAAAAATCGTTAGAAATTAATCCCCATTGAACAAGTTTGCATCTTGTCTTGAGTTTTTTATGCATTGCGATCCATCCTATAAAAGACTGTTTAGGAATGAGTCCCTGGAACCATATCAACTTATGCCATTCCATATCATGCCTAGAAAGAGTGATAGAAGCATAAGTATGCTTCATGTAGAAATCAGCAGAACTACTAGCTTTGCAATTTTTTTTATCTTCTTCAAGCATGTCAAATTCAACAGAACTGATTTGGGAGCAGACAGCGGAATCAAAACCAACCACCGTAGGGAAATGCCATCCATCTTCGGCTAAAAAATCTGAAACACTATACAACCCAAATTGATGAACTGCATTTATAACAGTGATAAGAACCCAATCACATAGCCTACCATTAGGGTGCCAGAAGTCAAACAAAAATCTAGTGGCTCTGCCATTACCAAGGAAAGTACTCATAAAAGTCCTTGCGATGTCTCTACAATCTAGGATTCTTCTCCAGCTCTTGGAGCAGTCATGTGGAACATTCATACTCCAAAAATCTTTGTTTTTAACAAGATTAGCCTTAACCCAACTGGTCCAAACATTATCTTTGCCTGAAGTGAGATCCCAAATGCGTCTCAAATTAGCAGCAATATTGGTACTCTTAAGATTCTTCACTCCTAAACCCCCTTCAGAAACTGGTAAACAAATTTGGACCCAACTAACAGGATTGTGTCTCTTGTCTATATCAGGGCCAGTCCACAAGAACCTTTTAAAAATAGTGTTGAGATCTTTTATGACCCTTTTAGGGAGGACAAATCAAGAGAACCAGAAGTAAACCATACTACAAAGAACAACTTTAATAAGTAGAAGCCTGCGGTATAGGTCAGAAACCTAGCTTTCCGCGATTTAACTCTTTTAGTGACCTTAGCTACCAAAGGCAATCAATCTGAACAGGATGGCCTAGTTAAAATTAAGGGAACCCCTGAATGAAATAAAGAGGATTTCTGAATACTAACCTCAAGGCCAGAAAAATAACTGAATTTTTGTAAAGCAAGTTGGACAACAGAGGCAGCTTCCAATGAACCATTGAAAGAACCATAACATCATCTCCGAAGCAAAGATGAGTGAGGCTAGTAACTTTGCATTTGGGGTGAAATCCAAACTTTTTGAGCTGAAGTTGTTGCTGGACAATGAGATTAAAGACCTCCATAATAATAACAAAAAGATAGGAGGAAAGAGCTTAATCTTGCCTCAATCCTCTACTTGCTCCGAAAAAGCCATAAGGAGAGCCATTGATCATGATTGAAAACTTAGAAGAAGAAATACATAAATAAATCCAATTCATAAACTTGTCAGGAAATCCAAGTTTCTTCGTAGCAAGAGTGACCGCCTCCCAACTGACAGAGTCATACGCCTTCTTGAGATCAATCTTTAGGGAACATCTTGCTAGACTATTATTTCTATGATAATTTCTCACATGCTCGTGAGCTAACATAATATTATCTTGGATAGCTCTACCAGACATAAATGCAAACTGATTGGAACTAATTAATTGACACATAATTCTCTTCATTCTTAATGCTAAAATTTTAGCAATGCATTTGTAGATGACATTGCAACAAGAAATAGGTCTAAAGTCAGTGACGCCTGAAGGGTTATCACATTTGGCGACTAAAGTTATGAAAGTACTATTAACTTCTTTTAATAACTTACTTTTTAAAAAAGAAAAATGATGATAGCTGCCACGAAATCATCATCAACAACATCCCAAGCATCTTTGAAAAATTGACTAGTGAAGCCATCCGGTCTTGGGGATTTGCATGAGTCAATAGAAGCAAGAGAAAGGACAACTTCATCTCTGATAACGGGAGAAACTAAATTCATAGCATCAGAATCAAGAAGCACTTTATCAAAATGAATATCATCTAACACATTAGGACAATTAAAAGCAACTGAAGTGTTATTAAATAGATCTTGATAAAACTGAACACATTCGGTTGCAATAGTTCTATCATCATCTAACTTCACACCAGAGCTATACAAGAGAGTAAGAATTGTGAAAGAACTTAACATTGAAATTATTTCTTGACCTTCTCTCTTTGATAGAATTGTGAGAGAACTTAACATTGAAATTTCCTTCCTCCATCCATTTAACTTTGGACTGTTGTTTGGCAAGCGAAGCATCACATCTGGCTAACTTGGCATAAGCACGAACAACTTCTCTTTCATAACTGGCAGTAGAGCTACAAAGAGGATTCACTTGCAGCTGGGCTTGAAGATCCAACATGTTTCTTTTAGCTTCAATAGTCTGCAAAGATAATTTACCAAATTTCCTTTTCCTCCAAGCAATCAAAATCTTTTTAACTCTTTTTAGTTTAGAAAATAAAACTACCATAAGATTTCCTCTAACATGCACAATCCATTCTCTTCTAATAATATCAAGGAATTCAGGGTCCTCGGAAAGGAAATTACAAAATCTGAAAGGTGGGGGGCCATGAAATCTACCTTCAAAACAAGTAACAACGTTAGGGCTATGATCTGAAATACCCAGGAGAAGAAATTCAGCCGAGGAGTCTTGAAATTCAACGAGCCACTCAAAGTCAATAAGAACACGATCAATTTTAGCCTCAACTCTATCTACACCAAGTTGTTGATTATTCCAAGTAAAGTAATTACCAGTATAAGAAAGATCAAATAAACTTGCATTTTGAGTGCAATTCCAAAAATCAGAGAATTGTGAAGCATGAGCTGTGGCTTTACTTAATCTATCAGAAACCTCTAAAATATAGTTGAAATCGCCTAGAAGGATCCAAGGAAACTTATTATTTGAAGCAAAAGTCTCAATCTCGGACCATAGAGATCGTCTCTCAACAATATCATTATGCCCGTAAATAAAAGAAACCACACATGATTTATTTTTAGGAAGAACAACATGAAGAAAAATAGCTTGGTCAGAACATTGAATGAGAGAAACTGAAATAACATCCGGGTTCCACCCAACTCAGATTCGACCAGAAGCATTATTGATATAATTATCCAAAAAAGAACAAGAATCACAAATGCTCCTTCTTATTCTAGCAGAATTGTTAAACTGCACATGAGTTTCGACTAATCCTATAAGAGACAAGTTATTATCACTAATAAAAGACCTAACTTCCCTTTGTTTAAGGGTATCATTCAATCCCCTAGTATTCCAACAACCGAACTTAATCATTAATAAGGTTGAGGGGGTGAATCTTCCTACTACCCTTACCAGATTTTTTAGAATCCGCTACCTTCAAAGGAATCTTGACACTAGTCTTACATGAGGGTTTCTGGTTAAAATAAGACCTAACACCACCACCCTCATCAGTTAAACTTATCTCAGAAGATCTTGTCTCAACAGGCTTAGAAGAATTATCAGCAGAAGCAAAATTTTGCAGTTGAGTCAGACAAGATATTACTCGCCACAGGTTCTCCATTCTTATCAGATAAAACGTCAAATTTATTCATCGTAGTAACTGGAACAGTGACTATAGAAGAAGAATTACCTAGACTAGGGATGGAACCCATAGAGAATTGAATAACCTTCTCCTTAACTGATCCCGATACAACAATAGGTACTTCTTCCATAATGATTTCTTCTGCAGTTGAAGAAGTTCCAACAATACTATCCTCTTTTTTATGACCATTAATTCTGGGTCTTTTCGGAGTTTTCTTAACCCAAACTTCTTTAGGAACCTCGGGGATAGGAACAATAACTTCAGGATTAGGCTGAGGAGAAACATCTCTAGGTTTCTTTACACACCTCGCAAGAGAATGACCAAAGATGCTACAGAAAGTACATCTTGGGGGATTCCAAGGATATTCAACTGGAATTTCAATACGCTTACCACCAATAATGATAGGAATCATTGAGGGGAACTCACAAGAGGCATAAATTTCTACACAAACTCGAGCATATCCCATTCTCTGTCTAGAAAGAGTGAGTTTATCAGACATAAGAGGTTTACCCAAGAAACTAGCAATGATAGCAAGACCTTTAGCATGCCACATGTGGATAGGGACTTTGAATAAGTTAACCCATACTGGAACTCTCTTCAATTTAACAATTTCATTTTTTTAATAATGGATTCTAGGCTCTCACTACGAACAACTGATTAGAAATATACAATGAACCACGTTCCAGTGCTAATACTCTATCCTCCTCATTAGCAAACTCAAAAACAAACACAACCTCACCATGGATAGTTATCCGAAAATCACCTTTTTAATTCCATGCCTTTTTCACAGACCGATTCACTAACATGAATGGTAATCTTCTACCAAAAAAACACCCAACTACTAACCCTTCACACTTCTTAATATTATCATTCACACCATCATCTTCAACAACCATAACTCGTTCTCCATAGGGTCGTCTGCCGTCGATTCGGCATTTTGCCAAAAAAAGAAGACCAATCAATGGAACCGAACTTAGGAGGATCCCAGAATCCTTCCTACATGCTTGAATCATTAAGATTACCACCAGAAGAACCAGGAACATTAAAGGAAGCTCCTCCTCCAAGCTGAGGAAAATTCCCCACGGAACGAGAACAAGGAAAATCCATAAACGAAGCAGAAATAAAAGAGGAAAAAAGGGTTTAAGATCCACTAATTAATCTAAGGACCAATCATTAGATCCTAAATCAACAGAAAAATGACCGAATCAAAGAACAATCTCACCTGGAAACGACAAAAAAAATCTCTAGACTTTGGTCAACGTCGCCAAAAAAATCGCCCCCTTTGCTCTCTTGACTATTCAAACGGTTTCCTTATGGTTGCAATTCTTGCCTCCCTTCAAAAACTGCTAATTTCATATTTGGGTTTTAATTTTGTGAACACAAAGATCTGGTGTCATCTGAGTATTCACAAATAATGCGCGCAGACTCATGACAATACAGTAAATAAGCTGCGTCTGAGGGGAATGGATAGGTTATGTCGAATCCTTGACTCAGAGTTCTAATACTCTTCCTCGTCTCATCAACTACAATCATTGTTTTTGGCTCATACAATAAGATAAATAGTGGATGAAATATAAAATGTACGAACATGATATACCATAAGTATCGAATTGAACATATAAAGTGTAAATGCATGAATATAGATGAAACGATTAACTTATATGATTCATCACTCAGATCTCTTTCTACGGGTTTGGGTTTTTCATTACATGTATGAAGGTTACAGAAATAGTCGGATGACTTTGAGACCAATATAAGCCTGCGTAGCAGGAGGAACTTCACTTACACTTTTTTTTATCTCTTTGTCTCTCTCCTATTTCCTCTCAATGTTTTTCGGCCTCCCTCTTCACTTGGGAGAGAGGGGTATTTATAGGGAGGTTACGTGGGGTCCACTTCTGAAGCCCGTTATAACCTTATCCTCTTGTGTTTTGTGCCGCTCACGCATAAGTCTTCGTGTTCTCGGCTGCATCTGCGTGTTCTGTCTGGATACGTAGTATTATCTGCGCTTCCAATACAGGCTGACTGACACGTATGATGTTTGAGGGTATTTAATGCGGGTAGTTGAGATGTCTGTCCGCGGTAGACAGTTGTCCTCTGCCCCTGTCTTGTTTGCGTCAGTCTGACTATCCACAGCCGTAGATCTTAGATGTTTCTAGGGATAGGATAAGTGACTCTTGGCTGTCCACGCGTGATATCATATCTTGATGCCCTTAGCCGCATGTCCTCCACGTGTGTCTTTGTGGGAACGTGGCGGAAGATGAAATGTGTACCTACAATTTTCCCCTTTTCCTCCTACTGGGCGGTTAGTCTAAGTGGGAAGAAAAAACGTGTTACTCTCTTCATCTTCTCTTTACTATTTTCCTAGATTTTAGGGCACGTTCCCCACTATTTGTAATAACTTCTTATTGGGTAGTGGGGCGGTTTTTATTTCTCTTTGCATATATATATGAGAAGGAATGTGAAAATTATCTAATCATAAATTTCATTCCTTCTCTTTCCTCGGAATTTTCATTCTTTGTTCTCTTCTTTTGTATCCTTGTTATTAACTGCTGCTCCTCAAAGTTTTCTGCTGCCGTTGTTACTGTTGTTCGTCGAGATTTTCTGCTGCTGCTACTGTTCGTCGAGGCTTTCTACTTAATTTTTTGTTTATAGGTAGGTGGTTTTACTGTGTCTTGATTATCTTTTGATGAACTGTTGCTATATGTGTTTGTGATGAAGAACATATATATAAGTGTGTGTATGATTGCCCCTGTTGTTATTACAAACAGTAATGATTTCTTCCTTCGTATATGCTTGCCCCTATTTGTTATTTCCCATTTTATTTAGGGTTTGTTCTTATTTTCCATCTGGTTCATGATTATGAAGAACTGGATGAAATTGGGTTTTTTGATTTCTGTTTTGTCTTCGCGGAAATCTGAAACTTGTTTGTGTACTACGCAGACATGGCTGACCGTCCGCGGGTTTCTTATCAAACTCCACCGCCTAGTCCGCGTAGATCTCCTCCGCGTAGGGATCCTGATGTTTCTCCGCCTGGTGGAGGTTCGTCTAAAGCTTCCCAAGGTGATGCCCGCGTTCATAGGGTTTCATCTTCTTCTGGTCAGAGGCACTTATCTTCTAAGAGGGGTGAGTCGCATAGAGGGAATACGCAGAAGGGGGACCGGCCAAAAGAGGCTCCTGGCTCCCGGTATGATGTTTCTCATCACTTAGTTAATCCGCGTGATGATCCTAATAGAACGCGGGATGTCCTACCTCTTCGGTCAGTGGCGCCTCCTTCCGCGTCTCATCAACATCCTCTACCTCCCCCTCCAGTGTCTCAACCCAAGGGGAGGTCTTTGAAAGAAGTGGTTTCGAAGACTGATGTATCTAAGGTTCATCCTAAGAGGAAAGCTTCCGAGAGAAACCCTTCGAAGGGTTCTGCGCCTGATCTCGTGGAGGAGGAAGATATTTCTCAGGAAATACGTAGCGTCGTTGTTGGGGAGAAGAAAGTGACCTTCAAACATATTGATATAGAGGTTTTCAAGGAAAAGCATGGTCTTCAGCTATTCGATGTTCGTTTTTACGCTGCTGATGATGATATTACTTATGAGATGATATCGACATATAAGTTTGATGAATTTCATCTGCTGACCACGGTGGGGGCCTTTGAAGCGGGTCTTATGTTTCCTTTGTACAAGTCTGGGGATTCTTTTTATTATGATGTGCTGGCTGGTCGAGAGGGTTCTTCGAAGAACACACACTGTCGCTCTATTTCCCAACTTCATGGGAATTATCTTCGTGCACTGAGGGAATGTTATCTTCGGAGCAAAGGAGAGATAATGATGACTCTTTATGTTCCCAATCCTGAGGAAAGGGAGTGGTATACATCTGAGAATTTTAACAAGTCTTTCGGTGACTATGTTAACAGTAGGAATCGTAAACCGTGGAGTGTGAGTCTTCAGAATATTGCCGCTCCTCGTGGTGAGATCCGCCTTCTAAGTGAAGTAAGTGGTGCTAAGGTGAAGTACGTCCCGGGTACAGAGAATTCTACCAACAAACTGGTGTTTCCTACTCGTGAGCGGATCAAGCGTGATCATGACTATGAATGGCACGCAACTGTTATTGAGGTTGTTGGTCCCTGGGCTTGGGGGTGGGTTCCAGGTCCGCAAGGATGGCATCCTACCGCAGATATCCAGATACGTGCGGCTCTTCCTGCTCTTTATGGGAATTTCCGTCCTTGGCATTTGAATTTTGAGGGCATGAATTTCCGATATGCCCTCGATGTTGTTGATGGAGATGACGAAGAGAGTTCCGACGCTGATCTTCAGGCGAAGAATGCTGCGGTTGTCAAGGTAAGATTTCCATATGTCTTGTCCTTTAGTTGAGGCAGTTTTAATTCTTTTCAAAGTCAGGGATTTTTATTCTTGTGCCTTGTCTTTTTAGGCGACGAATAAGAGGAGGATAAATCCCAAGTATTCCACCACCGCAATAATCGAGGAGGCGTAGGTTTATGAAGAAGTTAACAGTCCTGTGACTGAGTTTGGAGAGGATGAAGATATGTATGATATGGAAGTGCGTACTGATACATCCCCTCCAGGTCATGATGATGAAGAATTTGTTGAAGGGAATACTACCGCTGGTGGCAGTGGTATTGGTGGTGAAATTAATCCCGCAGGTTGTCATGATGCTGGTGCCGAAGCTAATCCTGCGGGTTGCAGTGATGCTGGTGATGATAACACTGGCCTTGGTGATGAGGGTGTTGGTGATGAAATTCCTGCTATGTCTCAGGAGTTTTCCTTTGGTCGGATTTATTATGCGGAGGATAGTTTTGACATAAACGCTGCCCTGGGCCTGGCTTCTGAGTTCAACCTGCTTTCCCCAAACGATGATTGGGATGTGCTTGGTAACTCTAGCAAGGCGGATGGAAAGGGAAAGGGAGTCGTGGATGCTAGTGATGTTCCAGAGGGGAGCGGTGCTAGAGACCTTCCATATTTAGATGCGGGAGTAGCCTCGAACTCTTCGGGTGCTAAATTCGCGTACATGGGTAAGGCCTCGGTTGGGTCTTCTAGAGATGATTTTCCTCAGTCACTGATCCTTGAGGGTGATGATGCCATCTTAGCTTGGTTTAAAAATAAGAACTTGATGTTCGTACCCAATCCAGCTCCTGTGGTGGAGGGTGAGAAGAAATCTGATGCCTATACTCGTAAGATGATGCAATTGTATCTCGAGGACCAGGTTGCAGAAGCGTGGGATAAGAATCTTCGGGCCTTGGAGGCTGCTCTAGTAGTCGACGCTCCCTCGACTGTTGCTGATATGATGGTGTTGGCTGATAGGTATCAGTATGGATTTCCCCAACAGCGGATGTTAGAGGTGAGTTCTCTCATCATTTTGCCTTGTATCAATTTTTAGCAATTTTTAGAGTCAGGGTGTTCTAATCTTCTGATTCGCAGATGATGAGGAGTGAGAATTGCAATCACATGTTGTACCAGTTTTTTAAGGCCAAATCCCTTAAGTTGGAGGCTAAGCTTCGTCTTCGGGAAGAGGAGCTTACTATGGCTGAGACTGTCATTGCTGATAGGGATAGGGAGATATGTGAGTTGAAGAGTCTCCTCAAGGATAAGGAGAAACAAGGCAAGGAGGAGGAGAAGCTTCGCTTGGATCTTGCTATGGCTCGTAGTGAGTTGGAGGAGGCCAAGAAGAGTTCTTCGGTTGTTACAGGTTTGATTATCTGTTATCTTCCTTGTTGTTGTCCTTTAATGTAATTAGTGTTCTGTCTGAGTCTCCCTCCCCCACCCTATCTTCAGTGGGTGGAGTTCCTGAGTTAGCATGGCTTCGGAAAGAGCGGCAGCATCAGAAATCTCGCATCGCAGAGTTGGTAGAGAAGATAAAGAGCGAGGATGATAAGTGGAATGCTCGTGCCGATGAACATAATGCTCTGGCAGAGGAGTGGCGGGTCAGACGAGTCCAAATGATTGATATGCAGAACAAATATAACAATGATCGTCGTGTTTTTGGAACGTTGTTGTGGACGCGTGATAATCTTCGTGAATCCCGAGAACAGGTCTCATCATTGGAAGCTAAAATCAATCTCTTGGAAGAAGAATTGCGTCAAGCTCGTTCTTCTCAGTCTTCTGATGTTAAAGATTACATTCAGCGTCTTGCTAGGGAGAGAGATGACGCTAGGGCTGAGGCTGGTGCTCTTAGCAAAGCTTTAGCTGCGTCTAGGGCTGATGTGGTACGCCAAGCTGAGTCTGAGAGAAATCTTGAAGTAAATATGTATCGTCTCAACAAGGGTCTGGAGGGTTTAAACAATGAGGTCAACCATCTTCGTCACTTGGATTCAATGAAACAGGTAGAATTAGATGCGAGTCAGTACGCCCTTTCAACCCTTCAAGCGGATTATAAGAAGTTGTCAGATGAGTATGATTTTCTTGATGAAGCCCGTGATGTTTGTTAACGAATATGAAATAGCTTCGGAGAGTCGAAGGTATATGCTTATATTATCGAGTGTGATTCTGTAATTTCCTGGACCTAACCATCTGCATTTTTCTTTTCCTTGCAGAGCTCCAGGGACAGCTTCGCACTGCAAATGAAGAGCTTGCGGAGGCTCAATCTCAATTAGTGCATCAGGAAAGCCAGATTAATTATCACAAAGGTTTAGCTACAGCAAGGGACGAGGCTTCCCAAGCCGCTTCGAAGGAAGTGAGTCGCCTTTCCTCTGTTGTTGTCAAAGGCTGAGATGATGAATATGTTATTGCGTACAAGGCTCGGTGTCAACTAGTGGAAGAGACTAACAAAATTCTGGATAGCATCGAGTATGATCTTAAGACCGAGCATGGCCTTATCAAGAGCTATCCGCGCCGTGAGAAACCCCCGCCCCTACATCTGGTTCTTCAGGGCCTTCCTCGGGTGGGAGCGTACCTTCAACGCAGAAGGGGAAGATTGCTAAACCTGCTGGTGGGGTTGAACCATCCAAGTAGATTTTTGTAGAGAGTTGATCTTTGTTGATTATGAGGCTTCGTGAGATTCCTTTTGTATTTTCTTGTTTCCCGTATCATTGCCAAGCCTGTAATCAACTTTTAATGAATTGATCATTGTTTTAATTATTGTTTTGTTTGTTCAACTTTTTTTTTAAATATTGTTATGGTTAATTTGGAATATAACTGAATGTAATCAGGGATAGCGAAGTGTTTGAGTGCGAACCCGAAGATATGTGTATCTTCGTGAACGTCTTGAGACCTGTCACCCCCTGGCGCCTAATCCTGGGCCAGAGGATTCCCAGACGGTGGGGTCGGGGCAGCGTTCTAGGATATGAGTTGTTTGGAATGTACGTTCATTCCGTCAACCCGCTGCCATAAGATTGGTTGGGTATCTCTTTCTGCTGGATGCCTTCCCCATGGTCCTACACTTATAGACGCTGATAGGGGAGTCCCGAGAGATTGTAGGTGACTACTTTCCCCAAGTAAAATAGAACAAAATTAACACCAGTGTTTACGTGGTTCGACAGCAGAGTGTCTACGTCCACGGGTGAAAGAGGGTTAAAGTGTCTTTCAGTTTGTTGAGTTACATTTAGAAGAATTCCATTGATGGAACCTCTGAGGTAGTAAATAGTAAAAAACAGGAGGATGAAGTATTGACGCGGAGGCTGTATTTACAGGTGTAGGGTTCTCGTGAGGTGTTATATTTACACGCAGTCGTCTTGTTACTATGTTGCTCCATGTATTGTGACTATTTTTGCCAAAAGTTTGCTTGATTGATAGGTTGAGGTTTGCTATTCCTCTCTCAGAGATAGAAACATGTCGATCGCAAGCGTCGTTTTCTTCTGGCGCTCTTCACGCAGATGCAGGTCTGCGTTGCCCTCTACGGGTAGTATGGCTTGAGATATTTTGCATTCCATGGGTGTTTGAGGATCTCCCCTTTAGGTTGCGCAGATAATAAGACCCATTTCCTGCAACATCATGTATGACGAAGGGTCCCCCCCCATGTTGGTGCTAATTTTCCCCACTTCTTTTTCGTTGGTATTGGGGAATGGTCCTCAGCACATACTGCTTCTTCTACGAAATTTCTAAGCTTAACCCTCTTATTATACTCCCTTGCTAGTTTCCTTTGATAGTTTTCCATTTTTTGTAGTGCTGCCTCCCTCCTCTCTTCTAGATCATCCAACCTTTCCAACATCATGTCCGCTGTGAGGTTCTTCTCCCATGCTTCAGTCTTCGTAGTTGGCATGATTATTTCTGTTGGGATAATAGCTTCGGCTCCATAGGTGAGTAAGAATGGGGATTCTCCCGTGGCTGATCTTCGAGTTGTCCTATAAGCCCACAAAACGTTGTGTAGTTGCTCACACCAACGCTTCTTGTATTCGTCCAACTGCTTTTTGAGGATGAGTGCGAGGGTTTTGTTTGTGGCTTCTGCCTGACCATTGCTTTGAGGGTAAATTGGTGTTGACTTGTTCTTTCGAATTTTAAAGTATCGAAGAGTAAGTCGATGTTTTTTTCCCTGGAATTGCTTGCCATTGTCAGATACAATCTCAGCTGGTATGCCAAACCTGCAAATGATGTTTTGAAAAATGAATGTGAAGACATCGTCTCGGATCCTTGCCAGGGCTTTAGCCTCTACCCATTTGCTGAAATAGTCCGTGGCCACTATAAAAATCTTCTCTTCTCTCCCTGATCCTTCGATTAGGGGACCCACGATGTCTATGCCCATTTTGAGAATGGCCAAGGGCTGTCTACTGGGTTCAACATTGTTGCGGGTGCGTGGATTTTTTGGCGAAACGCTGGCATTCTTCGCATCTTCGTGACATTCTTGCAGCGTCTCGTATCATTGTTGGCCAGTAATATCCTTGAGTTTTCGCCTTATCTTCTAGGGATCTCATTCCGCTGTGATTGCCTGCGTCGCCGCGGTGTATGTCTTTCAAAATCAAATGTCCTTCGGATCTGGATAGGCAACGTAATAATGGTCCGAGAAAAGATTTTTTGTACAAAATTTCTTTTCTCAGATCATATCTTCCTGCCTTTGACTGTATTTTTCTGGCTTGCTTTAGATCCGAGGGTAGTATTCTTTCTTTTAGGAAAAGATGAATCTCAGATCTCCAATCTTCTTCTTTGCTGAAGTCTTCATCTTGATCTGCCTTAGCCATGATGTCGTCTTCTTGGAAATCATCCGCGATGAATTCTCCCACGTCATCATCTGCAATATCTTCTTCTGCGTGGTTCCTCTGCTGTGCAGCGCAGAGTTCTTGAATATCAATTGAAGGCTCGTAAATCCTGGTTACTTTGATTGCTTTGACGTCCTCGTTTCTGAGCATCGATGATATAGGCCAGGGCATCCGCGTGCCTGAGTTCCTTCCTTGCCAGGTGTCGGAATTTGATGTTTGGGATTTGTGATGCCAGTGTTTGCACCAATTCCATGTATGCTGACAATGTTCTGTCATAAACATTATATTGCAACCCTATTTGTCGATGACCAGCTGTGAATCGCTTGTCAGACGCACGTCAGTTATGCCCATTTCTATTATCAACTGAAGGGCATGCACCACTGCTTCATATTCAACTATGTTGTTGGTATGCCCCTTGAATTCTAACCTGAAAGCATGTATGATCCTGTCTCCTGTTGGGGTGGTGATTACGATGCCTATCCCCGCCCCTTCTTTATTTTTTCGACCCATCTACGAAGACTTCCCATTGCCTAGGATTTTTTGGTTCCAAGATGTCTATAGGGTCTTTACCTTCGTCCATTTCTGGTAGTCCTGCTGCCTTTCGTCCTTCGATGATGACTTCTTCGCAGTTATCCAATGGTAAGTCTGCTAGGAATCTGCTAATACTTGTGACTTCTGAGAGTGTTGTAGCTCATGGATGATATTGAATTGATCTAGGTGAGTATTCCATTTTGCAATTCTGCCTACTTTTCCTGCGTTTTTAAGGACTGCTTCTAGCGGAGCTTTGCATGGGACGCGGACGTAGTGAGTCAAAAAGTAAGTTCTGAGTTTCAGGGTTGCCCATACTAATGCCAAGATGAGCTGCTCGATCTTCGTGTAGTTCCTTTCTGCTGCGTTCAGAGTCTTGCTGATGTAATAGATGGGCTGCTCTATCTTCGTGTTGGTTTTAACCAATACTGCGCTGACTGCATCTTCTGTTGCTGCTATGTATAGTGCCAACACTTCATCAGGGTCTGGTTTTTGTAATATAGGGATCTCAGCCAGGTATTCTTTGATATTTCGAAAAGCTTCCTCGCACTCTGCCGTCCATTCGAATTTGCTTCCTTTTTTGAGAATGTTAAAAAAGTGCTTACATCTATCCGAGGACCTGGATATGAACCTCCCCAGCGCAGCCAGCGAACCATTGAGTTTCTGAACCTCTTTTAAATTCTTTGGGGATGGCATTCTTACGATGGCTTCAATTTTAGCGGGATCGACTTCAATGCCCTCTTCGTCACCAAATATCCGAGGAACTTTCCGGAAGTGACACCAAAAGTGCACTTCTCTGGGTTTACCTTCATGTTGTGCACTCTCATTGCTTGGAAAATATCTTTTAGGTCTTGGTGATGATCTTTGCGCAGCTTGCTTTTAACGAGCATATCATCCACATATACTTCCAGCGTACTTCCAATCCATGGTTTGAAAATTGCATCCACCATTCTTTGGTAGGTTTCCCCTGCGTTTCGCAGTCCAAAGGGCATTCTTACATAGCAATAGAGGTCGTGTGGTGTATAGAATGTTATGTTTTCTGATCTTCTTCTGCTAGGAATAATTGATTGTATCCAGAGTATCCATCCATGAATGACATTTCTTCGTATCCTTCAACTGCCTCGACAAGTTGGTCAATGCTTGGCAGTGGATAGCTATCTTTAGGGCAAGCCTTATTGAGGTTGGTGAAGTCGATGCATATCCTTACTCTCTTACTCCGCCATTTTTCTTCGGTACGATGACCATGTTAGAGATCCATGTTGGGTACTTAACTTCTTTGATGAATCCTGCGTCCAGTAGTTTGCGGAGTTCCACTTCAACTGCTCGATGGTATTCTGGAGCTACTTTGCGCACCTTCTGCCTAAAAGGGGGGGTACCTGGTTTTATTCGAAGTTCGTGATGAACTAACTTTGGGTCAATTCCCGGCATGTCCCCCAATTTCCAAGCAAAGATGTCCGCGTATTCCTTTAGAAGTTTGATTAGCGCGGCTTCTCTTTCTTCATCCATCAAGGTGCCTATTCTGATAATCTTCGGGTTTCCCTCAGTACCTATGTTGACTTCTTTAGCTGCTTCGACAGGTGTAAACGTGGGTTTTGGTTCCCCCAAGAGAGGAACATTCTTTGATTGCTATTTGGTGGGCTCTCCGTCTTCTTTTGTCGCGGAGGTGCTTGCTTCTGCGCTGCCAGTGGTGCTTACGTTCAGAAGGCTTTTTTCCGGAGATTTCTTCCAGATATGTATCTATGGTTATCTCCTTATTTTTGGCTCTTCGGGACTGGTGCTTTTCTTCCCTCATTATTGATCTGATTCTGTAAGGTCTGACATTCCCGCGCAGTTACTTGGTCTCCTTTAATTTCCATGACTCCCTGGGGTGTTGGGAATCTGAGATATTGATGGTATTGCCGCTACTCTCCTTGAGCTTGTGAACCCATCTTCTTCCGATGATGGCGTTGTAAGGTGAAGGTGCATCTACGACGCTGAATCGAGTGTCCACTTTCATGGGCCCTGCTGCTCTACTTGTAAGACAATGTCCCCTAGGGGCTTTGTAGCTGCGCCGTTGAATCCGTAGATGGTGTAGTAAGATGACAGCAGTTGCTCGTCGTTGAGTTCCATACGTTTGAACGTGTCATAGAACAGGACGTTGACTGAGCTTCCTCCATCGATGAGAATTTTCTTGACATTGCACCCTGCTATTGGGAGTGTGAGGACTAGAGGATCATTATGGTCTTCCATGTCTTCTTCCACATCGTCTGCATCGAAAGTCATGGGCGCGTCCATCCATTGTTCGTGCTCGTTTACCTCTTTCCCATCGATCTTATAAAGCTCACAATAATCTTCGAATTGTTTTCTCAATCTCTTCCCAATCTGGGCGGTTAGGGATGGTCCTTGAATCTCTGAACATGAAATCGTGTTGAGGGTGCGGTTGCCTTCTGGTAATTGAACCTGCTTGCCTCTCTTGGTTCTATCTTCGTTATCAATCTTCTGTATATATTGCTTCAGGTCTCCTGCGTCGATTAGTTTTTGAATCATTATCTTGAGATTTTTGCACTTTTCTGTTTGATGACCGTTGAAACAGTGGTATTCACAGTATTCCTTGGATTTTTCTGATCTAGGAGGCTGCTTTCCCTTGGACCATGGCCAATCGAAGTTCTCCCCCCCTTTGATCTCTCTCAGGATGCGCGAATAACTGGTATTCAGCTTGGTATAGATTTGATCTTCAAATTTTCGATCACCTCGTCTATCATCCCTTCGTTCTTTCTTCTTTCTCGTTGGGACGTTCTTCTGTGATTCCTCTTTTGGACCCGCTGGCTTGATCCACGGAATTTGTGCGTGTGGGACGTTGAGTATGAGCTCTGGGATTTTCACGCTGAATTTCTTCTAACCTTGCATGCTTTTCTATGATTATCCGGAGATCTCCTTCGGTGGTAGGGATGGTTCCGTGGATCTCGACAAATAAAGGACTCATCCTGTCCATCCCCCATTTGTAGCAGTTGATACTAACCACGGGATCTACGTTGCCAATAGCTTGGAAAATCTTGTGCCATCTATTAGTATATTCTCTGATGGTCTCTTTGTATTTCATCTCCAGCGAGAATAGTTTGTCCATGCCGGTATTGACAACCTTGTTGTACATGTATGTTGCTAGAAATTTTTCTGTGAGTTGGTCGTAGGAGTCGATGGAGTTTGATGGCAAGTTATCAAACCATGACAACGCGGACCCTTTTAAACTTGATGGGAAGTATCTGCACAGTATGGAGTCTTCGTTATCCCAACGGGCCATCATTCGATTATAATATCGAAGATGAGCCGCAGGATCAGTTGATCCGTCATAGCAATCGAAAGCAGGAACCGAACACTTCTGCGGTATGGAAGCCCTGGCCAAGTGTGGTGTCAGCGGGGTAGTGTTTGCTTCCTTCATCACTTGCTCTAGCCTTCCGCCTCCCTGCCTAGTCTTTAGCTCCTTGATTTCTGCCAGCATCTCAGCACGAACTTTCCATTGCGATCTGGTGTTCCTCATGAATGGTAGATTTTGCTCGTGGGAAGGTGGTACCGTCGTAGTAGTCCGAGTTCTCGGATTGTAATCAGGGTCTGATCTTTGGCTGCTCCTTGCTCCTCTTCGATTCAATGGAAGTGGGTTGTTTGCGATCACCATTCTTCTATCTTGATTAGGTGCTACAGCCTTGGAGTTGGCTTCGTCGCGTTGGTTTTCTACCTCTGCGCTATGAATGATTCTTTCCTTTAGTGTTTGGTTCTCTTGTGCTAATATCGCCACAGCATCTGCGTATGCCTTCTGTTCTTCCTTCCTTAATTCTGTCAGCTCGGCCATCATCTGAGCGGAATGATTTGACCCTTGATTTGGTGTTCCTGCCCGCAATTGCTCATCAGCGGCTATGGTTTGTTCCTCATCCACGATCTGTATTACTGGTTCTGGTGGGTCTAACTGTGCACCTTGGGACCCGACGGTTGTTGTGAGGGTTGGCCTGCTATTAGAAGCGGTTGCTTGGCTGGAAAGGGTATGTTCTGTTCGTTGGTTAAGGGCATCCCATAGAGGGGTTGTTGTATTCCTGACTCTGCCACGACTTCCTGATGTTCCTGTAGTTGAGCATTGGTTACTCTGGGAGCTCCAACTTTGGATCCGCCAGCTCTTGAAGCTCCTGCTTTGGCTGCCGCGGCATTTACTGCGTTTGCTGCGATGATGTTGGCATTGATGGGGGCCATGCTTTCTGCATTATCCTGCGCCCTATCCGCTGCCTTTAGCTTTTCACCTCTCTGCTTACTCCTAGTTACCACTGGGGTTGTCCTTGGCATCTCTTTTGAAGGAGCTTTAGCCTTCCCGACATCTTTGCTTCTCTCCATCTTTTAATATTTTCCTGAAAGAGAGAGAAAAAATAACGAAGACAATGGGCCCCACGTGATATCTATTAGCGTTTTGAGTCCTCAAAGGTGTAAAATCTTGAAAATACTTAAGGCGTCCATCTGTGTAGATGACCACAGATATGTTCGAAGTTTTGATTTTCAAAGACCTAAAAACTTAGAAAATGCATGAAGAATCAGATCTACTTAGATAAACGCGGATCTGTTCATAATTTTGATTTTCAAAGACGTGAAAACTTAGAAAATGCATGAAGAATCAGATCTACTTAGATAAACGCGGATCTGTTCATAATTTTGATTTTCAAAGACGTGAAAACTTAGAAAATGCATGAAGAATCAGATCTACCTAGATAAACGCGGATCTGTTAAAAATTTTGGTTTTTGAAATCATGAACGGAAAAAACCGTAGTGTTCCATACATCGTTATTTTCAGAATACGAAGCCAGAAACAAGTCACAGGAGAAGATAAATCTTTTACCGGGATGAAGATCCCTGTTTCTAGCGCCAGATTGTGAACACAAAGATCTGGTGTCATCTGAGTATTCACAAATAATGCGCGCAAACTCATGACAATACAGTAAATAAGCTGCGCCTGAGGGGAATGGATAGGTTATGTCGAATCCTTGACTCAGAGTTCTAATACTCTTCCTCGTCTCATCAACTACAATCATTGTTCCTGGCTCATACAATAAGATAAATAGTGGATGAAATATAAAATGTACGAACATGATATACCATAAGTATCGAATTGAACATATAAAGTGTAAATGCATGAATATAAATGAAACGATTAACTTATATGATTCATCACTCAGATCTATGTCTACGGGTTTGGGATTTTCATTACATGTATGAAGGTTACAGAAATAGTTGAATGACTTTGAGACCAATATAAGCCTGCGAAGCAGGAGGAACTTCACTTACACTTTTTCTATCTCTTTGTCTCTCTCCTATTCTCCTCTCAATGTTTTTCGGCCTCCCTCTTCACTTGGGAGAGAGGGGTATTTATAGGGAGGTTACGTGGGGTCCACTTCTGAAGCCCGTTATAACCTTATCCTCTTGTGTTTTGTGCCGCTCACGCAGAAGTTTTCGTGTTCTCGGCTGCATCTGCGTGTTCTGTTTGGATACACAGTATTATCTGTGCTTCCAATACAGGCTGACTGACACATATGCTGTTTGAGGGTATTTAATGCGGGTAGTTGAAATGTATGTCCGCGGTAGACAGCTTTCCTCTGCCCCTGTCTTGTCTGCGTCAGTCTGACTATCCCCAGCCGTAGATCTTAGATCTTTCTAGGGATAGGATAAAGTTACTCTTGGCTGTCCACGCGTGATATCATATCTTCATGCCCTTAATCGCATGTCCTCCACGTGTATCTTTGTGGGCACGTGACGGAAGATGAAATGTGTACCTAGAAATTTGTTGTAAAACCCATCATGCTAAATCCAGAGCCGCTTCATAAATGTTTAATGAATGCATACATCCAACATGAAAGTTTTATCAGCCATGTAGTGAAAATGAGGCTCTCACTGGATCAGTTTTCCCGAATAGTCCAACATAATATTTATGGTATGTGATCCAGCCTAATGTAAAGTCCGTTTGAAATGGTTGTGGATTAGATTTAGTATTAATTAGTTAAAAATATTAGGTTTCTCTGTGTTTGGATGTGGGAGGTCATATTTCATCCCTGGTGCTAAGTATGTCATCCATAAGTGAATAGCAACTTAAATTTGAAATGCTTTGGCTCAGTTCTGTGGGATACCCTAGCAATTGGTAGTGGCGGAGATCATACATTAGGAGGTAAAGATGGATATGCTGATTTCGACAATTTTAACGGCCTCAATGATTTGGACCTTCAAATTTTAGCCGCCTTAATGTTTTGAATCTTCAGTTATAAAATTGTTTTTGCAAATACAATCTTTTTTTCTTAAGCACCTTTTTCTTATCTTCCGTTTTTATCCATATACGTGTATAGATATGACATCTCCCCAAACCTGTAAAAGCACCAACAACGTTACTATCCTCTTTAGCTACTACGTACAGGGCCGGCCCTCCCACTAAAGCAAGGAAAGCCTTGCTTGCTTTAGGCCACAAATGGGAGAAGGCCACATTTTATACAATTTGCTTTAGATACACTTTTTGTTCCTTAACCGTGAGAAAAGTTGGAAACGAAATACAGAGGGAAAAACAAAGACAAAAGGAAAATGAGCTTCATGTTAGGCTCGATCACAATTCACAAGCTTTAATGTTTTTGAAACTGTAATTTTTATTCAAGACAATTGAATTAAGTGATTTTTGTTCGTCTCCTTTGTCAACATCTTCTTGTATTGGATATAGTTTATTAGCTTTAGGGTTGGACCAAATTGAATTGTTTGATTAATTTGTCTATAGAGTAATCTAAATTTGCATGGTTTGTTGCTTTTTTTTTATCATACTGCGTGAATTGACACTAAGTACTTAGATTATACATCCATAAAAAGTTTAGGGCACCTCATGAAAACGTGGAGTTGTTGACTAGAGATATTTGCACATCAAATAATCACTCAACTATTAGAAGTTGATGACAAATAATATCAAGTGATTCACATCAAGTTCATTAGACTTCATAGGAATTTATCCAGTACTAGCACAGTAATGCAACCCTCTGCATAGCTACAAGAGTGTTTTGCCATCTTTTCCATATATAACAAGTTAACATTTAAGGCCACAAAAAAATGTTTTTGCATTAGGCCACAAAAATTACAGGACCAGCCCTGACTACGTATAAGTACCTCTCTAATTTCGTCGGTTGAATTTCAAAGTATGGTCTGGTGGAGGACATATATTGCATATGGTTTGTCATTTAGCAATAGTTGCTGACAATCCCGTTTGAAAGCAAAACAAGCCCAAAGGTACTCATTTTGCATCATCTTTTTTAATGTTGGAAGCTTAAAAATGATCATGGTTCTCTATATATTTTAAGAAAATAAAGTTGGATATCATGTCACTTAGGATTAACCAAAAAAAAACTAACAGCGATTATAGAGAATTTTGGTTAGTGGTTGCATTTTTTTCCTGGCTAAATTGGGGTCTACTGTGATTCATTTGGTCCTACCACTACAAGACAAAAAAGAATAATTTAAAGTAATATGGATAACCCCTTATCCAATTATTTTACTAAATGGCAAAACTATCCCTGATTGATTAGTGCTAATTTGGATGATTAAATGATGTTTAACCAAGTTAACTCTGAAATCAACTACCATTAATTTATCATCAAAAACTTGAAAAAAATTTAATTTTTTTCTCAAAACTCGATCCAGAATCCGTTTATATTGGTGCAGTTGTAAACCGATTCTGGGTTGAGTTTTTCAAAGGATGAAGTAAACCCAGAATCGGGTTTTTTCAATACCCAAAAAACCCGATTAAAATAATCGGTGTTTATATATGCCCATATAATCCGATTATACTATAATTTCAGAAACACAATATTCATTACATAGTTTAGGCAATTTGCGCATTACATATATAGGATTCAGTATGGGTATTCTAGAATTTGACACATTAAATGTTCGTCAATGAACCTCCGAACACGTCGGTACAATGTCGTATATTCTCTGTGGTGAATAAACTTAGTTTCCCCATTACGAATTCTCCATAACCCATTGAAACGTTCCAGCTGAAATTCAGTGAATTCTTAAATGTTAGTATGCGAACTTTTAACGATGACATAAGTATAAATATTATCGGATTACTCACTTTTTCTCTAAGAGGAGCTTGTGGATGATGTTGGTACACCATATTTCTAACTTTAACATACTTTCCCGTTGCACTTTTTATGTAGTTGAATCGGAATGTCAAGTCTCTCCATTTGCGGTTATTGGGATTCCCGGTACGCCCGTAAAAGAACTCTTTAACTCTCTTCCAAAACATTGAATAGATTTCATTCGGACGTTCACGAAACGTATTAGCAAACGATTTAACGAGATACAAATCTTCATGCGCTTCCCACTCCTTTTTCTAGGCTAAGTGTGTGATGTGGGAGTGGCTCAAAGAGGTTGTCTTTATACAGATAAAGACTCAACAATTATTTTTTTCAAATTCAATTCGAATAATCGGAGTTTAGGTATGTCCGATTGTGTCCTTGAAAAATCATAAAAATTGTGCCTCTCAATAATCAGATTTTAATATTGCACATGTAATCCGATTCTTGGCGAAAAAAGTTACAGAAGAACTTCCACTTTTCCTTGCAAGAATGGTATTACAAGTGATGCCAACATAGACCGATTATAAAAGTTGTCAAAATATGCCTTTCAATAATCGGGCTTTAATGTGTCACATGTAATCCGATTCTTCGCCAAAAAATATACAGGAACATTGTCACTTTTGAAAAAGCGAGGGTACAACAACCACACCCAATATTTCGCTTAACAATCTGTATGGACAAAATCCAATATACTTTCTAAAGAATCAACTAGACAGTCAGACTCAATCTAGATAAAAAGTATATCAAAGAGTTTATATCTCAATCTCTCGATTTGATCTTTACTCAAGCAAATAAAAATCTGTGAGTATTTATCGAATACTAGAGAGATAACTTGGATGGTACCAAAGACCAATATCCAAGTGTCAATCAATTTAAATCAACAACCAAAAGGTCGGATATTTTAATTGATTGAACAACGCACAACCTGTGATATTTCAATTATATAACAAAATATAATGCGGAAAAGAAATAACACAGACACCAGAATTTTGTTAACGAGAAAACTGCAAATGCAGAAAAACCCCTGGACCTAGTCCAGATTGAACATACACTGTATTAAGCCGCTACAGACACTAGCCTACTTCAAACTAATTTTGGTTTGGACTGTAGTTGAACCCCAATCAATCTCACACTTATCCAAGGTACAGTTATGCTCCTACGTATCTGATCCCAGCAGGATGCTACGTACTTGATTCCCTTAGATGATCTCACCCACAACTAAGAGTTTCTACGACCCAAAGTCGAAGACTTTAATAAACAAATTTGTATCACAAAGAAAAGTATACAGTAATAGATAAATCCATCTCCCACGAATATACCTACGAGTTTTGTTCCGTCTTTTGATAAATTAAGGTGAACAAGAACCAATTGATAAACCGGACTTATATTCCCGAAGAACAGCCTAGTATTATCTATCACCTCAGAATAATCTTAATCGACGCAGCGAAAAAAGATATTGCGGAATCACAAACGATGAGACGAAGATGTTTTTGATTACTTTTTATCTTTCCTATCGGAGATATCAATCTCAAGCCAATCCTTACGATTATACTCATACGATAGAAACAGCAAGATTAGATCACACAACTACGAGAAAGTAGTATCGGTCTGGCTTCACAATCCCAATGAAGTCTTTAAGTCGTTAACCTGGTTTAGAAGAAGAAACCAAAGGTTAAAGGAGAATCGACTCTAGCTTAGCACAACTAGTATCACACATAATGTGTTAGGATTAGGTTTCCCAGTTGCCAGAGTTCTCCCTTATATAGTCTTTCAAATCAGGGTTTACAATCAATATTAGCTTGGTAACAAAGCATTCAATATTCACTGTTAGATGAAAACCTGATTAGATTCAAGCTAATATCTTTCAACCGTTAGATCGAAAACTAGCTTGTTACACACAAATGAAATGCACGTTTCTAGGCTTGTGTAACCGTACCCAAACTTGTACATTTGTTGGTTCAACAATAGTCAACCAAATGGTTAGCCATATGATCACTTTCATATCAATTATATTCTTCTTCACAATAACTAGTTCAAGTGACTCAAATGAACTAGTTAGAGAGTTGTTCAATTGCAAGGAAATCTTATGTAATTACACAAGACACAATTGAAGAAAAAACGATTTGTTTCACTCGAATCGGTTCATGAACTATATAGCCACGGTTTGTAATTTGCATTCCTTAGTTTATATAAGAATAAGTTCACAAACATCGTTTTTAGATATAACCTACTCAAGTTCGCGGACTAGGTTCGTGGACTTAAGTTCCCGGACGGAGTTCACAAACTCCAGCAGAATTTCTCGGGACGAGAACTTTCGCCAGTTCGCGGACTTGGTTCACGCCACCATACCGGTTCTCTTGATCAACAAAGTTCGCAAACTTCGGTTCAAGGAATAAGGACTTATACATATATGTGTTTCCACAACAATGCTTATATCCTCCAATGGTTATATAATCTAAACTCTCATTTCAATCATTGAAATATTCTTAGAGGACGTTGTATAGTTGTTACTCACAAACCATTTTTCGTCAAAGCAATTTTCAAAGTGATTGAAACATTACATGACTTTTTTCACTAGGTAAAGATGAACTTTATTAAAGCGAAAGCTTAACAATATATATTTCGAGAAATAGATAGGCGAGATAAACTCGGCTCGAAACAGAGAATGTGTATAATCTAAGTCTATATAGCAAAACGACTTTTGTCTCAAGATAGGAGATAAATATACTTTTGCGTGATAGATAAGTTCAAGTCTCCACATACCTTTTAGTCGATGAGTATCCACCGGTTCCTTGAGTAGTCCTTCGTCTTGTATGATGATTGCCATGGAGTTCTTGAGCTAAAATACACTTTTTATCCTAGTCCGAGACCTTAGCTATAGTAGACTAGAAATCAAGACTTATAGTTTTGATCACTAACATTGACAAACATGCTTGAGATAGCAACGCATGCGAGTTCGACCGAGCAAAGCTCTAACAATCTCCACCTTTGTCAATTTTAATGACAAAACTATGAATACATATCCAATATAAAAAATAAATAAATTAACTTTTGTAGCTCCTATTCCACATGTCTAATCTTCAACATTACTCGAAATCTTCGTCACTTCCAAGTACTCCAATGATCCCAAAGGTTGTAAGTTCAGCATCATCGTTGTTGAAAATCCGTAGCTATAACAACGAGAAAATAAGAGTTCTCAAGAATTGTTATACAGTGTCATAGTATCATTACATGATAGACACATTTTTGTGTTTAATTTGATCTCAATACTATATATTGTTGGCACTCAAGTTTGTACTAATTCTGGTGTTTTATGTGTTTGTAGGCACCTTTGGAAAATAAACATTTTTTTGGAAAATTCGGCTCGAAAAGTTGGTAAAAGCCCCGGAGGACACGTGTTATTCGGACTCTCACCGTTGGATAAAGGGTACCTCAATTACTAAGGGGCACCCCAGGTCACCCCAAAAGACATCTGCTATTCGCACTCCAGCAACAGATAAGGGGCAACCACTGGATAAGGGGTGTCCTTCTTCTAAAATTCAAATTTCATTTTTGGCGGGAAAATTTCCTTCTTCACTGGCAGATTTTTGATCGAAGTTTTGAACGTGTTCTAGGGAGATTCAATGGCTGATTTTTGGTAGGAAGTTGTGATATGGCCTAGCAAACACGTTGTGGGCTTTTGGTTTGATCAGAATTAGATAGAATCGTCTAGGCAATCCACGAGTTGCAAACAGGGAAAACACGTACATGGAGAAGATATCCACGGGTTCTGGAAGAATTTGTACGTGTTCTGATGATGTGTAATGACTTGAACGACTTGTTGGAGCGTGACAAAGATAAACAGGGATAGTTTTCACGTAATTGACAGCTGCATATACGTGATCGAGATAAAAAAAGGAAAGAAAAATATATCGTTTACTGCCGAGTAATGGGAGAATATTTGGAGTGATTGAGCAAGATTTTATGAGGCTCTTGGGTTTAAAAAGGATTCTCGAGATTCATAGAAGGGGGATGGAGAGTTAGGGGTGAGAACAGAGTATAGAAATTAGAGTTGCAGAGAGTTGCTGCTGATGCCATTAGAGAAGAACACGAAGAACAATAGACTGCAAGTAGCAGTAGTTTTCTAGTGTCTTAAAACCGTTCCGTTTTCTTCCAGAAAAAGACTGTTGCTTCTGCGACTGTTTTGTGCTATAATTTTGTAACAACTTCTTTGCAACATTTGTAACACCCGTAGACCATTGCAAATCTCTGTTTTATCTTATTTCTCCAATAAAAACACCATTTGAGCTATGAGTTATCTTTTTGAGTGTGTTTTCACCATGTGGAGCTAGAACCCTTCACTTGGACGACGGAGGAAGCTGTATTTCATCCTTGGGGTAATTTAATAAATTCCTTATTTACTTTTTGCATAAATTTTAAATGATTTATGATTTCTATTCATCATTTGTTATCTTGTTAGATAGTGTATGCTTAGTCTTAGATGCTTTAGATACACTATGCTTGTAATTTACAATTGATGTTTTACGAAATCTACTTTGGCAAAAAATAGAGTTATTGTTTCTTTTGCTTTGAGCTATAAATGTCTAGGATTAATATATGAACCCCATGAACATGAAAACCAGTGGAATCCCGAGTCCCGGTCTCTCTTCATCCTGTGACAAATTTTGTATATATATTGTTCCTTATTTTCTTTATTAAATCTTAAAACAAATTCTCAACAAATCTGAGTGAACGAATCATCTTACTACAACATCATAAAAAAACCACATCAATTTTTGGCGCCGCCGACGCGGATTTGTTTATAAATTTGTTTTTAGGTTTTCTTTTTATTATTTTTGTTCTTTTTTATGCGTTTTGGTATTTCTTATTTTCTTTCAGGTTTGGATCTAAGCTAAAGAAAAAGAAAAAGTGTTGAAAAGAAAAGCGAAGCTAAAGAAGGAAACAAAGAAGGGATCCAAAAGAAGTAAAGAAGAAGATTTTGTATATAGTTAATTTATTTTTATTTTATTTTTAGAAACTGTATATAGGATTATTTTTTTTGTAATTCTTATTTTTATTTTTGGACTTTTTAATTTTTGGACATTTTTATTTTTTGGACATTTGGACATTATTTTTTTTAAAACCCTACGGAAGGGTAGTTATAAATAAACTGCACAGAGAAGGACGGCGATTACGATATCGCCTCGGCCCCTCGGGTTCGTACATGACATAGGAGTCGTGGCCCGAGTCGACTTCAACGGTTCATCCCCCGTCTGGAACGGGAGGTAAGAATTCTAAACACCCGCGAATCTCCTGTCAGCGGGTTTACTGGATGATTTTGTATGCATATATGTTGAGGAATCGAATACGGCTGTTTTAATTTCCTAGTAAAGGGAAAGGCCTGGCCATACAAGATAAGGGTTCGGATTTCATCACCGTTCTCTTCTTGCCCGCCTTAGTAAAACGAAACCAAACGCGAACCTAAGCTTTAAAATTTGGAATAGAACGATACCTATAGGGTAACGAGCTTAGTAGGAAAGTCATTCGAGAAATATTGGTTACTCTTTTAAGCATACTTCGAAGTTCATGATGGTTTCTGTGAGTTGAATGCGTGACTGCGCCGCCTTGTAATGCGGTGAGGCCTTGGTATCAAAGCTCCACGCAGCTTCCCTCGCCTCTATTCAGCTTACTTTGACTCGGATTGATTCCAGAGGGGTTTGCTCAGATTGTAACGAATTCCTTTTCGAAAGAATAGAAGCTGGTCTAGAAACAATCTAAGTGGAACCATCATGCTTTTTGTTTTCTAGATAAAATAGGCTTGTTGTGGTCGAGTCAGCCTTCTTTGTGTTTGTTTAGAATTCCCTTGCAGTTAGGATGTCGAACTGGTATTATAACAGCCGATACAATGAGTATCCGACTGAGAAGCTTGGACATTATCCTTTTTATGACCATAGTGTGAATAGTGATTGGGAACGCGAAACTTTTGAAGGTTATGGGTTATACCATGGTGAGCCCAATTACTATCCACATGCGCACCGGTCATACGAGCAAGAAGACTATAGCACTAGTTCCTCGTCTTTGGAGGATGCAATGAAACTATTCAAAAGTAGTCATTTTTATGATCCTTCTGATAATTCCTCTTTACTAGAGTCAACACGTAAATTAGCTGAGTCGACACGTAAGTTAGCAGAAATGAATAACTTAGTTTTTGACGAAAGATAACTTTCTATAGAGGAATCCCTCAAGCTGATGGCTGAGACGAATGAAAGACTTGCTTGAAATAATCTTACTTTCCAATATAGTGTTTCCAATAATACCCTTAAAAATGAGGATATTTATTTTTATAATCAAGATGACGAGGTTAGAATTGGTAACACTACTTGTTTTGATGAGGTTCGATCATTTTCATTTTATTTAATGATGATTATGATGAGGATAGTATCGATGAAGAACATGAAATATGTAGGCATAGTGATCAGGAATTTGTTACTCCAATTAAGCTTTACGATGATAATATTATTTCTAGTTCAAATCCAAATAATTTTTATAATTATTCACCTATTCAAAAGGATGAGGATTTGACTAGAGATACCCCCGTTTTAGATGATGTAGTATTTCCTGTCTACGAAGCCGATGATAGTTTTGAGGAATGAGTTTATTCTGAGAATATTGTTTTAGAGTCTAGAAATTTAGAAACATTAGACTTAGAAAAAGAAAATGAACTCATAGAAATGAGTGAGGGTGAACCCGACTTAGAAGAATCAATTGACCATTTTCGGGAATCCGATGACCTAGAAATTAGGGAAGTTGTGACTAGTCTTTCTAGAGACACAGAAAACTCTAAGTTTGGGGGTGATTATCATTCTCCGTGTGCTTTAACTCTTAAAAAGTTCCCTCGTGTAGGACTTGACATTTGTGCCTCAACCATCTTACAAGATTATCTTAGTATACTTTTTCCTGAACCTAATGATGTCCCAAAAGAAGTTCAGTCGTTAGAAACCCATCCTCTGGTTGATGTGGTTTGCCCAGGCTATAATACCCATATTGACTTTGTTTTCCCACCAAATAGTTTTCTTCCAAATGTGGGAACGTTTATATTTCAAATGTGTCGAATATTAAGTTGTGAGCTAAACCTAAATGCTTTAGGAAATTAGAATCGACACATTTGCTTAAGAGTGACCACTACTCTCATTGTGGTCAATTTTGTAAGTCAAATCTTATTGACTTAGAGGATCCTCAGTTATTTAGGTTATTATCGTGCGCTTCTAAGATCATATTTGAGTTTTTCCAGAATCTAGGACCTAATGATTCGGATCCCACCTATGAAGAAACGCAACCAATGAAAATATTTTATTTAGACCCTTTCTTAGAACCTGAACCTGAACCAGAATTAAATATAAATATCTTAATCAGGAAACTAGATAAGGGCATGCTATCCTTGTTCACTTTCTTGGGTTATTGTAATTTCCTTTGGTCAGCTCTTTTTGGTTTTTAAGACCCACAGTTATTTCGGCTGTTACTTTTTGATTCTATGAGGTGACTAATTCCTTCCGATGTCTGGCTGAAGACTTTAAACTTATCACTTCTTGGGAGGTAACCCAATCTCATGCGACACGGTAATATCTTTCCTTAACTCTTTTGCTTCAAATGGTAACAGTTTCTCCTTGTTCATATTCTTTTAATTTTATCTTTAGAACATTGAGGACAATGTTAGATTTAAGTTTGGGGGTATGGGAGAAACTTTTAGTTGCACTTTTGAAACTTCTAGCGTCACATGGTATCCGGTTAGCTAAGTTTACATACTGTTTCTCACCGAAAAGATAGAAATTGGAATGCTAGAGATAACAACTTATTGAGACATTAGAGAAAAATACATTGAGATCCTTGAAATTCAGGAGAGAACTTTTTCCTTTTAGAGGGTAACCGTGATGGACCTAACCATCCATGATGGAAAGGCGAGTAGGTCAGGAGGAAATGCCAGAAAGACAAAGCAACCTCACAATGTAGTCTTAGTTACTGGATTATTACGAATCTCTCTCAGTAGAAACTTATCATCATCAACAAGCGGAGCGACATCAAAATCTATGAAGAAAGTTGAAGAAGTTTTAGGTTTAGAAGCAACAATAGAAAAGAATAATTCAAAAATCAAAGTTGAAGTTATAAGAGCAAATGATATAAGTTGTTAGAATCCATAATACCAAGACATCACAAGTTGCGAAGATCCAAGTTTTGAAAGTCCTTCTCTCATGGTCATGTAAATTGGTGTCTTGTAATTTTTGTTTCCAAAAAAAAAAAAGATGAAAAATATGAAAAAAAAAAAAAATCATCGTTACGTTTTGTTCAATAACGCCCAAGGGAAGTAGAAATTTATAAGTCAAGGAAGAAATTGAAGAGAAGAGTTAATTGTCAAGGTTCTATGGGGTTCGATAGTTTATCATCAACAATTGAAGACCGAAGAAGACGTTGTTTCTACTGAGCACTATGAGAGAGTCGAAGAAAGATACATTTGGTTGCTTTGTTAGTCTGCTTTCAATCTGGCACAAGATCATTCTAGCACTGGTTTAACTCATCACACGTAATTAGTCCAGCTGTGTAGCAGATGTCCCTCTCATCTTTATCTCTCTCATAATCTTATCCAGCTGTAAAGCAGCGGACGCATCTTACAATGTTTATCTAGCTGTGTAGCGGATATCTCTTTATCTAGCTGTGGTGCGGATGTGTCTCCCCTTTTCTTCAGTCAGCTTTAGAGTTGACACTTTTAATTTATCTGGCATTCTAGTTACTTGGAGATAGGTTGAGAATATGTATGTCTTCATAACTCTTTGGATACTTGTGACCGATTAGGAGTAAAGGTTTTGTGGGTACACCTCTGGTAAACCCTCCGGAGACAACACTCCGCCGCTAGGGCCACCTAGCGGTTTAACGGCCTGCTGGACGTGCTAAGTGTAGTCTTTTTATCTTTTCAAAAATAAATTTTGCTCGAGGACTAGCAAATAATAAGTTTGGGGGTATTTGATAGACACATTTTTGTGTTTAATTTGATCTCAATACTATATATTGTTGGCACTCGAGTTTGTACTAATTTTGGTGTTTTATGTGTTTGTAGGCACCTTTGGAAAATAAACATTTTTTTGGAAAATTCGGCTCGAAAAGTTGGTAAAAGCCCCGGAGGACACGTGTTATTCGGACTCTCACCGTTGGATAAGGGGAACCTCAATTACTAAGGGGCACCCCAGGTCACCCCAAAAGGAATCTGCTATTCGCACTCCAGCAACGGATAAGGGGCGACCACTGGATAAGGGGTGTTCTTCTTCTAAAATTCAAATTTCATTTTTGGCGGGAAAATTTCCTTCTTCACTGGCAGATTTTTGATCGAAGTTTTGAACGTGTTCTAGGGAGATTCAATGGCTTATTTTTGGTCGGAAGTTGTGATATGGCCTAGCAAACACGTTGTGGGCCTTTTGTTCTTTCAGAATTAGCTAGAATCGGCTAGGAAATCCAGGAGTTGCAAACAGGGAAAACACGTACAGGGAGAAGATATCCACGGGTTCTGGAAGAATTTTTACGTGTTCTGATGATGTGTAGTAACTTGAACGACTTGTTGGAGCGTGACAAAGATAAAAAGGGATAGTTTTCACGTAATTGACAGCTGCAGATACGTGATCGAGATAAAAAAAGGAAAGAAAAATATATCGTTTACTGCCGAGTAATGGGAGAATATTTGGAGTGATTGAGCAAGATTTTATGAGGCTGTTGGGTATAAAAAGGATTCTCAAGAGTCATAGAAGGGGGATGGAGAGTTAGGGGTGAGAACAGAGTATAGAAATTAGAGTTGCAGAGAGTTGCTGCTGCTGCCATTAGAGAAGAACACGAAGAACAATAGACTGCAAGTAGCAGTCGTTTTCTAGTGTCTTAAAACCGTTTCGTTTTCTTCCAGAAAAAGACTGTTGCTTCTGCGACTGTTTTGTGCTATAATTTTGTAACAACTTCTTTGCAACATTTGTCACACCCGTAGACCATTGCAAATCTCTTTATTATCTTATTTCTCCAATAAAAACACCATTTGAGCTATGAGTTATCTTTTTGAGTGTGTTTTCACCATGTGGAGCTAGAACCCTTCACTGGGACGACGGAGGAAGCTGTATTTCATCCTTTGGGTAATTTAATAAATTCCTTATTTACTTTTTGCATAAATTTTAAATGATTTATGATTTATATTCATCATTTTTTTATCTTGTTAGATAGTGTATGCTTAGTCTTAGATGTTTTAGATACACTATGCTTGTAATTTACAATTGATGTTTTACGAAATATACTTTGGCAAAGAATAGAGTTATTGTTTCTTTTGCTTTGAGCTATAAATGTCTAGGATTAATTTATAAACCCCATGAACATGAAAACCAGTGGAATTCCGAGTCCCGGTCTCTCTTCATCCTGTGACAAATTTTGTATATATATTTTTCCTTATTTTCTTTATTAAATCTTAAAACAAATTCTCAACAAATCTGAGTGAACGAATCATCTTACTACAACATCATAAAAAAACCACATCATTACACAGTGTCAAAGTTCAATTTTATCACAACTTCAACGACAATACTATGGTGATATGTATCACTCCCCCTTAGTCAATACTCCATCTCACATGGAAACCACTCCCCTTTACATAATGATCCAAAAACCATATGTATTTGTAGTGTGAACTACATATTAATTCTCCCTCTTTTTGTCAATAAAATTGGCAAAGATACAAGCACGGGATCCTAATGAAATTTTCGAAAGAGAGATTTCTTGATCAAAAGAAAGAAAAAATATATCATCTTATTTAGATGCAATCATAAAGCCGAAGCTAAATGCATTCATCAAGGAGCTTGTAAAGATACAAGATAACCCCTATAATATTCCACAGCCACACTCCCCACAAAGATTTGGTAATTAAGCATAAGTTCAATTAAGAACTCTTCCCTATAGAATGTTATTACCGAAAGAACAACAAGAGAGGCCTTAATTTCGAAAGAAAAGAAGGATTTCTTTGGACATAACAAATCACATACAAGTATGAATTTTAATCCAAAAAACTCAATTAAATTAACCACAAGAGAACCCATGATTAATTTAATCGACAAATGCTCAACATAAGTGAACTTATGGAGACTAAAAAAATATACAATTAGATTAATCACAAGAGAACCCATAATTAATCTAATCGAAATACACAACCAAACTAATCACAAAAGTAATCAATTTAATTGGTCATGCTCGACATAAAGTACCTCACGAAGTAACAACTAAGCCAAAACAATAACTCAGTCGATAGAGCTTAACATAAGACACCTTATGGAACAATACAATATATACAAAAAAATTGTGGATCGGAGATCGACCTAATACCGTGGAATAAGCAAGGACTCATTCTATTTTCCATCACCATTTGCACAATGACATACAATAGACATAATCCTTGTAAACAAAATATTTTAACCTATCTTCCATCAATTATTGAAATAATAGGCTTAACTTTTGTATTTGTCAAAAGTCCATTCATTCTTTTATCAATATATGCATATCGACTTACGAAAGACTTTACTTTTGACAAGGTATGGGACAATCACAGTTCACGGATGAAAACAGACATATCCCATGACAAATTGGAATGTATAAAACCATAAAGATTAATACTGCAAAAATCATCTTCTAAACAATTTTATAATTTAAACCAATAAATATAAAAACATGAAGATGAAAGCGTCGGACATAGCTATGTGCAAATCCAATAATTTCTATTCCTAACTCTAGTAATCCTTCTCAAAAACAAGAATAAATTCTCATAAGAAGTTTCCTAGGTATCAAGACAAACTCGCAATGCACATATAAGATGATTTGTCCTTAGAGGGTAAAATCAATCTTTTCCGCCCGGATTTACACCAAGAATTGCTACCAAAGGCGTACAAAAAGATTTTCTTAACAAATAAGAACATACAAAGTCATTAACGACCATGCACCATAGTTCACATAAAATGATTTTGAACATTCAAGAATCCTATAGTAATGCGCGTTACTGCCAACTCTTGAACTTCCTTCTTTGTGATTCACCAACAACATTCTTGTAAAAGCTTCAAATGAGCTTATAAGAGTAGTACTCCAAGAATACAAGTGCCCAAGTCCAAGAGAAGTGGAACAAGTGCGACGAGACGGAGCAAAATACTCAAAAACAAGAGACAGGACAAAGAACAATATTAACTCATCCAAATTCAAGTATTCTCATCTCCATTTTGAAGAGAATGCAAATAGGAAAATAATTCAAAAATAATGAGGTCAATCCGAGTTCGGACGAAGAAGTTACGGCCAAAACAAGTTTACTGAATATTGACGTCTACAGTAAAGTATGCATACGGGTTTGCAAACGAATTTTCATGACTTGGAGCAGTTTGCAATCTGGGTATGCGAACTTAAACCCCTGGATTTGGATTTTAAATGATGGTATGCATACTTGGTATGTGTACCATGAAGTCCAAACATCCCGAACTACTATTTTCAAACCTAAACATATAGGAACCTTAAACACAGATCAAGTTAGGTAGAAATGAACGATAAGCAAGGTACATGGATCATTTTAAGTACTCTAAGCAAGTAAAAACACAAATATTTCTCAAGTTTATAGACATACATTTTTAGAATAATCCAATTGAATTCTACAACCTAACCGAACATAATCCGTGTGCCCAATTCTCGTGCTTTCCTCACTGTATACATAACAGGGCATTTCTTTGTGAGGATGCACTTCCAACACAATCAAGTTGTGTTGAGGTGAACAATGTCTTGATCACCATGGCACCAAGAGAGAGTTTCTTTCCAGCAACTCTTACATCTTGTAGTGTTGAGAAACACCCAAGGAACTGTTTTTATAAGTCTATCGAAGAACTTCAAGAGAACCCAAAAAAATATTAGTGTTTCTGATTTCTTGTTTTCCAACTTATAAAAACAGTTTCTGCAAATAGTTTTTAGTACTGAATGGAAACTCTTTTGATAAAAAGAGACGTCCTAGCTTCTTCATAAAAGAAGACAATACCACTATCTTGATGGAAAGTATCAGGAATTGAGCAATGAATCGATTCATGCTTTGAGGTGATGTAGTCTAAAGACTGAGATTTAAACTCCTCTTGTAATCCGTTTAGTATGTTACAACCAATTGGATTACACAGAGGAGGAGCATGGCTCTGACTGATTATTAAATCAATATCAACCTCAACATGAACATTATTCATCATAACTAGATTCATCCTATCAAGAGATTTTTGTTCTTTCTGGTGGAATAAATCAACATCAGAATTTAAGCTTTCAAGTTTCTTTTCAATTCCTGAAAAAACTTCAAGGGATTTTAAACCTGGTGGAGGTTTAGAAAAAATTTCTTCTACAGATTTAATTAAATCAGACATGGAAAAGAATTCTGGAATCCCTGGATCTGGTGGTGCATTTATTGAGATATCAATTCTGTCCATAGAGTCAGATCGCCACAAACACAGACTTATAAGGTCTTTAAACGTGTTTTTCTGCTCTGATACCAATTGAAAAATCGGGGGTACAACAACCACACCCAATATTTCGCTTAGCAATCTCTATGGACAAACTCCAATATACTTTCTAGATAATCAACTAGACAGTCAGACTCAATCTAGATAAAAAATATATCAAAGAGTTTATATCTCAATCTCTCGATTTGATCTTTACTCAAGCAAATAGAAATCTGCGAGTCTTTATCAAATACTAGAGAGATAACTTGGATGGTACCAAAGACCAATATCCAAGTGTCAATCAATTTAAATCAACAACCAAAAGGTCGGATATTCTAATTGATTGAACAACGCACAACCTGTGATACTTCAATTATATAACAAAATATAATGCGGAAAAGAAATAACACAAACACCAGAATTCTGTTAACGAGGAAACCGCAAATGCAGAAAAACCTCGGGACCTAGTCATATTGAACATACACTGTATTAAGCCGCTACAAACATTAGCCTACTTCAAACTAACTTTGGTCTGGACTGTAGTTGAACCCCAATCAATCTCACACTGATCCAAGGTACAGTTATGCTCCTACGTATCTGATCCCAGCAGGATGATGCGTACTTGATTCCCTTAGATGATTTCACCCACAACTAAGAGTTTCTACGACCCAAAGTCGAAGACTTCAATAAACAAATCTGTATCACAAAGAAAAGTCTATGGTAATAGATAAATCCGTCTCCCACGAATATACCTACGAGTTTTGTTCCGTATTTTGATAAATCAAGGTGAACAGGAACCAATTGATTTCTCGGACTTATATTCCCGAAGAACAGCCTAGTATTATCAATCACCTCACAATAATCTTAATCGACGCAGCAAAAAAAGATATTGCGGAATCACAAACAATGAGACGAAGATGTTTGTGATTACTTTTTATATTGCCTATCGGAGATATCAATCTCAAGCCAATCCTTACGATTGTCCTCGCACGATAGAAACAACAAGATCAGATCTCACAACTACGAGAAAGTAGTATCGGTCTGGCTTCAAAATTCCAGTGAAGTCTTTAAGTCGTTAACCTGGTTTAGAAGAAGAAACCAAACGTTAAAGGAGAACCGACTCTAGCTTAGCACAACTAGTATCACACATAAGGTGTGGGGATTAGGTTTTCCAATTGCTAGAGTTCTCTGATGAGTGCTAAAAAGTGCATATTTCTATATATTTTTCTTGGCATTTAACTCATCTTTTGTGCATTAATTCTACATTTTATCCCATATTCTGTATTTTCATTGTTTTCAAGAATAAATACTTTTATTAATTAATTTTGCACTTTTAGGTAATAAATAAAGTTTGGATGAATAGCGGAGCGAAAAGAGCAGAAAAGTAGTGAAAAGCCGGGAGAAATTACGCAAGGAAGCCGCAAAGAATGGTGCGCACAAGTCCAAAAAGCTAGGAATGGGCTCAATAAGGAAGAATTGTTCTTAAAGAAGATATGGGATTGGCATACCCAAGGCCCAAAACCCTCACCCAAACCCATTTCCTATATCCAAACCCGCCTCCATCTTCAGCCGTCGGATTGGATCCATCTCATCATCCAATGGTCGCTTCATCGTCGTTCATCGAAATCGGAAGCTCCTGTCTAACACTACAGCACCTAACTCCATCTGGCGCCGTTAGTTTCGTTGTATATCTGCATCCAACGGTCGCTGCCAGCCTCTTCACTTTTAGCCGTTAGATCAATCTTCATCTCCACACCCCATGGCTAAGCATCGCAAGACATCGAAATTTGATGAAACTGCCTCACACCCAAACATTAATTACCCTATACCCCAAAAGAGAGAACCCTAACCCAAATCATTTCTCCTCCTTCTTTCTTCTTCTTTCTCCCGACCTGCTACCACTTTTCCCGACTGCAACTCCATCATCCATCGCTCCTGTCACCACCATCTCTACCACCAACTCCTCTGTCTCAATCACCTATACATCCCCCTACTCTCTAGCCATCTATTACATCAGCCCATCACCCCTTTTTCTCGCTGGAACCCTAGGCGTGAAGAGTTGATGAAATAGATGAGGCTATAGATTGAAATTGAGAGCAGAGAAGGATCGAGAGAGAAGAGAAGAGGCATGGGTCACCACCAATTCAGCGGATTTGGTGAGCAATTTCGGAATTGAAAATACCTAATTTTAATTTTAGGGTTTGTAAATTATTGGGGCTTTTGAAGTATAAATAGCTCATGGTGTAGAGGATGAAGAGGAGGCCTGGATTAGCCAGAGCTTCACCCAAGAGGACTGGACTAGCCAGTTCCTCAACTGTTGGTTCATTTGTTTTGTAAATTTTCAGTCATGTTTTGTTTGAATTTGCTCTTATTATCATATGTGATGAATGTTAATGTTGTTTATATGTTGAGCATGAGCTAAATTGTTGCAGCTGAGGTTTAGATGAAACCTCAGTGCACTGTCTGATAGTGGAATGCTAGGTTAGAGCCTTAGTCATTGTTTGATTGAGCAATGGGAGAAATTAGTGCTCATTTGTGTGCTTGTGATTGATTGTACTGTCAAAAGACAGTCAATGCTAGGAGCACATTAGTTGAGCAAGCTAATTGTCTTTCCATTCCATTTGTATGCTTAGGATCATAAGTTGACCTTAGCTGTCACTTAGTTCCATTAGGAATTCAACCTAGAATTACATTATCTGGATAGGTCACAAGGGTGGATTCAAAGCCTTAGCTTAACCCACAATTTGTTCTCACAGTCACTTGCAACTCCGAATCTGTTTTTCTTATTGCTTAGTTAAATTTTCCTTGCTGCTTTGTTTAGTTTTTGTGCAATTTACAGCTTGCTGTGCACTGAAATCAGTGCACAAACTCCCCCCTTCCCTTGGCTTACAGCCTTGTTCTTAACTGTTCTGCCTTATTGCTTTGCCTTGCCCACTGCCTGGCCTATCCCTCATTGTCACTGCCTTGCATATAACTTAGCTAGGAAAACTTCATAACCCCCAAGTCCCTGTGGAATACCCTGTTCTTGCACACAGCTACAACTGACCCTGTGCACTTGCAGGTATCACTGTAGGCATCCATTTATTGTCTTATTTTCACATCTTTAAACGCCTACCAAGTTTTTGGCGCCGTTGCCGGGGACTTGGCTGTCGTGTTTTTGAAGTTTTTCTTGCTGTTCTTTGCATACTCATACCTGCTGTGTAGTTCTTGTAAGCATCTGCATATTAGTGTAATCATCTGCATCTTAGTATAAGCATTTTTTTTTTGCATTTCTTGCTGTGAACTGCAGACCATTTGCACCTTTGTTGCTGGTTCTTCCTTGAACCTGGTGTTGCTGATGCTGGTGTCAGAACTGCTGCCTGAAGTCCTGCTCTGTGCCTTGTGGTGCCTCTGAACTTGTGGTGCTGCTGCTGTGGAGCTGGTGCTGCTCTATTGTTGCTAGAACTTGTGCTGCTGTGGTACTCCTGCTGGTGCCAGGCCAAGTCTGCTGCAATCTCTGCTGAAGCTGCTGCAGCTGGTGTAAGATAAAGCCCAACTGGGCTTGTGAAGTGAACTGATTTTGAACCAAGCCCAACTGGGGCTGTAAGCTGCTGAAGGAGAAGAAAGACCAAAGCCCAACTGGGCCTTGAGTGTTGAAGCCAAAGCTTAGGATGATCCAAAGCCCAACTGGGCTTTTGCAACCAAACTGAGCAGCTGGGCTGTGCTTCAAAGGTAAGCCTAAACCCATAAGAGAACCCAACCTGTGGGCTTCCATTTTTAATCTGTGGGCTGTAATAATTTTTTTAATTTTAATTTTATTTCTTTCTTTATTTGGGATTGTAATAATTTTAGTTTTATTTTTATTTTTTTTTTTGTGGGTTTGTATAATTAGTTTTATTTTTATTTCTTTCTTTATTTGGGCTTGTAATTTAGTTGTTTGTTAGGCTTGTAGTTTCTTTTAAACTAAAATTTGGGCTTCAAAACCCAACCCAAAAAAAAAAAAAAAAAAAAAACTTTGCTCCTTATTTCAAAAACCAAAATTTTATCCCAAGCAAAACCAAATTTTCTTTTCAAAACCCTTTCAAACCAAATTTTCAAAACCCATTAAAACCTTTTTTTGAAAAAATGGGCGAGTGTGTGAATAAACTCCGTAGTCTCCATGAATACATGTACCCTAACATAATAAGTCAGTTATCATGTATCGTCTTACCCCAGACTGATGGCCCATTTGAACTAAACGCAAGCATGATACAAATACTTCCTATATTTCGAGGGTTCGATTCTGAGAATCCCTATAACCATGTAAGAGAGTTTGAACAAATTGTCCGGGCTTTACAACCTGACCATATATCCGAAGACTCTTTGAAATTGCGTTTGTTTACTTTTTCTTTAAAGGAAAAGGCCAAAACATGGTTTTACGGTTTGAGACCGCAGTCAATCACCACTTGGGACCAACTCACAAATCAATTTGTCGGAAAGTTCTTTCCACATCATAGGACCATCTCTATTCGTCGAAGTATTAATTGTTTTGTCCAGTTAGATGGAGAAACACTTTTTCATTATTTTGAACGATTTAATGATTTGTTGTTTGAGTGTCCTCATCATGGCCTCGAGAAGTGGAGACTGGTCGCCATTCTTTATGAGGGACTAGACTTTAAGTCTCGAGCCTTGGTTGAATCTATGTGTAATGGTGAATTCATTGATAAAACTGTGGACGATGCATGGTTATTTCTAGCTGAAGTTGCAGAGAAAACCCATCAGTGGGAAACCTATAGGGAAACTAGGACCATGCCACATGATATGGGTAATCACCATGAGTCAGATGTTGATTTTCCCAATGAGCTTAATTCTGGATATAGTGTTTCATACCCTATTGCTGAAAATGTCAATCCATATTCACCTATTTTAGAGGCAGATGTATGGACGAAAAACACTAATGGTTTTGACAAAGTAGGATTTTCATGTATTTGTGATGATGATGATTATGATGATGTTATATTAGAAGAACATGTCTATGCTGAAAATGTTATGGAACCTTTGGGTTCAAATACATTAGGCTTTTCTGCCCCGACCTTCATGAATGATGTTTCTTCTAGTATTCCATATACATGTGATGAGGCTACTGATTTAGATATTGTGCAGTTATCCTGTGAAGAGCATGACTTAGGTAATGTTGAATCTTCTGTTGACACTAATGATCCTATGCATGAAAATATAGTTGATGTGTCTGATTCCATACTTAAGCCACAATATATTGCTTCTTTTGATGTTAATTTGGATATTTCGGATAACCATGATTCTGAATTTGGACTTGTGAAATTGTGTTGTGATGATGAGCATGCTACACAACTTGATTATGATTTAGAAAATGCTGATGTGACTGATAATATTGGTACTTTTGATCTCATGCATGTGAGAAACTTAGATGTCACCTTCTTGCCTAAGTCACAGATTGAGATCATTCCACCCAACCTAGATTTGGTTTGTAACAAAAATTTTAAACCAACTTTTCTGAAGATTCCCAACCTAGGATTGGAACTGTGTGCCTCTCAAGTCCTCTTGGACTATTTTGCATCTAAATACAATACTTTTAAGGAGCCACAGTTGGAATATGCATGTTTGTCCATCCCAAACAAAGTCCATTTTCAGTTAGACCTTGTGAATCCTGCACCCCTAAAATTGTTAGATTTTGTGCTTAAAAGTAAACCTGTTGAAAAATTTAGGTTTAGGGGTGATTCATCCGGTTTTTCACTCTCGCTCTCATTTCAGTCCAATTTTAGTGTTTTGAAACTGTCTATGTTTCAACACTTTGTCTTTTGGGTTGATCCTCAACTCTTTAGATTGTTAGTGTATGGTGAATTTTTTGTATATAATCCAGTAGATAAAAATTTTAAAAATCCTTTTGTTCCTTTTGTATATATTTTGCTAATCCAATATGATCTCGGCTGACATATGTTGGATTCTTGCCTTGAATAACGGAGTTCTAATATTGCTTTCGCCGAAATCGGGTATTCTCTTTCCTTTTTCTCTACTCAACATGATCCTCTTCATATGTTGTATTATAATTTTGTTCATATTTTGAAACATTGAGGACAATGTTTAGTTTAGGTTTGGGGGTGAAAAGTAGATACTTTGATAATATGCCATAATTGAAAACAAGAACTCCTTCTTTTGAAAAAAAAAACGAAAAATCAAAATAAAAAAAAAAATTGAAAAAAAAAACATAAAAATGGAGCTCATTTACCTTGAAATGTTGACTCTTGTGCAAATATGTAATTAAGGAGTCTTAGTCTAGATATTTAGGCACCCTGATTCTAGCACAATTCACATAGTGATAAGAAACTTGCACGCGCACGATCTACCAATACATGTATAGCCTCGATCTTCAAGGTGTTTGATAGGAAGTTAGATTGCCAATCACTTTAGAATACTGAATGAGACTTGACTAGCTTGTTCTTTGGTTGGCTGGGATAGAAGTTGGAGGATACGTTAAGAAAAGCAACCATAGAATTTGACCGGATGCATTCGATAAGGGCCACCTCTTGCTAAGAGTCATGTAATTATGTTTTTCTTTTTGTTCATGTATCAAAAGTGTCACTATGTTGTAAAGATCAAAGTTATTTCTTCAAAAAAAAAAAAAAAATCAAAAAAATCAAAAAAAAAAAAAAAAAAAAAAAAAAAAAAAAAAAAAAAATCAAGTATTTATATTCCATGTTTTGTCATGTTAAAGACAATAGTTCTCTCTTGTTCCAAAAATAAAAGAGAGTAATCAATGTAAATAAGAGTCATGTAAAGAGTCATCTTTTTGTTTTATTGTAATAAGCAAGGAGGGTGCAGCCATCGATGTATAACGCGGGTAAACTGAAATATCACCAACTCATTGGGTGAACATTCACAATTCTCGTAAAGCCGGACAGCTAGCTTGGCTTAGAATTCGGTTCTTAGCCTAAAAACTATCTTTGGTGATTAGTAGTCATAACTTCAGATCTTTCTTTACACATGTGTAGATACACTTTACACTCTTATCACATGTCTTTAGTTGTTATCAGTGCTAGGATTGTGCCTTAGATAGCTAGATTGACATCTCCATTTTGCTGTGTGAGCTTCTACTGTCTTGCACATGTCACATTTGATGGAATCTGAGCTTTATTTTGACCTAGAACTTTGTAGGTACGTTCTAAGCAAACCTTCACGAGACTTCACTCGTCAGTAGGGACACTTAGTGGTTTAAAGGCTTAGTGCATACGCTAAATGCATTCGAGAGACCAACGACAGTGGTATAGGTAGGATTTCCTTAGTTTTGTTTACATGAGGACAAGTAAAATTCAGGTTTGGGGGTATTTGATGAGTGCTAAAAAGTGCATATTTATATATTTTTCTTGGCATTTAACTCATCTTTTGTGCATTAATTCTACATTTTATCCATATTCTGTATTTCATTGTTTTCAAGAATAAATATTTTTATTAATTAATTTTGCATTTTTAGGTAATAAATAAAGTTTGGATGAATAGCGGAGCGAAAAGAGCAGAAAAGTAGTGAAAAGCCGGGAGAAATTACGCAAGGAAGCCGCAAAGAATGGTGCGCACAATCCAAAAAGCTAGGAATGGGCTCAAGAAGGAAAAATTGTTCTTAAAGAAGATATGGGATTGGCATACCTAAGGCCCAAACCCTCACCCAAACCCATTTCCTATATCCAAACCCGCCTCCATCTTCAGCCGTCGGATTGGATCCATCTCATCATCCAATGGTCGCTTCATCGTCGTTCATCGAAATCGGAAGCTCCTGTCTAACACTACAGCACCTAACTCCATCTGGCGCCGTTAGTTTCGTTGTATATCTGCATCCAACGGTCGCTGCCAGCCTCTTCACTTTTAGCCGTTAGATCAATCTTCATCTCCACACCCCACGATAAGCATCGCAAGACATCGAAATTTTGATGAAACTGCCTCACACCCCAAACATAATTACCCTATACCCAAAAGAGAGAACCCTAACCCAAATCATTTCTCCTCCTTCTTTCTTCTTCTTTCTCCCGACTGCTTTCTCCGACCTGACCACTTTCCCCACTGCACTCCATCATCCATCGCTCCTGTCACCCACCATCTCTACCACCAACTCCTCTGTCTCAATCACCTATACATCCCCCTACTCTCTAGCCATCTATTACATCAGCCCCTCACCCCCCCTTTTCTCGCTGGAACCCTAGGCGTGAAGAGTTGATGAAATAGATGAGGCTATAGATTGAAATTGAGGGCAGAGAAGGATCGAGAGAGAAGAAATAGGCATGGGTCACCACCAATTCAGCGTATTTGGTGAGCAATTCGGAATGAAATCCTAATTTTAATTTTAGGTTTGTAAATTATTGGGGCTTTTGAAGTATAAATAGCTCATGGTGTAGAGGATGAAGAGGAGGCCTGGATTAGCCAGAGCTTCACCCAAGAGGACTGGACTAGCCAGTTCCTCAACTGTTGGTTCATTTGTTTTGTAAATTTTCAGTCATGTTTGTTTGAATTGTGCTCTTATTATCATATGTGATGAATGTTAATGTTGTTTATATTTGAGCATGAGCTAAATTGTTGCAGCTGAGGTTAGATGAAACCTCAGTGCACTGTCTGATGTGGAATGCTAGGTAGAGCCTTAGTCATTGTTTGATTGAGCAATGGGAGAAATTAGTGCTCATTTGTGTGCTTGTGATTGATTGTACTGTCAAAAGACAGTCAATGCTAGGAGCACATTAGTTGAGCAAGCTAATTGTCTTTCCATTCCATTTGGATGCTTAGGATCATAAGTTGACCTTAGCTGTCACTTAGTTCCATTAGGAATTCAACCTAGAATTACATTATCTGGATAGGTCACAAGGGTGGATTCAAAGCCTTAGCTTAACCCACAATTTGTTCTCACAGTCACTTGCAACTCCGAATCTGTTTTTCTTATTGCTTAGTCAAATTTTCCTTGCTGCTTTGTTTAGTTTTTGTGCAATTTACAGCTTGTTGTGCACTGAAATCAGTGCACAAACTCCCCCCTGCCCTTGGCTTACAGCCTTGGCTCTTAACTGTTCTGCCTTATTGCTTTGCCTTGCTCACTGCCTTGGCCTATCCCTCATTGTCACTGCCTTGCATATAGCTTAGCTAGGAAAACTTCATAACACCCCAAGTCCCTGTGGAATGACCCTGTTCTTGCACACAAGCTACAACCGACCCTGTGCACTTGCAGGTATCACTGTAGGCATCCATTTATTGTCTTATTTTCACATCTTTAAACGCCTACCATTCTCCTTTATACAGTCTTTCAAATCAGGGTTAGCAATCAATGTTAGCTTGGTAATAAAGCATTCAATATTCACCGTTAGATGAAAACCTGATTAGATTCAAGCTAATATCTTTCACCCGTTAGATCGAAAACTAGCTTGTTACACACAAATGAAATGCACATTTCTAGGCTTGTGTAACCGTACCCAAACTTGTACATTTGTTGGTTCAACAATAGTCAACCAAATGGTTATCCATATGATCACTTTCATATCAACCATATTCTTCTTCACCATAACTAGTTCAAGTGACTCAAATGAACTAGTTAGAGAGCTGTTCAATTGTAAGGAAATCTTATGTAACTACATAAGACACAATTGAAGAAAAAACGATTTGTTTCACTCGAATCGGTTCATGAACTATATAGCCACGGTTTGCAATTTGCATTCCTTAGTTTATATAAGAATAAGTTCACAAACATCGTTTTTAGATATAACCTACTCAAGTTCGCGGACTAGGTTCGCGGACTTAAGTTTCCGGACGGAGTCCACAAACTCCAGCAGAATTTCTCGGGACGAGAACTTTCGCCAGTTCGCGGACTTGGTTCACGCCACCATATCGGTTCTCTTGATCAACAAAGTTCGCAAACTTCGGTTCAAGGAATTAGGACTTATACATATATGTGTTTCCACAACAATGCTTATATCCTCCAATGGTTATATAATCTAAACTCTCATTTCAATCATTCAAATATTCTTAGAGGACGTTGTATAGTTGTTACTCACAAACCATTTTTCGTCAAAGCAATTTTCAAAGTGATTGAAACATTACATGACTTTTGTCACTAGGTAAAGATGAACTTGGTTAAAGCGAAAGCTTACCATCACATATTTCGAGAAATAGATAGGCGAGATAAACTCGGCTCGAAACAGCAAATGTGTATAATCTAAGTCTATATAGCAAAACGACTTTTGTCTCAAGATAGGAGATAAATATACTTTTGCGTGATAGATAAGTTCAAGTCTCCACATACCTTTTAGTCGATGAAGATCCACCGGTTACTTGAGTAGTCCTTCGTCTTGTATGATGATTCCCATGGAGTTCTTGAGCTCAACTACACTTTCTATCCTAGTCCGAGACCTCAGCTATAGTAGACTAGAAATCAAGACTTATAATTTTGATCACTAACATTGAAAAACATGCTTGAGATAGCAACGCATGCGAGTTCGACCGAGCAATGCTCTAACAACTTTTCATCACAGGGATCGGGTTACATTGGATGCCAACCTAAACCGATTCTGAAATTCTGGGTTTTTTTGTTGTGTCAGAATCGGACTGTACACTTACCCTTATAAACCGATTTTGTAAACTTAAAAACCAGGTGAACAAAATGTTCATAATCGGTCTATGTGATGCAACTTCAAAACCCGATTCTGAAATTGTCCCCCTGGAGAATTATCAGAATCGGATTTTATACAAGTACATGTAAACCGATTGTGGCAGAAAAAATTTACAGAATCATGCATTTTTTGCACACAAACATTGTAGTTGGTTCCTTTGTCGCGTCTTGGACAAACACAAACAATTTTCAACATAAACCAGATTCAGTCATTCATAAACTAGGAATATAACCAAACATAATTCGATAATAAGTTTAAGACATAAGTTTTGACACCATAATTATCCATAGTTAAAGACATAAGTTTGAAACCATTCATTCACCAACATCCCCACCACGACCATGACCACGACCACCTCATCCTCATTTAGCAGTTGGGGCACTGCTCGATGTACCTTCAGAATACTTGGGGGGGGGGGGGGGGGGGGGTCTCTTCCTATTTTTGTTTGGATCCTCCTCCACCTCTTCCCAAAATTTTGCACTCGCTTCTATATCTTCAAGACTGTTCAATTCATCAATCATCTTTTCATTGGCCTTAATATTTTTCTCTTGCTTGATTTCTAGATGTGCTTGGGATATCAAGTGCCCGATTCGTCTTCTCTGTTTCCATTTTAAACAATAAATTTTTTAAGAAATAATGCTAAAACAATTAACAAAACCGTAATTGAAAAATAATACGCACCAGGAATTCGAGAGTTGTATCTTTGTCATCTATCCGGGGCCTGTCATCTACTCGTATCACTCGAGTATGCGAAATATTGAGGTACCATGGCATGTAACCCGGAATTGCCTCATCATCTTTTTCCAATCGACCATCCATAGCATATCCGTTGAACCTTATGTCATTCCAATATTTACATGATGGTAAAGGGTCGTGAACAATATCAATATCATTATCAAATGACTTGGTTTTCTTCTCATCGATTTTAAACTTATTGTGCTCCTTTAGGATTTTTTGTATGTATCCGCATTGTTTTGCGACTCTCGTCGGGTTATACATTACATATCCTCTTGGGTGAAACAACGACCCAAAATAATCAGTTTTCTCTTCGCACCCAGCCATCTTTCCTTTTTCTTTGGCCAAACCCCCTTTAAGGGTCAAAGACAACATCTTTCGTGATCAAGTTGTCCAACTGGCGTTGCAACTTCAAATAAACCGCATCTTGGTCCTTTTCCTTACTCTTGTAGATATACATTTCTCCATAACACTTACCGTCCCATTCCTTGTTCTCAAAATCCCTTGCAGCAAATATCGGGAAGTGCAAATATATCCACGCCTGCAAAAATCCATGTTCCCCGTGATTTGGTTCCTGTCAGCCCTGGAAGCCTTTCTCAACTCTTTCAACAAGTGTGCAAGGATGGCAGTGTCCCAAGAGTACTTGTGGATCTTCTCAAATGGTTGCAACAGCTGAATAAAGTTGGCGTTCACACGGGCACCGGAAACGTCGGTAAAGATAATAGATAGAGGACATACACATTGGCCGTGGCGAAGATACGTTCCTTGGTCACCTCATTTCCCTCAGAACGAAGTTTCTTTGTTCCACTGAAGAGTTCCCTCAACTTCGATAGATGGAACATCCTCTGCTTTGCTTTGCCTACTAGCATTTGTGACTTGGTCATCTCCTCATCCAATTGGAACACTTCCTTGGTGAACGCGTAAATATTTTCCCATTCAAGCTCTTGCACATACCCTTTGTTATTCACGGCTTTACCATCTACGCTTAGCCCGATAAGGAACTTCGCATTATCTGGAGTCAATCGTCATTTTGCTAAACAGAAGATGAAAAGTATTTATTTCCCCTTAATATATCTTGGCAGAGGCGGAACAAAGAGGTTTGTCGTAACCAAGATCCAAATTCTCGACCGCAGGAAACACCCCCGTAGATTGGATTAGATCGATTACTTCCTCAACTTCTCTGATGGTTGATTCTATTGATTGCAGTGGCCAGTTCTTTATCATAGTCCCCGACGTTACTGGATTCATACGACGAATGGCATCCCTGTGGTCCTATAAAACAAAACAAAACCGATGGATAATAATCAAAACACTACATGGATATAAATGTTTTATATTACATAGCATAAGGTTTAGGTACTTACTATGGTATGGCATACGACCTCAGCCCAACTCTCTTTGTACCCCCATAACACCCGTCCTCCATCACCGGGTAATCCTTTCACATGATCATTAGGGCCTCGAGGAAACATCTTCTCCGGGTCGGGCATGTGGTCCCCTTCTCTTTCTTCTTACCATCTTTCTTACCATCTTGTGCGTCTTCTCCTTGGATTTGTTCTTGAACTTCTCCTATCTCTATATCACCTTCATCCCCACTTTCTTCTCCATCACCTTCACCCCCACTTTCTTCTCCATCATCCTCATCCTCATTTTCTTCTTCATCACCATCCTTGCCACCAGTTTCTTCTCCATCACCTTCCTTGCCACCAGTTTCTTCTTCATCACCATCCTTGCCACCAGTTTATTCTCCATCACCTTCCTTGCACCACTTTCTTCTTCATTAACTTCCTCCTCACCACTTTCTTCTTCATTAACTTCCTCCACACCACCTCCTTCTTCAGTAAGTGTATCAGAAATTAGATTCTTCTTGTGCTGGTTTCTCAACTTGAGGTGGTGGGTCATTGATGTGGATCGCTTTGGATTTACTCCCCGAGCCCCTCCGGTGGGAAGCATTTAAATTTTGACCACCCTTTCGACGAGGTCTCAAACTTTGAGGAGAATCCAAATCATCTTTCCTCTTATATTTCTTTTCGGCTTGACGTTGTTGCTTGCCCTTATTTTGCCTGTAAAATACGGAGATAAGCGAAAAATAACAATGGAATTCAATGCATATTTTTGAATCCAAGGTATACAATTGGTTTACTCAATATACATATAAAGACTGATTCCTAACATAACACATCTACAATCGGTTTATATAAGTGTTAATGTAACCCGATTCTAACAAGAAAAAGTTACAGAAACATTCGGCATTCTTTCTTACAATAATCGGTTTACTCGATACTGTTATAAAACCTGATCGTAACATTACACATTAACAATCGTTTATATATATGCAAATGAAATCCGATCATGGCAAAGCAGTGGCTACACATTCGGGATATGTGAACACATATATAATCCAATTTTAACGAAAAAAGTTACAGAAAAACGGTTATCCATACAGTTATACAATCGGACTATGTGGGTATTAACATTGACCGATTATGGTTCAAATTTCTCGAACCAGAAAGCACATGCAAAATAATCGGGGTATATAGGCATGAACAACAACCGGTTCCCAACTTAATCGATTCACAAATACATGAACATCGTCCGATTCTGGTAAACCCAAAAAAATTTGAAATCAAAATTATCGATTTTTGAGCGATTTCATGTTACTAAAACCTAGTTTAAAGGATTGAGTTGATAAAAAATTACCTGATTCGACCCATTTCCTCCGCTTGTGCGATCAAAGATGCTTCAACTTCCTCAACCATTTTCTTGGTTTTGTTTCGAATTGCTTCATCAATTCCGAGATTATCCTCACTAGGAAATTGCATGTTAGTAAGATGCTTCACTCGTGTTTGTTTCAATGACATTTTATAGAAAAAATGAACGATTAATCGTTTTTGGATCTTCGATAATAGACGATGTTTTGGTTTCAAAAAAATGAGAAAAGAGGAAGAAGAAGAGAAGAAGAATCGGTTTATAAGTTAGGGATTGAAACTGATTTTTAGTTTTAGGTTTTATTATTAAGAGTTAATGGGGGTAAATTTGTAGTATTAATAATTTTTAGAGGATAAATTGATACTTTCAGCAATTTTAGACACCCCATATCCTTCTACATTGGATGGATGTGGAAATCTATAGGCCCAAATTAATCACAGTATACCCCAATTGAGACAGGATTTTTTTTCTCCAAGCATATTTCTAGACCCTATACTCTTATTTTCCTCCTATAAGTATTCTAATTCTAATATCAATTTATTATACAACATTGAAAGATAGTGAAAATTAGTCACTGGATTTTTGTGACTGTTTCCCTAATCTTCTGTAGTGGTATGCTTATGTTTTGTACTTTCCCATTTTTTCCCAGAACTTGCGGTGATCTAATATGCAGATATTAGGTACTTTTCCCCAAATTGAGTCTTACGGTGCAGAACAAAGGTGAAAGGACATATAACTTAGTAGCTACCAGAAATGAGCTTTATATTCGTCTAAGATTTTTGTGAACACATAAATCACGAAGCCATCCACGTGTTCACAAACAATATTCGCATACATCCTAATTCTAGAATTGTACGTCGTGTGCGTAACGAGGATGATTATATAGATTCATCGACTCGAAGCCTTCGGGCTTGTCATTGTCTAGTCGAATATTATCATAAATAATGTTCGTATAAATAAATAAACCAAGAATCAAGCATAAATATAAAGCATATGAAGTTTAACGCTGAATGTAAGGTGTTGAAATGTAAATGAGACAGATTTACGTGGTTCGGCACTAAGGCCTACATCCACGGGGTTTGGTGTTTCACTATGTACTGAATGGTTACAAAGATAGTCGAATGACTTTAGAATATACATAGGTCTGCGGAAGTAGGGGGATTACTTACTTTTCCTATTTCTCTCTCATATATTCTCCTCTAATTGCTCTCCAAAATCCTCCCCCCTTCTATCTTAGTGGAGAGGGGTATTTATAGGGATGGAACATGGGTCCCATTTCTGAGGTGCCGTTGTAATCTTATCTTCTTGTGCTTTTTTCCTATTACGCAGAGGTCTTCGGCATATTCTGCGACCTGAGCTTGAATACGAAGGGTTATCCTCGCTTCTTCCACGAGCTGATTGACACATGTATATCTCTTTGGTATTTAATGCGGGTAGATGGATGTCTGCTCGTGTCAGACAAGTGTCTCTTTGTCTGGTCACATCTGTGTCAGCCAAACTTCCTCTCGTCCGTTGATTTGGGATCTTCCTCGGGATTGGGTGTGTTAACACCCAAGGGGTATTATCTGGTGCTCCTCTGAGCCATCATACCTCTGTGGTCCTCTGTCCCTGACCGTTATATCTGCTGACCGATGACATCTTCTGATGAGATGCTTGTTATCATGTTTTGATGTCTCGCTTCGCATGCCTTCTACGTGTCTCTTTCTGTACACGTGGTGGATGATGAAAGGTGTACATACAATTTGCCCCTCTTCTTCTAACTTGGGCGTATTTTGCAATTTTGAAGAAGAAAGGTAGTCCTACACATTTCCCACTTTGCATTAACTTTTCCCGTAACTGCTCCTCGTACCGAGGAGCAGTTATTGTCTTCTCTAACTTCATAAATAGGAAAGAGAATATGAAAAAAACTTTTATCCTCTTCTTGTCAGTGTTCATTCTCTTCTTGTTTTCTTATTCTTGTTCTTTAGTCATTTATTATCATCGTTCTTGTGAGGAATATTGCATTCAATTTTCTGTTTCTTTCTTATGCTTCTTTCGTTTTTGGTTGTTGCTGCCCCTGTATCTTTTGATATCTCCGATCCTCCTTTCTTCGACTGCGGTTGGTGCTTGTCGTCCTCTTCTATACAGGTATAGGGTTTTTCATTAGTTGTTCATCATTGATTTATCTATGTATCTACTCGTGTCTTCTGCTGCTGTGTTCTTGGTTTTGCGATGAAGATCATACATGTCGAAGCATATATGCTTGCCCCTGTTCTTTGTTACAACGTCTGTGAGTCTGTATCTGAGTATTATCCCTGGAGTCGGATTGAGTATTTTTTAGTTCTTAGGGTTTTTAATGTTTATCCGGATGAACCATAAATTATGGGTTTTTTGATCTTTAGTGATATCCTCGTATTCTTCTCTAAACTGTTTGTGTTTCCTTGTAGATATGTCTGATCGTCCGCGGGCTCCTTACCAAACCCCGCCGTCTAGTCCGCCAGGATCCCCTCCGCGTAGAGGTTCTGACAGGTCTCCACTTGGGGAAGGCCCTTACAAGTCTTCGCAATCGGATCCTCGGGGTCATAGGGTTTCATCTTCCTCTGGTGCGAAGATTGTGCCTACTAAGAAAGGGGATATGCCGAAGGGTCCTTCTGGATCTAGGTATGCTGTTAAACGCGCCCCTTCTCGTCCTCGTGAAGATTCTAGGAGTACGCAGGCTCCTCCTCGTGATGAATTTAGGAGTACGCGGGCTCCTCCTCCTCGTACTGAAATAGTGGATGCTCCGCCCCTTCGTTCAATGGCTCCTCCTTCAGTGCCTCCGCAGAAATATTTGCCGCCTCCTCCCGCGGTTTTTTTCAATGGGAAGTACTCCAAGGGTACTATGTAGAGAGTTGATCCGTCTACAAATCTTCCTTCTAAAAGGAAGGCTTCGGAATTGGGTCCTACTTCTGATTCCGCAGACGAAGAAGAAACTGTCCCCGTGATACGCAGCATTTCAGTTGGTAAGAAGAAAGTCACTTTTAAGCATATTGATCTTGAGATGTTCAAGGAAAAACATGAACTTCAAGCTTTTGAGGTTCGCTTCTATGCCCCTGACTATGATATCACCTACGATCTCCTTGCTAATTATCAGTTTGACGAGTTTCATCTGTTGACTACGGTTGGAGCCTTCGAGGCGGGTCTTATGTTGCCCCTATATAAGTCGGGTGACTCATTTTATTATGACGTGTTGGCTAGTCGCGAAGGCTCTTCCACGAACACTCATAATCGTTCCGTGTCACAACTATCTGGGAATTATCTTCGTTCACTGAAGGAATGTTACCTGCGAAGCAAGGGAGAGACTATGATGACCTGCTATGTTCCAAATCCTGCTGAGAGAGAGTAGTATACTTCTCAGAATTTTAACAGTTCTTTTGGGGATTATGTCAACAGCATAAACCGTAAGCCGTGGAGTGTTAGTCTTCGTAATATTGCTGCTCCCCGTGGTGAAATTCTTCTTTTGAGTGAGGTGAGTGATGCCAAGCTGAAGTATGTTCCTGGAACTGAGGGATCTGCTAAACGGAAACTCTTTCCTGCTTGTGAAAGGATCAAGCGTGACCATGATTATGAATGGCATGCTACTGTTATTGAGGTAGTTGGTCCTTGGGCTTATTCCCGGTCCACGTGGTTGGCGTCCTTCTGAAAATAGCAAGCCTCATGAAACTCCTCCTGCTCGTTATGGATATTTCTGTCCTTGGTGTCCGAATTTCGCGGGCATGAATTTTCCTTATGCTCTTGATGTCGTTGATGGAGATGAGGAGGAGGGTTCTGGTGCTATCCATCCATCGAAGAGTGCTGCTGCTGCCAAGGTATAGTTTCTTTTTATATTCTTTATCTTTTTTCCCCTTTTTCCTCGCTTGAAATAATTTTCATTTTTGAAGTGAGGGAAAAATGAGCCTTTGTGGGATGTATACTGGTTTGTAGGTGTCGAAGAAGAAGAAACTTGTACCCAAACAATCTTCTACTGCGGTTATCGGTGAGGCTGAGGGTTATGAGGAGGTTACGAGTCCCGTAAACCAAGGGTATGGTGAGGATGAAGAAATGTCCAATGGAGAAGAGCGTACCGACACTTCTCACCCTGATGACGAAGGTGGTAATGGTGAAGAAGAAGTTGCCTCAGGTGGTGATGGTGAGGCTGAAGTTGCCGCGGGTGGTGATGGTGAAGAAGAAATTGCCGCGGGTGGTGATGGTGAGTATGAGGGTAATATTACCGTTGGTGGTACTGGCGGGAGTGGATATGCCCCTGTTGACGATGACATTGTTGGTGTGGGTACTCTGCCCGTAATTTCCACAGAATTTTCTTTTGGTAGGATATATTCCGCGGGGGAATCCTTTGATGTGACTGCTGCCATGGGTCTTGCCGAAGACTTCTCATTTCTTTCCCCAAATGATGAGTGGGATGTTCTTGGGGATCTTGGCAAAGAAGGTACCACTGATCAGCAGGCTGAGAACGAAGGTGGTCATGCTGAGGGTGGTAATGTCGAGACTTGCGCGGGTGAAGAGATAACCGCCAAGGGGAAGTCTGCGGTTGAGTCTCCTTCCGAGGATTTCCCTTACTCGCTAATGCCTGAAGGTGAAGATGCCATTTTGGCTTGGCTAAAAAAGAAGAACCTGATGTTCGTCCCTAACCCTGCCCCCGTGGTGACTGGTGAGAAGAATTCCGACGCTTATACTCGTCGAATGATGCAATTGTCTTCTGAAGCCCGCGTTGCTGAGATGTGGGAGAAGAATCTTAGAGTTTCGGAAGCTAACCTAGTGGTTTACCCTCCCTCCTATGTTGCTGATATGATGGCCATAGATGATGGGTACCATTACGGTTTTCCCAAACAACGTGTTTTAGAGGTAAATCCTTGTACTGTTTTTATGATATCCGTGCATTGTTTTCTTCGTGATATCTGATCCCTTTGGTATAATAATGTTTGTTTTTTGTGACGTAGATGATGAGGAGCGAACATTGTAACCATGTTCTATACCAATTCTTCAAAGCAAAGTCTTTAAAGTTGGAGGCCAAGCTTCGTCATAGAGAAGAGGAACTGTCTGCGACTGAAGTAGAAATAAATGAACCGAGGGGCCGTCTGAAGGAAAAAGAACAACTAGGTAACGCTGAGGAGAGTCTGCGTTCAGAACTTGCTATAGTCCGCAACGAATTGGAGCAGACTCGGAGAAGTGTCTCGTCCTTCACATGTTCGTATTTTACGGATTTTTCACTCCTTGTGATTCCCTATCTGTATTTTGGTGTTCTGTCTAAGTCTCCCCACCCTATCTTCAGTGGGTGGAGTCCCCGAGTTGATATGGCTTCGGAAAGAAAGGGAACGACAGAAATCCTGTATTGCAGAGTTAGTGGGTAAGTTGAAGAGCGAAGCCGTAAAGTGGAATGCTCGTGCTGATGAGCACAACGCCTTAACAGCTGAGTGGCATGAAAAGCGAACGCTGATGGTTGATATGCAAAATAAGTACAATCATGACCGTTGTCTGTTTAATGGTACGCTTCTATGGACGCGTGACAACCTGCGTGATGCTCGAGAACATGCTTCGGACTTAGAGGCTAGAGTGCGTTTTTTGGAAGGAGAGTTACAACAGGATCGTTATTTCTTAGGCCCCGGGGTTAGGGATAGTATGCTGCGTCTTTCCGAGGAAAGAGATAATGCTAGGGCCAAGGTTGGTGATCTTAGTAAAGCCCTAGAAGCGTCTCGAGCTGATGTTGCTTGCCAAGTGGAGTCTGAAAGAGATCTTGAAGTGAATGTGTATCGACTCCATAAAAGGATGGGGGAGATGAATGACGAAGTCAACCATCTTCGTCACTTGGATTCAATGAAGCAGGTAGATTAGACGCGAGTCAATTTGCTCTTACGAACCTTCAAACGGATTATAAGAAACTATCCACGAATATGACTTTCTTGATGAGGCTCGGGACGCAGTTGTCAATGAGTATGAAGAGGCTTCGGCTAATGTCGAAGGTATAACCTCGTTTTATCGAGTGTGATTCTGTTATTTCTTCGTTTTAACCCCTTGGTATTTCTTGTTTTCAGCACTCGAGGGACAGCTTCACGCAGCAAATGATGAGCTTAAAAACTCAATCTGCCTTAGTGCAGCAGGAAGGACAAGCCAACTATTTCAAAGGGTTGGCCGCGTCTCGTGAGGAAGCAGCGGAGATTGCCTCCAAAGAGGCGGAACGCCTATCTGCATTGCTGTCTCAGGCCAACCAGCGGACCGCTGTTATCACTTATAAGCTCGATGTCAGTTGGCTGAAGAGACCAACAAAGTCCTGATAAGATTGAACTTGGTCTTAAAGTCGAACATGGTCTTGTCAAGAATTATCCGCGCGTCCCCTTCCCGCGCCTTGCCTGGTTCTTCTGGGCCTCTCTTCAGGTGGTAGCGTACCTTCATCTCGCAGAGACAACCCTGTTGATGGAGCTGTATCGTCCAAGTAGATTTCTTTTATTAGTCATAGAAAGTTGATCCTTGTTGATTATATAATTTCGGATCATTTTTTGATGTGTTTCCTGCTTTATCTTATTTGCTGAATCTTGTAATCAACTCTTTATGAAATGGATCATCCTTTTGGCATACCTGCGTTATCAATTCATCTTTTTATTTTAAGTATTGTGAAGTGTTAAACTAGAAATAACTTGTTTTAAAAAGTTGAGAGTGTTTGGTGCGACACCGAAGGTAAATACCTTCGTGATCGTCTTGAGACCTGTCACCCCGCTGGCGAATCCTGGGCCAGAGGATTCCCAAACGGTGGGGGCCGAGGCAGCGTTCTAGGATATGGAATGCTTATTTGAAAATATTTACATGCACCCATTCCGTCGACCCGCTGCCTTAAAATTGGTTGGGTATCTCTTTCTGCTGGGTGCCTTCCCCCTGGTCTTACACTCATAGACACTGATAGGGGAGCCCTGAGAGATTGTAGATTAACTACTTTCCCCAATATTGTTAATTTATATGTAATGTACATGCGTTCATCCAGCGGGCCTTTTGACCATTTCGTTTACTTGAAGATTTCCCAAAAAGTTTTTTGATTGATAGGTTGAGGCCTGCTACTCCTCGTCCAGAGATAGAAACATGTAAAGCGGTTACGCTGCCTTCTTCTTCTGGTATTCTTCACGCAGATGCAAAGCTGCGCTGCTCCTATGGGTAGTACGGTTTGAGCCATTTAGCATTCCAAGGGTGCCGGAGGACCTCGCCTTTCAGATTGCGAAGATAGTAGGAACCGTTTCCCGCAATGTCGTGTATTATAAAAGGTCCTCCCCATGTAGGTGCTAACTTTCCCCATTTCTTCTCTCGTTGATACTGCGGGATTGTTCTTAGCACATACTGCCCTTCTACAAAATTTCGAAGCTTAACCTTTTTGTTGTACCTCTCGCTAGTCTCCGTTGATAATTTTCCATCTTTGCAATGCTGCTTCCCTCCTTCCTTCCAGGTCGTCCAGTCTCTCTAACATCATGTCTGTTGTGAGATTTTTCTCCCATGCTTCGGTCTTTGTGGTTGGCATGAGGATCTCTGTTGGGATGACTGCTTCAGCTCCATAAGTGAGGAGAAATGGGGACTCCCCAGTGGCAGATCTTCGTGTTGTCCTGTATGCCCATAATACATTGTGTAGCTGTTCACACCATCGCCCCTTGTGTTCGTCTAATTGCTTTTTGAGGATAAGGGAGGGTCTTGTTGTAGCTTCCGCTTGTCCGTTGAGGGTATATGGGGGTGGACTTGTTTTTCCTTATTTTGAAAGTGTCGAAGAGCATGTCTATGTTTTTCCCCTGTAATTGTTTACCATTATCGGACACGATTTCCGCTGGTATGCCGAACCTGCAAATAATGTTTTGGAATATGAAAGTAAACACGTCCACGTCTCTGATCCTGGCTAAGGCTTTGGCTTCCACCCATTTACTGAAGTAGTCCGTGGCTACTATCAAAAATCGTCTTTTCCCTGATCCTTCGATGAAAGGCCCAACGATATCTATGCCCCATTTTGCAATGGCCACGGACTATCCACAGAATTCAACGTTGTTGCTGGTGCGTGTATCTTTTTGGCGAAACGCTGACATTCTTCACATCGTCGGGACATTCTTGCAGCATCTTGTATCATTGTGGGCCAGTAATATCCTTGCATTTTTGCTTTGTCGGCTAGTGATCTCATGCCGCTATGATTCCCTGCGTCACCATAATGGATGTCGTTTAGAATTCGATGCCCCTCTTTCCTGGATAAGCAACGTAGTAACGGTCCGAGGAAAGATTTCTTGTACAGGATCCCATCCCGAAGATCATATCTTCCTACTTTGGAGAGTATTTTCCTGGTTTGTTTGTGATCCGCGGGTAAGGTTCCATCCTTGAGAAACGCATGGATCATCATTCTCCAATCATCTTCGTTGTTGAAATCTTCGTCTTGATTTGCTCTTGACAGGATATCTTCTTCGTCAAAATCGTCACGGATGTCTTCTCCCACCTGATCTTCGATATTTTCTTCCACTGTATCTTGATTTGTAGCAAAGGAAAATTGTGTGCAATCGAGGCTCGTATACCCTTGTTATTTTGATAGCTTCGATACTCTTGTCCTTCAGCATGGATGATATATATGCTAGGGCATCCGCGTGCCTGAGATCCCTTCTGCATAAGTGCCGGAACTTGATGTTCGGAATTTGTGATGCCAATGTTTGGACCAAGGCCATGTAAGCTGAGAGGGTGTCGTCGTACACATTGTATTCGAGCCCTATTTGTCCGTATGACAAGCTGCGAATCACTTGTCAGTCTTACATCAGTTACCCCCATCTCTATTATTAAGCGGAGGGCATGTACGACTGCCTCGTATTCGACGATGTTATTAGTATGCTCTTTGAATTCTAACCTGAGTGCCTGTACGATCCTTTCTCCAGTTGGGGTGGTGATGACAATGCCTATTCCTGCCCCTTCCTTATTTTTGGAACCATCAACGAAGACTTCCCATTGTCTTTGACTCGCGGGTTCGAGGACATCAACTGGATCCTTGCTTTCTTCGTCGGCTTCTGGTATTCCCCTAATCTCTTCATCGTTGTCCAGGGGGAGGTCTGCTAAGAAATCCGCCAAAACTTGGGATTTTTGGGAATGTTGAATTTCATGAATGATGTTGAATTGGTCCAGGTGGGTGTTCCACTTGGCTATTCTACTACTTTTCCGCGCTTTTGAGGACTGCTTCCAGTGGTGCTTTGCATGGGACGCGGATGAAGTGAGTTAGGAAATAGGTTCTCAGCTTTTGAGTAGCCCATACCAATGCCAGGATGAGTTGTTCGATCTTCGTGTAATTCCTTTCCGCAGAATTGAGGGTCTTACTGACATATATAGGTGTTCTATCTTCGTATTGGTTTTGACCAACACTGCGCTAACTGCGTCTTCTGTCGCTGCTATGTACAATGCCAAAACCTCATCAGGATCAGGCTTCTGCAGGATTGGAATTGAAGCCAGGTGTTCCTTGATTCTTTGGAAGGCTTCTTCGCATTCTGCGGTCCATTCAAACTTACTCCCTTTTTTAGAATATTGAAAAAATGTTTGCATTTGTCCGAGGATCGGGCAATAAATCTGCCCAAGGCTGCTAAGGACCCATTGAGCTTTGCACTTCTTTTAAATTCTTCGGAGATGGCATTTCCACTATGGCCTGAATCTTCGCGGGTCTACCTCAATGCCCCTTTTTGTTACCAGATATCCGAGGAATTTCCCTGAGGTGACACCGAAAGTGCATTTTTCTGGATTTACTTTCATGTGATGTTTCCTCATTGCTTCGAAAATATCTCTCAGGTCCTGGTGGTGATCTTTGCGCAGCTACTTTTGACGAGCATGTCATCAACGTAGACTTCTAGGGTACTACCAATCCATGGCCTGAAGATAGCATCGACCATTCTTTGGTACGTTTGCCCCTGCGTTTCGAAGTCCAAAGGGCATTCTAGTGTAGCAATAAAGGCCATGCGGGGTGTAGAATGCTGTGTGTAGTTGATCTTCTTCTGCCAGGGCTACTTGGTTGTAACCAGAATATCCTCCATGAATGACAGCTCTTCGTATCCTTCCACTGCTTCAACCAGTTGATCTATGCTTGGCAGGGGATAGCTGTCCTTTGGACATGCCTTGTTGAGGTTAGTAAAGTCGATGCATATCCTAACCCCTCCATTTTTCTTAGGAACGACGACCATGTTGGAGATCCATGTAGGGTATTTGACTTCCTTGATGAAGCCTGCTTCTAGTAGTTTCCGAAGTTCTTTTTCTACTCCTTATGACTCTTATCTGGTGCAACTTTTCTTATTTTCTGCCTGAAAGGTGGCGTGCCTGGTTTGATGCGCAGCTCGTGTTGGATTATTTTCGGATCAATCCCCGGCATGTCTCCTAACTTCCAGGCGAATACATCCGCGTATTCTTTAAGTAATTTGGTTAAGGAATCTTCTCTTCTTTCGTCCATTATGGTCCCTACTTTGATCATCTTCGGGTTTTCTTCCGTTCCTATGTTGATTTCTTTTACGGGCTCCACTGGTGTGAACACCGGCTTCGGGTCCCCAGGACTGGGACGTTCTTTAATTGCTATTTGGTATGTTTCTGTCCTTCGTTGGCTGCTGAAGTACTTGCCTCTGTGTTAGGACATTATCATCTTTTGTCAAGCCCTTCCCTGTGGTTTCCTTGAGGAACAGGTCTATGGCCTTTTCTTTCGCAGCTTCTTTATTTTTATCCTTCGGGTTTTTCGCTGCTCTTCTGTTCGTTGTTGATACGATCCTGAGTGGTCTGGCACTCTTTTGCAGAGACCCGATCTCCCTTGATTTCCATCACTCCCCGGGTGTAGGGAACCTGAGATATTGGTAGTAAGTTGCTGCCACTCCCTTGAGTTTATGTACCCACTTTCGTCCAATAATGGCGTTATAGGGGGATGGGGGTCAACCACGCTGAATCGTGTTTCTACTTTCATGGGTCCGGCGTTCACCTGCAACACGATGTCTCCCAATGGCTTTGTGGGCGCTCCATTGAACCCGTAGATGGTGTAATAAGAGGTCATTAGCTGTTCATCATGGAGCTTCATCCGTTTGAAGGCGTCGTAGAATAGAACGTTCACTGAGCTTCCCCCGTCTATGAGGATCTTTTTGAGGTTACATCCGGCCACTGGTAGTGTGAGGACCAAGGGATCGTTATGGTCTTCCATATCTTCTTCGATATCTTCAGTATCGAAGATGATAGGTGCGTCCATCCACTCTTCGTGCTCGTCCACCTCTACGCCATCAATCTTATATAATTCGCAGTGGTCTTCGAATGCTTCCGTAGCCTCTTTCCTATCTGCGCTGTAAGGAGGGCCCTGCGGCTTCGGAACACGAGATGGTGTTGATTGTGCGGTTTCCCTCTGGAAGTTGGACTTGCTTGGTCGTTTGGATCTGTCCTCGGTGACCTCCTTTCGTATGTATTGCTTGAGTTCGCCAGCATCAATCAATTTTTGGATCATTATTTTGAGGTTTTTGCATTTCTCGGTCTGGTGTCCATTGAAGCAATGATACTCACAGTAATCTTTAGACTTCTCGGTTCTTGGGGGCTTTTTTCCCTTAGACCACGGCCACTCCAAATTTTCCCTTCCTTTGATCTCTCGCAAGATCCGAGCGTAGCTAGCATTGAGCTTCGTGTAAACCTGATCTTCGAATTTTCGATCGTCTTTTCGTCGTTCATTCTTCGTTCCTTCCTATCTTCGTGAGGCCGTTCCACTGAGCTATTTCTTTTGGCCCCGCTGGTTTGTTCTGCGGAATTGGTACGATGAGACCTCTTCGTGTGTTCCCTCGGGTTCTCACGCTGGATTTCTTCAAGACAAGCGTACTTTTCAATAATTATTCGAAGATATCCTTCTGTCTTAGGTACGCTTCCATAAATCTCAACAAATAACGGACTCATTCGGTCTAATCCCCACTTGTAGCAGTTGATACTTACTACGGGGTCCACACTCCTTATGGCTTGGAAGATCTTGTGCCATCTGTTGGTGTATTCCCTCGTGTTCTCCTTGTAGCAATTTCCAGAGAAAAACGTTTATCCATTCCAGTGTTGACAGCTTTGTTGTACATGTATGTCCTCAGGAATTTCTCTACGAGTTGATCGTAGGAGTTGATGGAATCAGGTGGCAGGTTGTCAAACCAAGACAAAGCCGATCCCTTCAGATTTGATGGGAAATATATACAGAGGACGGCGTCGTTCTGACTCCATCGGGCTAGGATACAGTTATAATACCGTATATGTGCCGCGGGATCACTGTATCCGTCGTAGCATTCAAAAGTCGGTACGTGGCACTTTAACGGAATGTGGGTATTTGCCAGGCGATGAGTTAGGGGCGTGGAGTTAGCTTCTTTCATCACTTCTTCAAGCCCTCCTCCGCCTTGTCTGGCTTTTAACTGCCTGATCTCAGCCATCATCTCATCACGCAGCTCCTCCATTGCGCGGTAATATCCCACGTTCTCATGCTCAGTTTAGCGTTTCTTTTTTCGACCTTCGCAGTTATAATAGTCTAACTCTTCGGTGGGATATTCCGGATCGGATGCACTGCTTCCCCTGGCGTCATTTGCTAGGATGATTCTTCGGTCTCGATTAGGCTCTGGTGCTTTAGAATTTGCTTCGTCCAGTTGTTGGCTAGTCTTCGTGCTTTGGGAATCCTATCTTTCAAGTCTTGGTTCTCCCTGGCCAGAAGAGCTACGGCATCTGCGTAGACCTGCTGGCTCTTTTTCAATTCTTCGAGCTCTACCATCAGTCGGTGGGACTGGTTTGATCCCTGATTGGGAGTTCCGGCTTGTACCCCTACGGCCATAGTTCCCCCTTCGTCTACTGTGTGTATTAAGGGTGTCCGAGGATCAGCTTCAATCGTTGGTATCTCCAAGTTTGGTCCCCTCGGTTGAGCTTCCACCTGTGGTACTAAAACCACTGGTATGGTTTGATTCTGACCGTTGGTTGACGGCATTCCGAAGATTGGTGGATGTGCGGTCTGATGTGTCATAGATTCTGCCACCCCCTCTTTTTGTTGATGGATTTGGCTTGAAACCAAAGTCTTGTTAGCTTCTGTAGCCTGGAGGGCCGCAACAGTCTTCGTGGCTGCTGCTTTGAGAGCAGCGGCTGCAATGGAGTTAGTGTCCATAGGTGAGGTGATCTCCGCAGCATCCTTCCTCTGAGTAGTTGTTTTAGATTTGTCTTCTTTCTGCTTGCTTCGGGTCATGACCGAGGTAACCCTCGGTGTCTCCTTTGATGAGGCTTTGGTTTTTCCTGCCTCTAGTATCTTTTCCATTTTTAATCTTTTTTTGCATAGGGAAATAAATAAAGAGAACCAGAGATATCCACGAGGATCGGGTTAGCGCCAATCGTATCCGCAAGACTATTGGAATAGAAGGAAATGAGCTGACCAAGGGCCTTAATAAAATAGAAATGTAAAGACTTCACCGGTCTAGTTTTTGCAATACGAATCCTCTGACAAACAATCATGGATCTTGTTTTCAGACTACTTTAAAATAGAAAACTCTTGAAAAGACAGATCCGTCGAGAACTCATGAATCTGGATTATTAAGTCTTAGTTTTTAAAAGGAAAACGCCTCTCGTGCAAATCTGTGATAGATATCCGTGGGTTTGTCTGCTTTGAAATGGTGTTTGTGAAAATGAAGACCATGAACCCAGAATAAAAAGGTTTTGAAAGCACGCTGAACCCACAATAAAAAAGGTTTTGAAGGCACGCTGAACCCACAATAAAAAAGGTTTTGAAAGCACGCTGAACCCAGAGTAAAAAAGGTTTTGAGAGCACGCTGAACCCAGAATAGGGCACAACCATAATGCGCGTTTAAGGTGAAGTCACAGGATAAGATAAATCTTTTACCGAGACAAAGTCCCTGTTTCTAGCGCCATATTGTGAACACATAAATCACGAAGCCATCCACGTGTTCACAAACAATATTCGCATAAATCCTAATTCTAAAATTGTACGTCGTGTGCGTAACGGGGATGATTATATCGATTCATCGACTCGAAGCCTTCGGGCTTGTCATTGTCTAGTCGAATATTATCATAAATAATGTTCGTATAAATAAATAAACCAAGAATCAAGCATAAATATAAAGCATATGAAGTTTAACGTTGAATGTAAGGTGCTGAAATGTAAATGAGACAGATTTACGCGGTTCGGCACTAAGGCCTACATCCACGGGGTTTGGTGTTTCACTATGTACTGAATGGTTACAAAGATAGTCGAATGACTTTAGAATATACATAGGTCTGCGGAAGTAGGAGGATTACTTACTCTTCCTATTTCTCTCTCCTATATTCTCCTCTAATTTCTCTCCAAAATCCTCCCCCCCTTCTCTCTTAGTGGAGAGGGGTATTTATAGGGATGGAACGTGGGTCCCATTTCCGAGGTGACGTTGTAATCTTATCTTCTTGTGCTTTGTGCCTATTACGCAGAGGTCTTCGGCATATGCCGCGGCCTGAGCTTGAATACGAAGGGTTATCCTCGCTTCTTCCATGAGATGATTGACACGTGTATATCTCTTTGGTATTTAATGCGGGTAGATGGATGTCTGCTCGTGTCAGACAAGTGTCTCTTTGTCTGGTCACATCTGTGTCAGCCAAACTTCCTCTCGGACGTTGATCTGGGATCTTCCTCGGGATTGGGTGTGTTAACACCCAAGGGGTATTATCTGGTGCTCCTCTGAGCCATGATACCTCTGTGGTCCTCTGTCCCTGACCGTTAGATATGCTGACCGATGGCATCTTCTGATGAGATGCTTGTTATCATGTTTTGATGTCTCGCTTCGCATGCCTTCCATGTGTCTCTTTCTGTACACGTGGTGGATGATGAAAGGTGTACATACAATTTTTGTTAAGATTTCGTTTGATTTTTGGTTGTTCATCCTGTCTTATGTTATAGATGAAATGCTAGAGTATCTTAAGGTTGTACAAATTTTTCAAGTATGGTATAGATGAAATTTTTTAACTTTAAGATGATTGGGGTATAATTAGTTAGGTTTCCCTTAAATTGATGTATTAGTGGATGTTGATACTGAAAAAACAAGAGTAACCAAATACACCACAATGTTTTGTTTATCCACCTATAAGTCCTCTTACCGATAGTGATTGTATATGGACAAAGTCGAGACAATAGTACAAATCGGTGTCCACACTTTGTGTGATTGTCTATGGATACAAGATCGAGACAATACGACAACCAAAGTATGATTCCTGATAATAGGTTCGGACTTAACCAAACTATATATGATCACTATCAAGTAAAGCGGAGTTAACGTTTGTGTATTTTACTTCTAATTATAATAAACAATTATAATTGCGTAAATATATTTACTTTAATCTAGATTGAGTCTGACTGTCTAGTTGATTCTCTAGCAAAGTATATTGGAGTTAGTCCATACAGATTGCTAAGAAAAATATTGGGTGGTGTTGTTAGACCCCACTTTTTCAGTTGCTGGTAGTGATTGTTGATTTGTTTAAGTACTTGCATGTTTGAAACAAGGAAGAAGATTAATTTGTTTTTGCGTACAAGATCTGCTGGAACTGATCAAGTCATCCTTGAAGAAATTGGATCTGCTTCTGTTTTTGGTTATCCCCATCAATTCATGCATCAATTCATTACAAGCTCTAGACTGATGGAACTTGAAGCACAGGAATGATGGAAACTCAATAGGGGAAAATTCTGTTTGTTTCTGCTGATTTTGGAAGTTGATTTTTGTTAACTGCGTTGATTTTGGAAATTATTTTGTTAACTGTGTTGGTGTTGTAATAGGTAAAAACCCGGTACCGGAGGTACAGATACAAATCCAGGTACCGGTCCTCAAAATGAGGTACCGGTCAACACCAAGTACAGGGACTGGTTCCATAAGAGAACAGGGCCATACCGGACCATGTGCATCCCTAGAAGTACCCCAATTAGGGGAAAATATGAAAAATTGAAGAATATTTAATAAAAATGAAATAAAAAAAAATTAAAAATAGATAACTCTTAAGTCAAACCAGGTCTTTGACGGTCAACAACGGGTATAGGTACCAACCCTTAATATTTTAAATATTGGGTACCAAAACTAGGTATTAGACATTTGCTGGGTACCAAACGTTAAATAAACCATAAAATTTTTCCTAAAAGTTATATCTATAAAAACTATTGATGGTTGTTTCTCATAAGTGATGGTTTATGATTGAGATTAGAAATGCATCTAAGGGCCAAAAGTTACTTACCATATCAATAATGTCTCATTAATTTCTTACAATAAATATTTTATTATGTCATAATAAATGTCATATTAAAAATGATAGTAAATAAATCACTCTATTAATAATTATATAACTAAATTTTTATTAATTAATACTTAGATTTGCTATACGAGTAAGTGGCCATAATGGTGGAGTTGTTGATCAGTGGAGATGGCAAACACGTTATGGTGTTATGGACAGTGGTGGCAGAAGCTGTTTCGGTAGCAAGAGTGGTGGTGGATGGTGTTTTGGTGGTGCTAACTATTTGTGAGCAATAGTGGCCGGTGAAAAATAAAATGCACTCATGTCCTTCAATCATAATAACATGTATTTGATTAATCTTTTTATGTTCTCCAAATCGAATTAGTTGCATATGCTTAAATCAATATCACTTTTTTGCTTCCTCCAATGTCATGTTTTATTTACTTTTCTTATTTTTATATGATTTTGAATCTCTATCAAAACAAACGAGTAAAAAAGAAAATTATGGTTAATTCATCGAATATGGTTTGATTTTGTTTTGGATGTTCCATCGGGCTTTCAACAGGCACAATTGGGATGCGATGGGCTTTTTCTCAATTCTTCAGTGGATTATGTTGTTTCCATGAAGTTAACTTCCCCGGACGTATATTTTCCATGGTTAATTATTTTTACTTTGTTTTTGTTTGTTAAACTTTGAAAATTGGAACCCATTAATTTTTTTTTAGTTTGATCGTTTTTCTTATTCTTTTTTACTCATACCCTCTTGCATCTGTAATTCTGATTATTTTTCTCCTTATTGTTTTTCCATCTTCAATTTCGGATTACTCCAAACAAAGTTCTTTAATGATGGTGAAAATGAATATTGAGAATCATAAATCATATACCAAATGAGCAACTCATCTCACAGTTAACCACCTACGTATTTTGTTCTTTATAAGAATTATAATGTATTATATGTTTAAAATCATCCATTTCATTCGTCCTCTGTCAATATTCCCCGCGTTCCTAAAAGAGTTCAACGTAGGGAAACCAGCAACGAGCACAATAACACTTTTAAATGCTTTATTCTTTTGTCCTCCTACCAATCAGATAGGGGACTCATCGTCTTAAAATAACTAATTTGATAGTGCTGCTCTGCCTGTTTCTTCCTCGGTATCAAACGTATGATAATTTAAGTCGTTGCATCCTAAAAAATCCAGTATTCCCGTGGTTAGAAACATCTATTTCTTCATCCGACTCTGTAAAATATAGATGCTTAAATAGTTCAGTTTTACACTCACCTGCTAAATTACATGGCTTGGTCAAACAGCCACACGGATATTACCTACGGCTCATAATTTTCCTTTCTTTTTAATTTCATTTCACCACACAAATCACAAGCTAACCTTCTCATTCTTAGTCTCTATCCTATTACCAATTGTTATCCTTGAATGAGTTACGCTTTATTTGTTATATTCTCAAACTTTTATCACACTACTAAATATTTTATCTTAACTTTGTTGTCATGGATTTTTAGAATTTTAGTCTTTTGTGGATCAGTGACAATGATACCGTGGTTTTAATACAGTACTACTACAAATGATAGAACAAATATTTCTTTTGCGCATATGTTTACTACTATATATAAGATAGTGCAAAGAAGATATTGATAAAGTACACATGTTTACCACCATAATTTTATCATCAAGACTCTTTTCCTACGTTTACTAAGTGGTTTCCTTGGCAAGCTTACATGATTTTAAATTTTCAGGTAACAAATGCAAAAATAAGGCCAATTGATGATCACAATATTATAGTCAACAACAGTTAAGATCTAGCAAAATTTGATTGTAAGAATTATTGCGTCCAAAATATTTTATAAGGCATTTCACACAAAAATATTCCTTACTGAATGTTTTAACGTCATTTTTATTCAATGATAAATAATAGAGTCTACCGTTATCAGGTTAAGTGGTTAACCATTTGACAAACTATCTAACCATGGTTTCATCAAGTTTATGTAGCGAATAACCTCACATTTGGAAGGTCATGATTGTAGAGTATGTAGGAGTTTTGAGGTACCAGAGATCTTATTATGTTATTGAATTCATAAGAACATAGAATGTCATATCATACTGGGTTTTGATCTTTTTGCACTATTCTTAAAGAGAAAAAGGTCAACAAGGATTTTGACATTTTTATGGCCCACCCAACTGTCCATGACGAATAAAATGACGTAATTATTTAATAACTAACATAGTTCAATGTTTTGGTTTCGCACGGTCACTGAAATAAGGGAAATTCGGAAGTGTAATACCATTTCAAATGAACCATAAGATACCTTTGTAAACTATAAAACACATAGTTTTTTTTTTAATGGGAAAGAGGGTGAAAATTAATTATAAATAAATTTGTGGCTTGAGGATACAACTCCAACATATTTGGGAAGATGTGAAAGTGTCAAACATGAATATTTGTAAACTAGAACTTCACCAGTGCCGTAATGGCACGACCTCCATAATAAATAAATAAAATTATGTTAATTTTAATCCTTGTCATTTATTTTGGATCAATGTAAAATGACAATTGTTCTCCATGTTTTTTATTTGTTATATTGTCTTTCGGAGAATTGTTAGGTTGACCGAAATACTTGTCTCAAAGGAATCACTGAGTAAGACGTGTAGTGGGACCAACTGAAAACCTTTACTATCTCAATGGTAAATCCATTACCCTACAATCGTTGGATTTTCCTCGGGTTTTTTCAGGACAAATTGCGGTCAACCTGTACAATAATTTATTTCTTATTATAACCAGCTTATTTTCACACTAAAAAAATCAAGCACAACATCCATAATAATGTTACTTGTGTCCTAACGACATAGAATAAGCATTACCCCATAATCACATTGGCCACCTACACTACCACCACCAGTATCACCCATTAGCACTACCTTTTACACCACCATCGCTATCATCACTGGATTCATGCATCACAACTCACAAACACCACCCCAATCATCCCTAATGTTTATTGATATAATTATTAACAAATTTGATGAAAGTATATTTGTTAAGATAATTATAAAGCATTTACAATGACAAATTAATAAAATATTTATTATGAGAAATTAATGACACAATAATGATGTAAATAACCACAGTCATTAATTTATCTTCTCGCTAGACAAATTTCAGCTGCAACTGCATGGGAAAGGATATTTATTTAAATGCTTCTCTCGATTCTTATATATTGTAGTTGTTTGCGGGAAATCAATTCGATGTGTACTAACAAAAGGAAGATATATTGAGGAGTTAGTTTGCAAACATGTCCTTATCCTCAAATGTTATAGTATTTTATCCGGTAGTCTTACAACCTTGGAGACAAACATTGTTAATTGTTAGAGCGAATCCTATATGGGCAGTAGAAAACGACTTCAAAAAGCTAAGTGGTATCCCTACTTCAAAATTAAAGAAATAAAAATCATCCAAATTCATTCACCAATTTTTTAATAAAACTAAAAGCATCCAAGATTACTTCAAAATCATTTATATCAATCTTACTAAATCCGTTAATTTTGGGATTAATTTTTTCTCTTTGGTAATAATGTAAATCGTCCTAAATTTACATAGGTTTTGGGTTTATTCATTTTCCTAAAGTTGAATAATCTGTAATTCTTGATCCATTTCGTTTCTTGTCTCTTCATCTTCACTATTTACCTAATATCATGAACCCTTTCTCAATCATAATCTTATGCTTGAGAAAGGGAAAATAAATAGAGAGAGATATAAGAAAGCTAATATCCACTATAATTAATTGCATGTAACCTTGTATTTGGTTTGTTAATCACAACAATTGGTTTTTCTAAAAACATAATTAAAAGATGAAAAATAAGAACTAATAATCAAGAGTAACTAAATAATTTATCTATCCCAGGATACTATTTTTGCTCCGTTACTACTACTTCTTCCAGCGCCACCATTAACATCACCCCTTCACCAGTTACTAACTCACCAACACCCACCGTCTTTATCGCCACCGCCTCTACCACCTACTCCGACCACCACAATCACTGTTAATATCTACCATATAACTTATATCAAATAATTTATTATTTATCAATGGAAATGTATTTATTAGATTAATCAATGAAACATTTATTTTGGAATACTTATCAACAGAATATTTATTATTAAAATTTAATGGAATACTAATAATATAATAGGGTATTTGGATGTACAGTCAGAAGTTACTTTTCGACTTCTGGAAGTAGAAAAGTCAGAAGTCAGTTTGGCAATAGTTTTTCAGAACGACTTCTAGAAGTAGAAAGGTCAGCTTTTTCTGAAGCAAAATTGCTTCTGACTTCTATTTCTGGAGAAACAGAAGTCAAAACCAAATTTGTGTCCAAACGCGCTAAATGGTGGATTCAGCAAACCATAACCATTGGTTTATGTTATCTCTAGACAAATCTCAACATATTGATGGTGGTTTTTAGTATGGGGCGAAAACTATAAAAGTCTATCTACCTGACCCAACATCAGATGTAGTAGACGTTGATATGTCTATATTCCGCAGGGAATTTGGAGAATATATCAAAATCTGACGAGTGCCTATGTCTCTCTTCATATTATATTGAAACTCAAGCTCCTAAATGAATTGTTCACTAGTATAGAGCCTAATGAGTATATAAGCTCCTAGATGCATTACTCACTAATTTCGGAGCCTGCCGAGTATTTTTTCTATCTTATGTTCCCCGGCTGAACCCTTATATTGATATAGCATGACAATTTGTGTTCACTCGCAGCAGAGTAGCACGAATTTCCAAGTATCAAGGTTAAGGTCCTTGCATAAAAGTACTCAATCGGAAAGCATACTGCTCTCTGGCAATAAACTTAAAGAACTTTGTATCCACACATGGAATTCAATCAATTTTGTGATAATTCACAAGATTCAGATATTACCCTGACTAATTTGCAAAAACAAGGGTTTTGCGCCCTGCGCAGTAGATTAGACCCCGCCGGTCGAAATTAAGCTTAGGTAAACTAGGAAAATAATCCGCCATGGATTAGTATGTGCAAAATCCTACCCAAAATAAGAAAACAAGGAATTAAAGGAGACACAGAATAGGAGCAGCACCAAAGGGAGGTGTGGCCATGCCATAGGCCAGCCGGCACCACTTGCAAATGGCCACATCCTATGTTGCCCGACCAGCCCTATTTCCCGTCAACCAATCAGGTCGCTTTAAATCCGCTACGTTCACCTGGAAGTGTGGACACACCCATGCTTGGAGGCCCCTCTTTTTATCGACCAATCAGGCTGCTGTAAACTTGTCACAGTATTAAAAGAGGCAAAATTGCGCCAGATGGTCACAATGCCAAATTGGCTTTCCAAAACCGCGCCGACATGCCAATGGCGTGCCAAACGTGTATGCCAAACGTGTCATCCCGCTCCGCATGCTAATAGCATGCCAAACATGCCATGCCGCGTCAATGCACTAAACGTGCATGCCAAACATGCCAAACGTGCCACTTTGCCACAACAACATTCCGAACGTGCCATAAATAGCGCGCCTACGTGCTAACCCACTTTCTGTTCGTGGCCAACGCCATAACAGAGTTTGGTCAAGGTTTCCCAACTAGAACACGATTTCCTTTAGTGGCATTAGTTGAAACCCTAACTTTGGTCGTGGCCCAAATTACGCCACTTTGGGCCCCACAACATGCCACGATCCATGTGGGACCGGAAAACCATAAAAATGGCGCCATGCTATGGCCACTCATAGCCTCCCTTGCTCCTGTGACCATCCCCACATTTTTGCTTCACCATAATTCCTCTGGCGTGTCCATGGCGCCGTTTGCACAAAAAACGTCACTGTGCCGCGGTCACATGCCACACGCGCAAATTAGGGTTTCGGCCAAATCCTAACTTATCTAAGATTGCCACGCCAACCAAGCCAAGTAATGATCCCTAGGGCATTAAGTTTGATATGACAACTGGATCCAATGTTGCCGAAGCCATATTTGGGTCTAACACCAATATGCGCCAAATCCTAGCTTGGCCATGCCGCCAAGCACTAATTTTGGCCATGTCGTCAAATCCTAGCTTGGCCATGCCGCCAAGCCCTAATTTTGGCCGCCGCACTAAATCCTAGCTTGGACATGCCGCCAAGCCCTAATTTTGGCCACGATGCCAAATCTTAGCTTTGGCCATTCCACCATGTCAATGGCATGTGCCAATGGCTCCACTATGCTATTAAAAGATGCCAACAGAATGTGGCCATAATCAATGGCCACCCTTTCTCATGAGTTACAATCTCAGCCGTCCAAATTCGCCACCGACTTGACAGGCCTGTGGAAAGTCTTAGGCGACCAGCTAAGGCAAGCCTAAATAGCATCACATGCTATCTTACTGCGGCAAGTCTTCTGACTTTGACTTGCCGCACATAGCAAAATGCTACACGTTTTCCACGAAAACACTCGAGACATCAAACATGTCACAAACTGGGGGATACTCATCAGGGTATTGGTCTGGCGGCTTACAGCGTGCGGCATGCAACACTCCCATTATAAGAAAGTGTCAGAAAGCAGGGCAGTTAGTGGCGGCAAGAAGTAGTGGGTGTAAACTAACCTGTCTCCTTCATAGTGGGAACGTGGTTTCTAGCATTTACACACGACCCCACTTCTCCATGACTCAATCATTCCCACTTTCTACGAGATCAGGGTGAGTTCAATATGACTTGTATAAATAGGTTCTACCTATTTCAACCAAACGGCAACAGTTTGGTTAACAACAACACAGTATCCAGAAAACACCAAAGAACTGATAGAATACATTCCGCAAGCCAGTTCCCAAATTCTGATACAAGTCATAAAGTAACAAAACCTTCAGAATTAACCATTCTGATCTCAACACCTTCTTCGCTTCCTTCCCTAAGACCAACCCTTCTCCTTCACTTTGTGACCGAAGCAAGCCCGGAACGACCATTTCTTGGTTTAGGACAGGATTGTACATATTGATCTCTCGAATCTAAAGTACTCCCGTGCAGTGCATTTGTTTAAGGTTTATGCTCGTTTCTCATCCACACACCCAAATTGACCAAAACCAGCAGAAACAGTTTTTACCCATAAACACAACCGTTCTTTATCTAGCCTAACTTAGCCAAGCTTTGTAATACTAAAAATAATGATTTATATGATCGGTTACCATAATTAACATTTAGAACCACGATTTATACAATTGGGTACTAAAGGTAACAGGGGTACCGTTTAGGTGATCCGGCAGTTATGATTATTTTTTCCTAAATAACATGGTATCATCCTCAAAATATGGTATCTGTTTATATAAATCTTGTTAAAAACAACCAACTACATCATAAAACGATTATATTAGTGCAAAAAGTCATAAAAAGAATGAAAAGACGAGGGTACCCAAATATACCTCAATCTAAAACTTTTCCACCTATAAGTCCTTTCTCCGAAAGTGATTGTTTATGGACTGAGTCGAGACAATACAACTAATCGGTTCACACTTCGTGTAATCGTCTAAGGATACGAGATCAATACAATACAACAACGAAGTATGATTACTTGATAATAGGTTCGGATTTAACCAAACAATATAGGATTGCTATCAAGTAATTAGGAATTAACGTTTGTGTATTTTACTTCTAATTATAATAAAAACAATTATAATTGTGGAAATAGAAAAGTAAAAGACACAACAAGATTTTGTTAACGAGGAAACCGCAAATGCAGAAAAACCTCGGGACCTTGTCCAGAAATGAATACTCTCAGAATTAAGACGTTATAAAAAATCTAAACCAACTTCGTATAGTCGATACCAAGCAACTAAATCTATAGTTCACCTAGTTCCCTCAATATACCTGAGCCTCCAACTTGCAATAAGTCACGCACTTGGAACAATTCCTTTGGTTCCTATTCCAAATAGTAAAGAAACAACAAATATGTTCGGTAACAACTCTTTTCAAACAAGTGATATGAGTTTGACAAAAGTCTCTTCTGTTTATCCCAATAAACTCCCTTGTCGGGTTCTTAGATCAATCTATTTAACAACTAACAAAATAATTGTTTAGACTATGCAATCAATAATAGGATCTGATCAAGATACTAAATACTGATGCCGATATACACAACTAATCAATCCAATCTATCAAAAGATAAACCGATTATAGTTGGATCCCTAGCCGATCAAATTTTGTGCACACCAAAGATTATGAACTCAAATAATAGGATCTTCAATAAACACCTGCACACAAACAACTTGAATCTCTTGTGATCAATCACACACAGAATAGAGTCTGTTAACGATGGATTATCACAAGACGTCTTTAGATATACAAACAGTCTAAAGATCCTTGTCGATACTTCGATCTAGTTTGAGTGAATCTTATATCAGAAGAAAAGATTCTCAAGCATAAACAAACTAGGTGCAATCAAAGTTCAACAATCGTTAGTCAATCAAATCAATTGAAAACTAATAATAAACTGCAATTATCTAGTTTCCCACCAACGATACTCGTAGAGATTCCCAATCCCAAAGAAGTCTTTAAAACGAGAGGTCGTAAGAGATTTCTCCTAATTAGGGTACTTTCCTCTCCGAATAGACGTCTCCACCAGTAACAACACAACTAGGTAGTTTTACTGGCTCTGAGGATTAGTTTGCTTGAAATGAAAACTTCAATATTTATAGGCCAAGGAAGTTTGGACACTAAGGAATTTCCAAAACCGAATATTCTCAAAGATATGCAATAAACTCCCAAATCGGTTTTCATAATTCCTGGAAATGCTCTGTCCAAATATTTACCGAAATCTCAGTAGAAAATCTCAAATTAGTAAATGCACATTACCAATTTTTATTTTCTAAAGATATGCGTTTAATTGCTGGAAATTAAAAGCATATAAAAATTAAAACCTTAATTACAAGATTCTCAATTTATTTTGATCCGAGATTCTCCTTTAGTTATTAAGGAATATATTTGAACAATAATATATAAGAATTACTGCACGTGTTCAAAGTATGTTGACGTATTAACTTTGTAAATCCTCTTTCATATTTACAATCTTGGAACCGATTTGCCACACTTCCATACAAGTTTAGAATTGGTTCATCTGATTTCCAAGAACTATGTTATTGATCAAATATCAAATCAACAAACATGGGTTTAATGGTTCTACCAAAACAAGTTTCGGTTCTACTTCCATGTGGCTACTAGGATCGGTCACATTAGTTTTCAAAACTTTGTTAACTAAGTACCAGGATCGGTTACCACAATCTTATGGTATTACTTGTGATCGGTTTCACAAGTCATAGGATCGGTTACACCAATTTACTAAGACTTGTTAACCTATTACAAGGATCGATTACACATTCTCTCGTGATTGGTCACACCAAGTACCAGGATCGATTACCCAATGACTAGAATTGATCACACCAATTATAAATATCGACCATACCATCTCAGGTGATTACTCAAGATTGGTTTCACTAATAAAAGTCATACCGATACATAAGTCAGGCCTTGTGATTAGTTTTACCAAGAAAATAAATAAGTTATGAGCGGTTATACTAAACACACATATTGGTAATCCAAAGATTTACAATGAATAACAATACCAATAAGCCTAGCGATATCCCTTTCGATTCACAAACAAGTTTATGAATGTACTTCCTTTAAACGAATGTAAAACATTTTTTCCTAGGACGAAATCTTCACCCATACCCATATATAATCACAATATCATTAATACGATTATGTCGATGTCTTATATACGAAGTTTAAAAGATAGGCGTTATACTTTGTATTGTAATTCGTTAATACTACGTCTAACTAGAGTATAATCATTCACATCTTCGCAGTTATGTTTTCAATATAGCACGACTTGAAAGATACATTAGGAATGAAACAGTTCAAGTCAAAATATTACTAGCCTCAAGAGTAAGGATGATGTCGTCGATGTAGCTCTTTACTTCTTCACATTCTTCAAGTCTTCGAGTAATACTTGTATGTCTCATATCATAATACCTTTCTAGCTAACCTATAAGAAGTTGACTCTAGTAAATAATCAAGCGACTCTTTAAATGAGTTTAGGTTCACTAAAATATGACAACCAAACTTGACATACCAACGCTTGGTGGGTTCAACCGAGCTATGCTCTAACAAAGAATTAATATATTTACCACAGTTACGAAAAATGGCTTCCTCCTTCATCCCAGTGATGGGGTTTAGCTCCTCCTATTATTCACGTGCTCGAAATAAGTGTTTATAGCTCAAAAAGGTGAAAAATAAGAAAAAACTTATAACTCGGGAACTTTGCAACGCTGTAACAACGTTACAAAGTCACAATGGTTGTTAAACTTTTACAGAGGAATAGTTACTAAAAGTTGAACTGAGACGCTAAATTTTTATTGCTAGTACAGCCGAGAAAACAGCTTCTGCGATTTTTCCCTATGAACTGCGACGGACTCTGTCAGGTGTATGTTCTTGTGTTCTTCTTCTTCCCCTGCAGCAGCATCATGCCTCTGTAACTCCTTCCTTCTCACTCTGCAGCTCACCAGTCGACCCCCAATCACCATATACCCCCTCTTGAGACTCCCACCAGCTCTTATATACACCACAAGACCGATTAGAACTCCAAAAATCCCTCGAAATATCTCTTGGCTTCTTTCTTTTATTTTATTTTCTTCCCCTACCGGTCATGGGAACTCTTTCTATCCAAACTCTTTGTACGCGTCTTCTTATTAAATACATACTCTATTCAACGTATATAATCAATCGAGGAGAATGTATCATCTCCCAATCTTTATGTAACTCCCTTATTTAACAAAGAATTCTGAAAATATATCTTCCCATGTTCAATGCAAAAATCCAGATATGTTTCCTTATATTCACTTCCAAAACACGTCAACATCCCTGTTAATTAGGTAACAACATACTCGCACCCCAAAAGCCCTCGAAAATCTCCAAAATACGGTCGAAATCTTCACGCTGGTAACATTTATTTTCCCGCCAAAATCAGGTTTGAAAATGGTGAAGAATGGATGCCCCTTAACCAACTCGATATCCCTTTTAGCAGATCTCCTGGGGTGACCCTTATCCAACTAAGGGGCGCCCTTAGTAATTGGTGTGGAAATAATAGTTTTTGGGGTGCCTTTGCAACTTATTTGTGGGTGCTATTAACACTACTTTGGGGTGCCTCCAACGTATTTCCGAGGTGTTTTTAGTAATTTCCTCCAGAGGTTCAAGTGCCACTTTTCGAGCCAATTTCTCCGCAAAAGCTTATTTCTCCAAAAGTACCTATAAAAACATAAAATAATTAATAAATACAAAAATGGGTACTGATAATATAGAAAATCGAGACCAAAATAGACACATAAATGCGTCTATCAAACACCCCCAAACTTATCATTTGCTAGTCCCGAGCAAATCAAATCGACAAAATAAAATCCTAACTCACTGTCGCAGGCATCGCGGTTGCACTTAGCGTGTGCAACAAGCCTTTAAACCCCTAGGCTTCCCTAGTGGCCGAGTTATAGTCTCGGGAGGGTTTACTAGAGATATACCCACAAAACCTTAACTCCAAACTGTATCTATCTGCGTAGAACCTTGGAATAATACTAAAGAATCTCCTTGGTTGGCATACTCTCATTGAATGCGAAATTCCAATTGATGTGCACGAGTTTGCACTCACATACTAAAATTCATATATAAGTGACAGAGCTCTACTCAAATAGTCGCACCATGGACATCAATATCCGGAATCAACAAGTCACATGAATAGATTAAGAAAATGGTTATAGAGAAAAACATAGATGGTTTTGATGTTAACTAAGGTGAACGGTGTTTCCCATATCTTTCAGAAGGCCACTGCCACGATGAACCTATCTGTTGATGGTGGATTTTAGTTCAGGGCTAAAATTAAAAAACCAGATTTAATGTGCCGACATCCTGCAAAGGGTAAGGCCATTTGACAAACGATGAGCGCAGAAATCCTCTCCTTTTATTTATTTGAAGCAATTCAATAAATATGCAAAATTCACTCAGAATGGTGCATGTAGCAACAATCCCAAATATTCCATGTATTCATAGCATTATTAATTAATGCATGATTTGCCTTATATTTCTTGTGTTGTTCTCAGCAGGACTCTCATTATTGGTGCAGCATGACGACTAAGTGTTTACTCTCAGCAGAGTAACACGAATCTTCAAGTTTCAATAGTGAGGTATGCACGAAATACCCGTACAGGCCATATCATTCTCTAACCAAGAGAACCCTATGTCGGTGCGCTTATATTAGCCCGATCGAGCATGTTTAATTCCCTAAGGGAAATCTGGACTGTCCATGTCAGTCTCAGAAACGATCACGGCCACGAAAGTTGGCCGCATAATTTAACTAGCCTAGACGAACCCTAATAAGAGCATCCAATCACCGTGATTTTCACCGGCGGTCCCGCCTGTGCCCTCACCGGTCGAACACCACGCTATACCCCTAACGCATGTCAAACTCCGACCCCAAAGAAGGATGGCCGCGTTGCTTTGGCGAAGGCTCAAACGAGCAAGACTGCTCAAAGCAGTCTTAAAATCATCATGACCGTCCAAATTCACCAGCCTGGTTGGACGGATTAGATCATGACACGATTGATCAGTGAAGCGCTAATACACACATTGGCAGGCCCACTCATCAACCACCTGATCGGTTTTCTCACGACCTAGCCCTAGAGCAATGAACGCTTGATCGAAGTGTGGATTACGTGATGCTTAAAGGGTCGCGGAAATTCCACTAGCGTCTTAAATCGATTACAACCATCCAACTTCGCCATCATATTTGGATGGCTTAGATCGCGCCTAGGACCATCGGGAAAGTGCACATAAGTTCACCATCGGCCCAACATGGGACCCACACGGTCGGTCTCCCCAAAGGAGGAGCATAGCCTTCCAAACCGTTTGGCCAAAGTTGCGGACACGTGACTGATCCAAAACCCTAATTAGGGTTTGCGGCATTACATATATGTCGCAGTTTGATCATGACCATCCATCTTCGCCAGCTCGGATGGAGGGTATATATATTGACTAAGGAGGTCCAGAGAGCATCAACATGATCACCATGGTCCCACCTTCACATGTAACCAGTCGGCCAATGTGGACCATGGATAGGCGCCTCGAAACGCGCGCCCAAAGATGGCATGCCGTGCCCCCCTAAAATCCATTGCGGCAAAGGATTTCTGTCACAAATCGATCACGACCACTCATCTTTGCCGGACAAATTGAGTGGCCTATATTGCACCTCCGCGAGACAGAGTGGCATGGATTTGTACGCCGGCAAGCCGTCTACACGCATGCCCGGTCAGTCCCACCAAAAACTTTGTCCATGCTTGATTTCGGTAAAGCTAAAGAGTGATGCTTGCGCACCTCTTTAAAACCCTAAAATCCATCGGTCGCAAACATGTGCAACAGATCATCTCGTCCGTCCAACTTTTCCAGCTTGGTCGGACAGCCTAGGCTAAGAGTTAAACGTCCAATAAGGCACCTTGATGATCACCGTCCGTCACTCTACCACAAGGAGTGATCGTCCAAGGGATGGCCCGCCCATGCGGCCTCCAAACAATCACTCAAAGATGGTTGGGCATGAAGCTATTAAGACGCTTAATCCGTGACTTACTCCGTTAAGCTTTAAAACAGCGATGCTTCATACATATTGATTGTATTCGATGCATTACATGCAATAGAGTATACACGATATTTCATGAATATCGATTTCCTAAATAACTCAGTTATTTATCCTAGCACCATATGCTACTTCCCGTGGGTCCCATGATCCACTCATTCGAGACATCAAGCATGTCACAAACTGGGGGGGGTACTTACCGGGGTATTGGTCTGGCGGTTTACAGCGTGCAGCGTGCAACGCACCATCACAAGAACGTTTCAGGAGGCATGGACGGTTAACAGTGATGGGAAAAGTGGGCAAAGACGTGATCGTGTGACAATCACTTGCACGACCCCACTACTCTATCACTCCACTTCCTCCACTTCCTACGAGATAAGGTTTGCGCTTAATGACTTGTATAAATAGGTCCTTCACCTATTTCCAACACAACATTGAAAAAAACCAAGTGTTGTCATCCGTATCCAGAAAACATCCAGAGCTGATTGCTTACATTATTGCAAGCCAGTTCATCATTCTAATACAAGTCATAAACAACCCACACCTTCATAATCTCAACACCTTCTTCGCTTCCCTCCCTAAGATCAACCCCATATCCTTCACTTTGTGACCAAAGCAAGTCTGGAACAGCCATTTCTTGGTTTAATTAGGTCAAAATTGTATAGATTGATCTCTCGAATCAGAAAGCACTCCCGTGCAGTGCATTTGTTTAGGTTTTAGATTCATTTCTCATCCACACACCCAAAATTACCAAAACCAGTAGAAATAGTTTTCACCCATAAATAATTTGAGATCATAGTGGGAGGTTAATCTCTCGGTTGTGAAGTCAGTTTCTTCAATACCCAATCCTATTTGGTTGATTTCAAAATGGTTGGTCTTAGGACTCCCCAAACAATTTCAAATCCTGGTCGAAGTTCCTCCAATGAAGATACCCCTCTTCCCAACAGTGTATCTGATGGTGTAACCGGAAGAATCCCAACATTGATCGAGTTAGCACGGGTGCAGGAGATTCAAACGAAGAACATGGACCTGATCAAAGAAACAATAAATGGCATACTCGATCTCCTCATCAAGATGACGTCATATATGAGCGGTTCTCCTGTCACAGATATTTATACACTTGGGACTGATCCTCGCAACGATCCTCCTCAAGTCAATAGTTTCACTATGAACCAGAGGCTGGTGTATCAGGAAGCGCTTTTTCCAGTGGAAAGTTTATGCGAACTTTTACACCTCTTGAAGAATCAGCGAGCGAAGACGTTTGCTGCAATCAACCAGATAGCCCTGGACGTGCATTTAAATCCTTTGCGTCCAGAAGCCTCAAAAACACCGGAGATGTCTGTGATGTTATATTTACGGAAGAATACATGATGGAGGAAGAAGGTCACAACCGGGCCCCACACATTATTGCACGCATCATGGATTCAGAGTTCAAGAGGGCCCTCATCGACACGGGAGCGTCTTCGAATGTGATTACTCTCAAGACACTCAGGACGGCCAAGGTTCGCCCAAGAAAGATCGTGCGACAGCCTACCACGATGACAGACTTTGAAGGAAACCAAACCAACACGTACGGGTATGTCAATATGAATTTATCTGTAGGGCCAGTCCAATCAAATGTGAAATTAGAAGTCATAGAAAAGGAGTCGGATTACCATATGATACTAGGGAGACCATGTCTTCACGATAATAGGATCGTCCCCTCGACGTATCACCAATGCATGAAGACTATGTTGAATAAAGAAGTCGTTCGTATTCCTGCGTCATTGTCTCCTGACGCACCAATATGTGGAGCGGAATTGTTTGAACCAAGAGAAGCTACGCGCGAAGAATCATACAAAGTTCATTGCATCCCACTCCCCACTTGGGCGTCAATCCAGAAGGAGGATCGACTTGCATCATCGAAGGCTAATCCCCATGATGCATCTTTGCTGACAAGGCGTCCCAATTATTCTTCATCACGTGAATCCGCGACCCATGCTCACACTAATAGGGAGCGAACTTTTGTGGCGAGCCGTGATCAGAAAGGGAAAACCGTGTACCGATGCCGCTGTTAGCAATTAGCAGGGGAGACTGTTACCCAGTCTCTCCGCCCAACTGAATGCTACAAAAACGATTAGTCGCAAGAATAAGTGCTAGATGCTCCACGACATCTTCAAGATGGCACCAACTCCACAACTGATGAGCTCGAAATCATTAACATTGGGAATGAGGAATCTCCTAGTCCTATCTCCATCAGCTCAACCTTGTGTATGGATGAACGCACGAAGCTCGTGGAACTTCTCAAAGAGTACCAAGACATAATCGCTTGGACGTATGAAGAAATGCCCGGTTTAGATGAGAAATTGGTCACCCATCATCTACATGTCATACCTGGATCCAAGCCGGTTAAACAATCTCCGAGGCAGTTCAGACACGAGGTAGAAGAGCAAATCAAGACTGAGATTCAGAAGTTGCTAGTTGCTGGCTTCATCAAACCCATTCATCATCCAACCTGGTTGGCTAATGTGGTTCCGGTAAAAAAGAAAAGTGGACAGATCAGGTGCTGCGTGGATTTCAGAGACTTGAACAGAGGCTTCCCCAAAGATGATTTTCCTCTACCTAACATCGAAATGTTAGTGGATGTCACCAGCGGACACGATGTGTTCTCCTTCATGGATGGATATAGCGTCTACAATCAGATAAGGATGTATGAGCATGACGCGAGTAAGACAGCTTTTCGAACTCCTCTCGGAAATTTTTATACTATAATGCCATTTGGTTTAAAGAATGCCGGTGCAACGTGTCAACGCGCTATGACGGAAATCCTCCACGACATGATGCATAAGCAAGTTGAAGACTACGTGGATGATAAAGTACTCAAATTAGAAGCTCAGGCGGCCCACACAGGAGTCTTACAACAAGTGTTCGAAAGATGCCGTAAATACAAGTTGAAGATGAATCCTTTGAAATACGTTTTCGGCGTTTCTTCAGGCAAATTTTTGGGATTTCAGGCGACTGCTGAGGGAATGAAAGTGGACCCATCCAAGACCCAAGCTATCCTTATGATGCCGCTTCCGCGAACTATGAAGAAACTCCAAAGTTTCATGGGAAAGGTGAACTACATTCGACGTTTTATACCTAGTTTAGCCTAGATTGTTGCTTCATTCACCCCCTTGCTGAAGAAAGGAGCAAGTTTCTTCTGGACCGCACTACAACAGTTTCGGAAGATCCAACGAATATTGTCATCTCCAAATCATCATAAAGGGTTCACCTATTATGTCAGCCCGTACGAGAGTGAGCCCGAGACATCTTCAGATCTACTGGAGCCGACACCTCAAAGGAGCAGCCTCAAGAAGATAGCGATGTCCACATCATCATGTCGAGAAAGAATCCGCATCTTGGGAGAATCACTTTGTCATACTTAAGAGGAATGCTTCCGCGAAACAGCGAACATCCAAATGATTATATCAAGAGGTTCCGAATTCAGGCACTAGAGGGTCACGATCCAAATGTGACTGAACAACAAGTGGTGTAATTGTGCATCAATATGATGGTACCTGTCTATCGTGCTTTGTCGAAAAACCTGCGTTTTCAGACATCCTCTGAACTCCATGAAGCGCTTTCAGACATCCTCTGAACTCCATGAATCTGCTAAATGCTCATTTGCGACAGCACCTTCCCTGCTAGAAAGAACAAGCCTGCCAGTAATGAAGATCCTCATGATGTTCGTGGAAGCATACATCTGACCAACAGGCAATGCAAGCTTCAGCCTCCTGTAAGCAGTTTTGCTGAAGCAGCAAGAGGAAAACCACCGAGATACAACATCCTGCGCGTCCAAAATCGCCAACTCCAACTCCAACTCCAGTACCATATGCACAACTGCCACAATGATGAAACAACGTCCAAGATATTCCTTGTATGGATCGACGATAACTACATCAATGAGAGACACTTTCAAAATTCCATCTCCCGTAGAAGAAGTAGTTGCGTTGCCAAAGGAGATTGCACCTGGGACTCAAGAGGAACTTCCCTACTCCTCAAAGACACGATCCAAAGATGATAATGGAAAAGGAGTATGACTGGGGACTGCTTAGCACTTCCCATCTCAAAGATGGTGAATTCAGATAGATGCAAGCACGCTATCATTATGATTCCACGATGTCCGAAGACGAGGATATACTCAAGAGAGCATACGTAAAGACGGCCTCATGAACCTAGCGTGACAACATATATCAAGTCGAAAGCTCAGTGGATACTCGTGGGCAGAGGACTGTCTCCCTCTTCTCTATTCCATGAAGAAACATCAAGAAAGCCATCGGTTCCATCTTCTCCCTATAATAACGAGACAATCTATACCATTGTATGAAGAGTGCCAAGTTCGTGCAAGTTTCCACCACGCCTCTCCCTGCCAGTATCTTATGATCACAGCTGCTGCCAAGAACCGTTGTTGCTCGTCGATTGATACCATCCAGAGCTTCACCATATCAATAACCACTACGTACAAAGGTAATCTAAACTTCTGCGTATTTTTACCCATGGATAAGTAATATGATTACTAGTACGAAGGTTGGATGGCGATACCTTTATTATGGTAGACCCATCGGGCATACAAGATGGAGCCACGTAGACCACGCTCGGGGACTGAGGCTCAGCATGAAATTCCTTCGCCGTCAGTCAAGAACTTCTTCAACACAAGAGAGATGGTCAAGGAGAATGTAATTTGCAAGGGGAAATCAAACTGAAGATGAAGCCGCTTCAACGCTCTCTCCAACAGAAGCTGCTTCAACGCTATCTCCAGCAGAAGCCGTTTCAGGTCTTTCTCCAGAAGAAGGCGTTTCAGCTCGCTCTCCAGAGGAAGCTTCTTCAACGCTCTATCCGGGACCCGCCTCGACGTTCGCTCCAGAAGCTGCTTCAACACTCTCTCCGGGACCCGCTTCGACGTACGCTCTAGAAGCTCTTCAACGCTCTCTCCAAGAGCCGCCTCGACGTTCGCTTCAGAATCTGCTTTAACACGCTTTCCAGAAGCTATATCAACGTTCTCTTGGGAGCTGCTTCAACATATTTTTCAGAAATTGCTTCAGAAGCCTTGTAAGGATATTCCTCATGATAGGGCTCGTCCACATCAGAGTCGAGGATTATGGCATCGTCATGAATAGTTTGAGATCCCAACCAACTGCATGCCTAATCTACCTGGGGCCAACCGACATCATGCTAGGGGAACGCTCACCTGGATGCCTCTTGAACATGACATGTTCCAAAGACAGGCCGACCTATCTCTCCTGGTAACATCGAACTTTGTCTCATAAGTTTTATCTTTATTTGTCACCATCTCATTCCTACCCCACAATAATGCAACCATTATGTGTTAGGCAGGGGAATTAATATTGATGGTGAATTTTAGTTCAGGGATAAAATTGTAAAACCAAAATTAGTGTGCCGACATCCTGCAAAGGGTAAGGCCATTTGACAAACAATGAGCGCAGAAATCCTCTCGTTTTATTTATTTGAAGCAATTCAATAAATATAAAAAATTCACTTAGAATGGTGCATGTAGCAACAATCCCAAATATTTTGTGTATTTATAGCATTATTAATTAATGCACGAGTTGCCTTATATTTCCTGTGTTGTTCTCAGCAGGACTCTCATTATTGGTGCGGCATGACGACTTAGTGTTTACTCTCAGTAGAGTAACGCGAATCTTCAAGTGTCAATAGTGAGGTATGCACGAAATACCCGTAAATGCCATATCATTCTCTAACCAAGAGAACCCTGTGTCGGTGCGCTTATATTATCCCGATTGAGCATGTTTAATTCCTTAAGGGAAATCTGGACTGTCCATGTCAGGCTCAGAAACGATCACGGCCATGCAAGTTGGCCACATAATTTAACCAGCCTAGACGAACCCTAATAGGAGCAGGCAATCACTGTGATGTTCACCGGCGCGCCCGCCTATGCCCTAGCCTGTCGAACACCACGCTATACCCCTAACGCCTGTCAAACGCCGGCCCCAAAGAAGGATGGCCGCGTTGCTTTGGGGAAGGCTCAAACGAGCAAAACCGCTCAAAGCAGTCTTAAAATCATCATGACCGTCCAACTTCACCAGCCTGGTTGTACGGAATATATCATCCCACGATTGATCAGTGAAGCACTAATGCACACATTGGCGGGCCAACTCCTTACCCACCTGAACCTATCCCTAGAGAAATGAACGCTTGCTCGAAGTATGGCTGACGTGATGCTTAAAGAGTCACGGAAATTCCACTAGCATCTTAAATCGATCACAACCATCCAACTTCGCCAGCATATTTGGATGGCTTAGATCGCGCCAAGGACCATCGGGAAGGTGCATATAAGTTCACCGTCGGTCCAACATGGGCCCCACACGGTCGGTCTCCCCAAAGGAGGAGCATAACCTGCCAAACCATTTGGCCAAAGTTGCACACGCGTGACTGATCCAAAACCCTAATTAGGGTTTGCGGCATTACATATATGTCGCAGTTTGATCATGACCATCCATCTTCGCCAGCTCGGATGGAGGGTATATATATAGATTAAGGAGGTCCAGAGAGCATCAACATGATTATCGTGGGCCCACCTTCGCATGTAACCAGTCGGCCAAGGTGGACCATGGCCAGGCGCCTCGAAATGCGTGCCCAAAGATGGCATGTCGTGGCCCCCTAAAATCCTTTGCGGCAAAGGATTTCTGTCGCAAATCGATCACGACCACTCATCTTTGCCGGACAAATTGAGTGGCCTATATCGCACCTCCGCGAGACAGAGTGGCATGGACTTGTACACCGGCAAGCCGTCTACACGCATGCCCGGTCAATCCCACCAAAAACTTTGTGCACCTTTTTAAAACCCTAAAATCCATCGGTCGCAAACATGTGCCGCAGATCATCTCGTCCGTCTAACTTTTCCAGCTTGGTCGGACAGCCTAGGCTAAGAGTTAAACGGCCAATAAGGCACCTTGGTGATCACCGTAAGTCACTCTACCATAAGGAGTGATCGGCCAAGGGATGGCCCTCCCATGCGGCCTCCAAACGATCACTCAAAGATGGTTGGGCATGCAAGTATTTTAAGGCGCTTAATCCGTGACTTACTCCGTTAATCTTTAAAACAGCGATGCTTTATACATATTGATTGTATTCGATGCATTACATGCATAGAGTATTCATGATATTTCATGAATATCGATTTCCTAAATAACTTAGTTATTTAACCTAGCACCGTATGCTACTTCCTATGGGTCCCACGATCCACTCATTCAAGACATGAAGCATGTCACAAACTGGGGGATACTTACTCGGGTATTGGTCTGGCGGTTTACAACGTGCAGTGTGCAACGCGCCATCACAAGAACGTGTCAGGAGGCATGGACGGTTAACGATGATGGGAAAAGTGGGAAAAGACGTGATCGTGTGACAATCACTTGCATGACCCCACTACTCCATCACTCCACTTCCTCCACTTCCTACGAGATAAGGTTTGCGCTCAATGACTTGTATAAATAGGTCCTTCACCTATTTCCAACACAATATAGAAAAAAACCAAGGGTTTTCATCTGTATCAAGAAAACATCCAGAGCTGATTGCTTACATTATTGCAAGCCAGTTCATCATTCTGATACAAGTCATAAACAACCCACACCTTCACAATATCAACACCTTCTTCGCTTCCCTCCCTAAGATCAACCCCATCTCTTTCACTTTGTGACCGAAGCAAGTCTGGAACGACCATTTCTTGGTTTAGGCCAGAATTGTATAGATTGATCTCTCGAATCAGAAAGCACTCCCGTGCAGTGCATTTGTTTAGGGCTTAGATTCATTTCTCATCCACACACCCAAAATTACCAAAACCAGCAGAATTAGTTTTCACCCATAAACACTATCCTAATGGACTGAGATACTGGTCTGAATAATATCAAAACAACTGGCATATACAAGGGAACCAGTGGTCGACAATCCTAATTCTAGATCAACTTAGCTGGCAGATAAGCTGGAAATACAAGGGAACCAGCGGTCTTATTGAAAAATTTATTCCGGTTGCTGATGGTCTGGTCTCAATTTTTTTTTCTTTTTTTTTTCCTCAAAAAGTAACTCAATCGCTCTACTTCATCCCATCACTTAGAGAAACATATTTTAAAAAGAAAACAAAATAAAAACAGAAGGTGAAAATGACTCAACGAGATACGACGAAACTACTATGTTATTTCTAACGCCTGAGCTCTGTGCTTTTATGAATAGACTCTATTTAGATGCTTCCATATGCTCAGATTGGTTCCTCAACTCCTACAACCAAGATGCTTCCATCCACTTAGATTGGTTATTGCCATCCTTAATAGGCATAAATTTCTAGGCTTTGGAGTTTAATAATGCAACTAAAAAGTTTCTCCCATACCCCCAAACTTAAATCTAACATTGTCCTCAATGTTCAAAAGATAAAATTAAAAACATGAACAAGGAGAAATTGTTACCATTTTAAGCATAAGAGTTAAGGAAAGATATTACTGTGTTGCATGAGCATGGGTTACCTCCCAAGAAGTGCTAAGTTTAACGTCTTCATCCAGACTAAGAAAGGTTTAGTCACCTCATAGAATCATAAAGTAATAGCCGGAATAATTGTAGATCATCAAAACCAAATTGAGCTATCACAAGTAAAAGGAATCTGCAACATGCCAAGAAAATTAACAAATAAACCACATCCTTGTCTAGTTTCATGTTTAAGACAACTAAATCTAGCTTTGGTTCAGGTTCAGGCTCTATGAAAGGTTCTAAATAAAATATTTTCATGAGTTGCACCTCATCATAAGTAAGATCCGAAAAATCAGGTTCTAAGGTCTAGAAAAATTTAGAAGCACATAATAATAACCTGAATAATTGAGGATCCTCTAAGTCAATCAGATTTGACTCACATAGTTGACCAAAATGAGTGGTCATTCTTAATCAAATGTGTCGATTCTAATCTTCTAAAGTAATTAGGCTTAGTCTCAAAACTAAATAAATGACACATTTGAAACTCATACATTCCCACAATTGGAAGAAACGTTTTTGGAGGGAAAACAAAGTCAATCTGGGTATCATAGCCAGGATAAACCACATCAACCAGAGGATGGGTTTCTAACAACTAAACTTCTTTATAGACATCACTAGGTTCAGGAAAACGTGCATGAAGATGATCTTTTAAAATGGTTGAGGCACATATATCTAGTCCCAAGTGAGGGATCTTTGTAAGAGTCAACGGTAAGGCACAAGGAGAATGATAATTACCTCCAAACTTAGAGTTTTCAGTGTCTCTATATAGACTAGACACAATCTCCCTAATTTTTAGGTCATCAGATTCCTGAAAATTGTCAATTGATTCTTCTAAGTTATAATCGAGAGGTGCATCCTCACTCATATTTGAACTCTCTACGAGTCTATATTCTTTGTCTAAGACTAATGTTTCTAAATCGCTAAACTCTAAAACAATATTCTCAGAAGAAACTCGTTCCTCTAAACCATTATTAGCTTCATATTCGAAAGGAAATACTACATCGTCTAAAACGGGGGTATCTCTAGTCAAATCCTCGTCCTTTTGAATAGGTGAATAATCATTAAAATTATTTGGATTTGAACTAGAATTATATTATCATTATAAAGCTCAATTTGAGTAACAAATTCCTGATCACTATGCCTACATATTTCAGATTCTTCATCAGCACTATCCTCATCATAATCATCATAATAACATGAAAATGGTCGAACCTCATCTAAATAAGTAGTGTTACCAATTCTAACCTCGTCATCTTGATTATGTGAATAACTATTGATGTGTTTTCAAAGTTGTTGTAGTAATAAGATTCGTTCAAGACTTGTGAAAGAAGATTTTAGACTTAATTTTAAATAAAAATATAGGAAACTTAAATAAAAGTGATATGAAAAATATGGAGAAGACTGGGCTATGGATTCCACTAATTACCAATATCAAAGTGATTTTATATTCTCTAATTATAATTATGCAAATCCTTCATTCAAATTGATTCTAAATATCGCAAAAGTTGATTTTTTTAGAAATAACTATTGTAAATCGAAAGTATGGGACATCAAAACCCTAGGCTAGAATGCTCCATCAATTGAAATAACAATTGTTTAACAAAAACCATTTTTTTCTATTTATTTATCAAGGAAAATAATCATATAATAATTGCATAAATTAAATAAAATAGAGATTACCATATTTTATTGGCGAAATAGCTTCCTCCGTCGCCCCAGAGGATGGGTTTAGCTCATCATTGTATAAACTTGCTCAAAGTATTGGTTAATGCTCAAAATTTGTTTACAAAGATGAAATGAAGAGAAAATAATGAAAAATCGGGTGTTTGCAATGTTTATAATTGTTGCAAAACACTGTTACAAAGAACGATAGAAAAGAACTGCTGTTGTTGTATCTCTGCGACCCTCGTGTGTCTGTCGTTGTCACTGTTGATAAACGACTGCCTCTGGTGGTCTTTTGTTCTTCGTGTTCTTCCTAGCAGCAGCAGAAAAGTTTTCTCTGCAACACGATCAATCTCCTATGTTGTTACTCTAAACTCTCCCAAACTCTCCAGACCGCTTCTATGTGATCCTAGGAACCTATTTATACCCAGTAGCACCAAGAAATCTCGCTATAATTCAAGATAATTCTCTCTTAACTCGGCCTTGATGAAAAATATTCTGGGAATATTTTCTTCCATGATTTAGCTTCTCACGCGTTTCTACATCTGCAAAATATCCTTATTTATCTTTGTCAAGGTCCAAAGTGTTGCTCGAGTCATCAAACATGAACAGAACACGTTTAAATTCCTCACAACTCGTGCAAGCTCATGTTTTTCCTCCAACTCTCTGTTTGGATTAAACCAAGTTATCCAGCCAAATTTGATCGAAACAAACACCCATACCAGCTCTGTTAGGATATATCACAACTACCCATGAAGTTTCAGCGATTGAATCGCACAAAAACTCCTCCAAAATCCGATCGAAAAATCTGCCAGTGAAGTGAATATTTTTCCCGCCATTTTTATTTTTGAACTGTTAAAGATGAAGTGCTCCTATCCTTTTCTGGGGTGCGAATCGTAGATGGGTGCTGAGGACAAATTTGGGCGCTGAGGATGAATTTGGGCTACGCATAACCTTGGGTGTCCGTTAGCCAAATCTGGGATTCGTATAGCAAATGTCCTCCAGGGGTCCAAACAACACTTTTTGAGCAACTTTTTCCACAAAAGTGCATTTCTCCAAAAACAGCTACACAAACATAAAAACACCATAATAAGTACAAAATCAAGCACTAGCAATAGAGACACTGAGGACAATTCAGACACAAAAATGTTTCTATCAAATACCCCCAAACTTATTATTTGCTAGTCCTCGAGCAAATCTAATCTAGAAAATAAAAATGAATACACTTAGCAAATGCAGCAAGCCGTTAAACCACTAGGTGTCCCTAGTGGCGAAGTGTTGTCTCCGGAAGGTTTACCAGAGGTGTACCCACAAAACATTTACTCCAAACCCTAGCTATCTACGCAAAACCTTGGAAAGCACTAAAGAATCTCCTTGGTTGTCATACTCTCAATGACTACAGGAGGAAGTACCCTGATGCAAAATTCCAATTGTTGTACACGAATTTGCACTCAGCATACTAAAATTCATATATAAGTGATAGAGCTCTACTCAGATAGTTTCTGTACATCATAACCGGAATCAACCAATCACATGTAAAGATTAAGAAGATGGATAAAGAGATGGTTAAAAGTGAACGGTGTTTCCCATATTTGTACGAAGGCCTCTACCAAGGTGAACCTATCCTAATGGACTGAGATACCAGTCTGACTAATATCAACACAACTGGCATATACAAGGAGACTAGTGGTCGATAAACCTAACTCCAGGTCAACACTAGTGACAAATGATGCAAGCACTCATCGAAAGACGAACCAAACACTGAAAAATCATCCATAAAGACCTCTAAGAACCGTTCTACCATGTCAGAAATTATGCTCATCATGCAACGCTGAAAAGTCGCAGGGGCATTACAAATCCCAAAAGGCATGCGTCTATACGCAAAGGTACCAAAGGGATAGGTAAAAGTGGTTTTCTCCTGGTCTTCTGGGGCAATAACGATCTGATTATATCCAGAATAGCCATCTAAAAAGCAGTAGTGACTATGTCCAGCTAATCTCTCTAGCATCTGGTCAATGAAGGGAAGGGGAAAGTGGTCCTTCCTAGTGACCTTGTTCAATTTCCTATAGTCAATACAAACACGCCAACCCGTGGTCACTCGGGTCGGGATTAACTCATTGTTATCATTATGGACTACAGTAATACCGGATTTCTTGGGTACAACCTGAACGGGGCTGACCCACTTACTGTCTGAAATGGGGGTACATAATGCCTGCATCTAACAACTTAAGGAACTCGTTTCGAACTACCTCTTTCATATTAGGGTTTAGTCGACTTTGCATCTCCCTAGAAGGTTTGGTATCACTCTCTAAATAGATATGATGCATACAAACAGTGGGATTTATACCCTTAATGTTAGTTATGGTCTACCCTAAAGCTTCCTTGTTGTTTTGAAGGACGGTTACTAGCCTGCTTTCCTGATCACTATCCAAGACGGAAGAAATAATCACAGGTAAAGTCCCAGACGGGCCTATAAACACATATTTCAGGGTATCTGGAAATGGTTTTAGGTCCAACTTAGGAGGCTCTTCTAACGAAGGAACTAGGGTAGACTTAGAAACTGGTAGTGGTTCGACTTTAGGTTTCCATCCATTACTATTATCTAACAAAGGGTTTGAATCTAACAAAGCATTCACCTCATTAATCACATTATCATCATCAAAATCAACCCCAAAGTGAGCTAGGAATTTCTCTAATGGATCTTCTAACAAAGTGTTTGGTAATGACTCCTCGACTAATGTTCCTATCATGTTCACCTCTTCTATGTTCGAGTCATCTAGTTCAGAGGGTAGCTTACTAATATTAAAAATGTTCATCTCAATAGTCATATTACCAAAAGACAATTTTATAATACCATTTCGACATTTAATGATCGCATTGGATGTAGCTAAAAACGGGCGACCTAAAATTACCGGTATCTGGTTCTCTGGGTCAGGGACAGGTTGGGTATCTAGGATAACAAAATCCACTGGATAAATAAACTTGTCAACCTCTATGAGAACATCCTCGATCACACCACGAGGAATTTTAACGGACCTATCAGCTAACTGAAGTGTCATCTGGGTAGGTTTCATCTCACCAAGTCCTAGCTTAAGGTACACATGATATGGTAGTAAGTTCACACTAGCTCCTAAGTCAAGAAACGCTTTCTCAACACGGTATTTACCTATTGTGCAAGAAATGGTAGGGGACCCTGGGTCTTTATACTTAGGAGTAGTGGTATTCTGAATAATAGAACTCACCTGACTAGCTAAAAAGGCTTTCTTCTGGACATTAATCTTTCGCTTTCGCGTACACATATCCTTGAGAAACTTGGCATAAGAGGGAATATGCTTAATTGCATCTAGTAGTGGAAGGTTGATAGTTACCTGCTTAAAAACCTCCAATATATCATTAAAATTGGACTCCCTCTTAGTTGGAACTAGCAGCTGTGGAAATGGGGCACTAGGGACAAAGACGGGATCAATATGACCCTCATTGGTCTCTTTAGAGACTCTATCAGTCTCCTCAGTTTCTGGTTCAGAAGGGTGAACTACAACATGTTCACTACCAGGCATGGAAACCTTGTTGTCTATCACTCTACCACTCTTAAGGGTTTTAATAGCATTCACATGATCAGATGGTCTTTCACCTATTTCATTAATTCCTCTAGGGTTGGGTTGAGTCTGACTAGGAAACTTACCTCTTTCTCTTAAAGACTCATTTATCTGACTAACCTGGGTTTTCAAATCGGAAATAGCCTGAGAGTTAGCCTGACCTATTCTCTTATTTTCTTCTAAACCTTGAGCAACAGATTGCTGAAACTGCACAGTTTTACGAGTTAACAAAGCAAGAGACTCTTCTAAACTCATAATCTTCTTATCTGAAGGGTTCTGAAACTGTGTCGGAGCTGAAGGATTCTTAGTATAGCCAAAACCTGGGGGAACGTGAGCATTACTAGACTGACCTTGATTCTGTCCCTTGGACCATGAAATATTTGGATGGTTTCTCCAGCCAGGGTTATAGGTTTCTGAATATGGGTCAAACTTCTGTCGGTTATCAAACCTAGTGTTGTTATAAAGAGCATTGGCTTGCTCTTCCACAGCATGGCCTTCCCAAAAAGGCTCATTTCTTCCACTACTACCACTAGAATGACCTAATTCTAAGGCTTCTAACCTTTTGGATATAGCTGCTATTTTGGCATCTGACTCATGAGATCCTTCTACCCTATTAACATTTCCTCTACTTAGAAGAATTGTTTTCTGGGGTTCCCTACTATTTTCCCATTGTTGGGTCTTATCGGCGATTTCATTCAAAAATGTCATCGCTTCATCAACAGTTTTACTCTCTAACCCACCTGTGCATAAGGAATCAGCTATGGTTGTTGTTGAATAATCTAAACCCTCGTAGAGGATCTGAACTAACCTAACCTTCTCCAAACCATGATGAGGACATTGAGATATCAAGTCATTGAACCTTTCTAAGTACCTATATAAATATTCTCCCTCTTGTTGGGCAAAAGTACATATTTGTGTCCTAATAGACGATGTTTTATGCCTTGGGAAAAACTTATGTATAAAGGCAGAAGTAAGTTGGTCATAGGTTTCAATTGACTCAGAGTCCAAACTATACAACCAAGATTTGGCTTTATCTTTTAAGGAAAAGGGGAATAACCTAAGTTTCAACGCATCATCACTTAGGTTCTTAATTTTCAGAGTACTACAAACTTCCTCAAATTCCCTAACATGAAAATAGGGGTTCTCATTCTCCTTCCCTAAAAACATTGGGAGCATCTATAAAGTCCCAGGTTTCAGTTCATAATTTGCCTCGGTTTCAGCTAACTTGATACAAGACGGACGAGAGGTACTAGTTGGGTTTAGAAAAGCTTTCAAAGTTGCCATTTCTGGCACTACCAAAGGACTAGGAGTACTAGGGGTACTTTCCTCACGAAGAGACAAATTCTCAAAACTGAGGTTTCCAAAAACGGGGCTCTTAAAAGAAGAGTCTTCGAGCTCCCCGCCTTCACAAGAAGAACTACTAGGTTTGTCACTAATCAAACGACCTAGAGTGTTCCTTTTCCAAGCCCGTTTAAAAACTTCGGGCATACACTAGAAAAACAAAATCAAAAAGAAAAGTCCTAAAAAGGAAGGGATGTTATATGCAAACACAAACAAGGCTGACTCCACCACAGCAAACCTACTGATTTCTAGCAAACAAAAAGCATGATGGCTCCACTTAGATTGTTTCTAAACCAGCTTTTAATCCTTCGAACGGGAATTCGTTATAATTTAAGCTAACCCTTATGGAATCAATCCGAGTCAAAGTAAGTTGAATAGAGGCGAGGGAAGATCGGTGGAGCTTTGATACCCAAGGCCTCACCGGTATTACAAGGCGGCGCAGTCACACATTCAACTTACAGAAACCGTCAAGAACTTCGAAGTATGCTTAAAAGAGTAACCAATATTTTTCAAATGACTTTTCTGTTAAGCTCGTTACCCTATCGGTCTCGTTCTAGTCAAAATTTTAGGCTTAGGTTCGCGTTTGGTGTCGTTTTCCTAAGGCGGGCAAGAAGAGAACGGTGATGAAATCCGTACCCTTATCTTGTATGGCCATTCCTTGCCCTTTACTAGGAAATTAAAGCAGCCGTTTTCAAGTCCTTGACATATATGCATACGAAAGAAGACAGTAACTCGCTGACAGGGGATTCGCGAGGGTTTCGACAAACTTGCCTCCCGTACCAGACGGGGATGAACCTTTGTAGTCGACTCGGGCCACGACTCCTATGTCATGTACGAACCCGAGGGGCCGAGGTGATATCGTAATCACCGTCCTTCTCTGCAAACAATATATATTTAAACTACCCTTCCGTAGGGTTTAAAAATAATGTCCCAAAATTTAAAGTCCAAAGTCCAAAAAAAAAAATATAAAGTGCAAATGAAAAAGAAAGTCTAAAAAAAATAAATTCTACAATATTAAAAATGTCTTTTGTTTTTTTCTCTCTTTTTTTATATAAAAAAAAATCTTCTTCTTTTGATCCTTTCGCCTTGCCTTTTACTCCAGTCTGTAAGCATTCACCAAAAGCTTTGGCAAAATTTTCTTTCGCTCCAAATTCCAAAATCTGAAAGAAAAAGACAAAAACCCAAAAACGTAAAAAAGAACAAATAAAAAAAAAACTAAAAAAAAAATCTAAAAAAATCTAGCCTAAAGACAAGTCCGTGTCGGCGGCGCCAAAAATTTGATGTGTTTTAAAAATTGTTGTAATAATAAGATTCGCTCAAGACTTGTGAAAGCAGATTTTAGACTTAATTTTAAATAAAAATATAGGAAACTTAAATAAAAGTGATATGAAAAATATGGAGAAGACTGGGGCTATGGATTCCACTAATTACCAATATCAAAGTGATTTTATATTCTCTAATTATAGTTATGTAAATCCTTCATTCAAATTGATTCTAAATATTGCAAAAGTTGATTTTTTTAGAAATAACAATTGTAAATCGAAAGTATGGGACATCAAAACCCTAGGCTAGCATGCTCCATCAATTGAAATAACAATTGTTTAACAAAAACCATTTTTTCTATTTATTTATCAAGGCAAATAATCATATAATAATTGCATAAATTAAATAAAATAGAGATTACCACATTTTATTGGCGAAATAGCTTCCTCCGTCGCCCCAGAGGATGGGTTTAGCTCATCATTGTATAAACTTGCTCAAAGTATTGATTCATGCTCAAAATTTGTTTACAAAGATGAAATGGAGAGAAAATAATGAAAAATTGGGTGTTTGCAACGTTTATAATTGTTGCAAAACACTGTTACAAAGAACGATAGAAAAGAACTGTTGTTGTTGTATCTCTGCGACCCTCGTGTGTCTGTCGTTGTCACTGTTGATAAACGACTTCCTCTGGTGGTCTTTTATTCTTCGTGTTCTTCCTAGCAGCAGCAGAAAATTTTTCTCTGCAACACGATCAATCTCCTCTATTGTTACTCTAAAGTCTCCCAAACTCTCCAGACCGCTTCTATGTGATCCTAGTAACCTATTTATACCCAGTAGCACCAAGAAATCTCGCTATAACTCAAGATAATTCTCTCTTAACTCGACCTTGATGAAAAATATTCTGGTAATATTTTCTTCCCTGATTTAGCTTCTCACGCGTTTCTACATTTGCAAAATCTCCTTATTTATCTTTGTCAAGGTCCAAAGTGTTGCTCGAGTCATCAAACATGAGCAGAACACGTTTAAATTCCTAACAACTCGTGCAAGCTCATGTTTTTCCTCCAACTCCCTGTTTGGATTAAACCAAGTTATCCATCCAAATTTGATCGAAACAAACACCCATACTAGCTCTGTTAGGATATATCACAACTACCCATGAAGTTTCAGCGATTGAATCGCACAAAAACTCCTCCAAAATCCGATCGAAAAATCTGCCAGTGAAGTGAACATTTTTCCCTCCATTTTTATTTTTGAACTTCTGAAGATGAAGTGCTCCTATCCTTTTCTGGGGTGCGAATAGCAGATGGGTGCTGAGGACAAATTTGGGTGCTGAGGATGAATTTGGGCTACGCATAACCTTGGGTGTCCCTTAGCCAAATCTGGGGTCCGTATAGTAAATGTCCTCCAGGGGTCCAAATAGCACTTTTTGAGCAACTTTTTTCACACAAGTGTATTTCTACGAAAACACCTACACAAACATAAAAACACCATAATAAGTACAAAATCAAGCACTAGCAATAGAGACACTGAGGACAATTCAGACACAAAAATATGTCTACCAACTATCCTCATTTTCAAGGGTACCATTGGAAACACTCTATTTGAAATTAATATTATTTTGAGAAGTTATTTTATGTGCCTCTAACAAAAGTTTTTGAGTCGACTCACGTGAATTCCTTAAAATATCTTGTAAAGAAGGCTCACTCATGGGTGCAGTTTGTTTAATCATTTCTGACACAAACCTATTTGTATTCTCGATTAACTGCTTGAGAGACTCTTCTAGAGGAAGAAAAGGAACAGAAAGATCATACTAAAGACTAATTTTCAACAGTTTGATTAAATTTGAAAAAGCGGGGGTCTAATAACCAATCCCAATGTTTTGCTGAGCAATCTTTAAGGACTTGTTAGAGCATTGCTCTGTCGAACTCGCATGTGTTGTTATCTCAAGCATGTTTGTCAATGTTAGTGACCAAAACTATAAGTCTTGATTTCTAGTCTACTATAGCTAAGTCTCGGACTAGGATAGAAAGTGTAGTTGAGCTCAAGAACTCCATGGCGAATCATCATACAAGACGAAGAACTACTCAAGGAACTGGTGGAACTTCATCGACAAAAAGGTATGTAGAGACTTGAACTTATCTATCACTCAAAATTCTATCTACTCTATCTCCTATCTTGAGATAAAAGTCGTTTTGCTATACAGACTTTGATTATACACATTTGCTATTTCGAGACGAGTTTATCTCGCCTATCTATTTCTCAAAATATGTGTTAGTAAGCTTTCGATTTTGCCAAGTTCATCTTTACCCAGTGATGAAAGTCATATTATGTTTCAATCACTTTGAAAATTGCTTTGACGAAAAATGGTTTGTGAATAACAACTACATAACGCCATCTAAGAATGTTTCAATGATTGGAATGAGAGTTTAAATTATATAACCAATGATGTATATAAGCATTGTTGTGGAAACACATATATGTATAAGTCCTTATTCCTTGAACAGAAGTTTGTTAACTTTGTTGATCAAGAGAACCGGAACAAGAGCCGTGAACTAAGTCCACGAACCCGGTCCGCGAACTTGAGTTAGGTTATATCTAAAGACGATTATTTGTGAACTCATGTTTATATAAACTAAGGAAAGCTAATTGCAAACCGTAGCTATAAATTTCATGAACCGATTCGAGTGAATCAAATCGTTTTTGCTAAGATTGTCTTGTGTAGTTACATAAGATTACCTTGCAATTGAAAAACTCTCTAACTAGTTCATTTGAGTCATTTGAACTAGTTATGGTGAAGAATAATATGGTTGATATGAAAGTGCTCATATGGCTAACCATTTGGTTAACTATTGTTGAACCAACAAGTGTACATGTTTGGGTACGGTTACACAAACCTAGAAACGTGCATTTCATTTGTGTGTAACGATCTAGGTTTTCGATTTAACGGTTGAAATATATTAGCTTGAATCTAATAAGGTTTTCATCTAGCGTTGAATATTAAATGCTTTGTTACCAAGCTAACATTGATTGCAAACCCTGATTTGAAAGACTATATAAGGGAAAACTCTAGCAACTGGGAAACCTAATCCCCACACCTTACGTGTGATACTAGTTGTGTAAGATAGAGACGATTCTCCGTTAACCTTTGGTTTCTTCTTCTAAACCAGGTTAACGACTTAAAGACTTCATTGGGATTTTGAAGCCAGATCGATACTACTTTCTCGTAGTTGTGTAATCTGACCTTTATATTTCTATCGTATGAGTACAATCGCAAAGATTGGATTGAGATTGATATCTCCGATAGGCAAGATATAAAAGTAGTCACAAACATCTTCGTCTCATCGTTTGTGATTCCACAATATCTTCTTTCGCTGCGTGGATTAAGATTATTGTGAGGTGATTGATAATACTAGGCTGTTAATCGGGAATATAAGTCTTGGTTATCAATTGGTTCCTGTTCACCTTGATTTATCAAAAGACGGAACAAAACTTGTAGTTTTATCTGTGGGAGACAAATTTATCTATTATCGTAGACTTTTCTGTGTGATACATATTTGTTTATTAAAGTCTTCTACTTTGGGTCGTAGCAACTCTTAGTTGTGGGTGAGATCAGCTAAGGGAATCAAGTGCGTAGTATCCTGCTAGAGATGTAAGGAGCGCCACTGTACCTTGGATCAGTGTGAGATTGATTGGGTTTCAACTAAAGTTCAAACCGAAGTTAGTTTGTAGTAGGCTAGTGTCAGTAGCGGCTTAATACAATGTGTGTTCAATCTGGACTAGGTCCCGGAGTTTTCCTGCATTTATGGTTTCCTCGTTAATAAAATTCTGGTGTCTGTGTTATTTCTATTTCCGCATTATATTGTTGATCTTTATAATTGAAATATCACAGGTTGTGCGTTAGAATCAATCAATTGGAAATCCGACCTTTGATTGTTGATTGAAATTGATTAATACTTGAACATTGATCTTTGGTACCGTTCAAGTTATCTCTCTAGTATTTGATAAAGACTCGCAGATTTCCATTTGATTGAGTATAGATCAAATCGATATATTGAGATATTAACTATTTGATATACTTTTATCTAGATTGAGTCTGACTGTCTAGTTGATTCTCTAGAAAGTATATTGGAGTTTGTCCATACAGATTGCTTAGCGACATATTGGGTGTGTTTGTTGTACCCCCACTTTTTCAATTGGTATCAGAGAAGGCAAACACGTTTAAGACCTTACTAGTCTGTGTTTATAGCGATCTGTATGGAAAATAAAGTCTTAATTAACGCTCCACATGGTTTAAAAACCAATCGTAGAAGAAGTTCTGATAAACTGGTTATTCTCTAAAAAAGGTTGGATGAAAAAATCCAGATCAATTCTGATCTTGTTGCAGAAATTGCAATACTTAAGGATTTGAAATATTTTAAAATTCCTTTGATAGATTTGAGTAACTGAAGTTGTTCCTCTCTGAAGAACATACGTAACTCATATGATAACAACGATCAAATGTTGTGAAAACTGACATGAATCAGAACTGCTCAGAAAAACTTAAAGGTGTTTTCCCATGTTTGTCTTGTGATTCCTCCGATCACTTTCAACATACTTGTATGTCCTTCCAAAAGAGTCTGAAAGTTGCAAGTAATCTTCATAAGAAAACTAGAAAACTTTTTGCTTCTCTAAAAGGACGTACAATACTATCAGGAAACCCTAAACAAAAAAGTACTGATAGTATGGGAGCTTTTGCTATAAAATAAACATCACCCTTTCGATGGTTTCTTGACAGTGGATGTAGTAGACATATGGTAGGTGATATCATATGATTCGTTACTTCTGAAGACTATGAAGGAGGACCAGTAACATTCGGAGATGGGAGTTGTTGCTACATAATCAAGAAGGGGACGATCAAACTGCCCGGCGTACCTGAAATCCATGATGTAGTAAACTTAAAAGGTATGACTGCAAACCTTATTTCAATTAGTCAAATTTGTGAAAAGGAACATCGAGTTGTCTTCAATGCAAATGGATGTGACATTGTAGACAAAACTTGGAAAGTAATTTCTCAAGGAACTCGTGGTAAAAACAACTGTTATCTTCTCGATACTCAGTTCAGCAACTGTTGCAATTTGACTAAGGTGGAATCTACACATCTTTGGCATGAGCGTTTTGGTCACATCAATTATCGTCTTCTAACTAAATCATTAACAAAGAACTTGTTAAGGCGTTCCCAAAATCAATGCAAAGATTGAAGGTGTATGTGGTGCCTGTCAAAAGGGTAAACAAACGAAAGTTCACCATAAATCATATCGAGATATTCTCACTAAAGCTCCACTTGATTTAATTCATATGGATCTCTTCGGACCAGTTCAACAACCCACGGTTGCTGGTAAGAAGTATGCTTTAGTTATGGTAGATGACTACACCAATTCACTTGGGTTGCATTTCTGTCTCAAAGAATGAAACCCTTGATGAATTCAAGATTATTGTTAAAAGAATCCAAACGAACAAGGTCGCAAACTAAAGAAAATTAAGAGACCGTGGAACTGAATTCAAGGACACTAAGTTTTTGAATTTTGTGACGAACTGGGGATTATTCAACAATACTCACCACCCATTACTCCTCAAGCTAATGGAGTTGCAGAAAAAAAAATAGGAACATTCAGGAAATGGCAGGGTAATGCTCCATAACAAAAACCTACCATTAAGGTTTGTGGAGAAGCTGTTTTTACAGCATGTTATTTGATCAACCGTGTTTACTTACGGTCTAAAACCCTAAACACTCCTTATGAGTTGTGGTACGGAAGAAAACCCAACTTACACTATCTTAGAGTGTTCGGAAGTAAGTGCTACATCTAAAAGATCGAGAACAAGAGGGAAATTCATACCAAAAGTGATGAAGGTATCTTTCTTGGCTATGCTTCTGATAGCCGTGGTTTTCGAGTATTTAATCTCAGAACCCAGGTCATGATGGAATCTGCTAATGTTATCATCGATGATATTAGTAATTTTCATCATGATAATCCTCCTGCTGAATTGCCTCCAACCGAGACAATTGAGAAAGTCAAAGAAATCCCAGATTTAGTGAAGTTATTCCAACTATCACTGATCCTGATATTTCTAGTGACGAGGAGAAGAGCACTGATCAGGCTACTCCTGAAACAGAACGTGTCCCTCCACGACACCTCTGGGTTCAAAGGAATCATGATCCCAACAATTATTGGAGGAAGAGATTCTACAGCTAAGACAAGAGGACAACTTCAAAATATTTGCAATTTTGGTTGTTATCTTTCACAAGTAGAACCAAGAAATATTGATGAAGCTCTGAGCGATCCCTTTTGGGTGAATGCAATGCATGAAATTAAATCAAGACAAGACGTATGGGAACTTGTACCTTGTCCTTCCAATATCAATATTGTTGGTACCAAATGGATATTCAAGAATAAGTCTGACGAATTTGGCACAATTGTCAGAAATAAAGCCAGACTTGTCGCTCAAGGATATTCACAGATTGAAGGTATTGACTTTGACGAAACCTTTGCTCATGTCATGCCTTGAGTCCATTCGACTTTATTAGCTCATGCTTGTTTTCTTAAGGTTAAGCTTTTCAAATGTATAAAATCCGCATTCCTAAACGGAATATTAAAGGAGGAAGTCTATGTCGCTCAACCTAAGGGATTTGAAAACCTGATTTCCCAGATCATGTTCTTAATCAAAAAGGATTATATGGGTTAAAACAAGCACCTAGAGCCTGGTTTGAAAAACTTACCACTTCTCTTATTAGAAAAGGTTTTTCAAGAGGCGGAGCTGATAAAACTTTGTTTACCAAATGGAGTGGGAAAGATGTTGTCATTGCTCAAGTCTATGTAGATGATATCATCTATGGTTCAACTTCTGAGAAATTTGCAAAGGACTTCCAAGTCTCTCTTGCTAAAGAATTTGAAATGAGCAATGTTGGTGAATTAAAATTCTTCTTAGGATTACAAATTCAACAACATAAGGATGGAATTTACTTATCCCAAGAAAAGTATGCAAGGGATCTTGTGTCAGATTCGTCTGGATAAGTCAACTCCAAAACTGACACCTATGCCCACTACTGGTAAACTCACATAGAGATGAGAAAGGAGTAAAAGTGGATCAAAAATTGTATCGATCTATTATTGGTAGCCTTTTATATCTTACAACTACTAGACCTAGACCTGATATTCTTTTAGTGTTTGGTTGTGCTAGATTTCAGGCTAATCCAAAGGAATCTCATCTTGTAGCTGCAAAAAGGATCATACATATGTCAATCACACTGTCGGGTATGGTCTATCTTACACTTTGATACTAACACTGACCTTTCTGCTTATTCAGATGCTGATTGGGCAGGATGTGTAGAAGACAGAAAAAGTACATCAGGGGTTTCTACTATGTAGGACTGAATCTTGTGGCTTGGCATAGCAAGAAGCAGAATTCACAATCCTGTCTACATGTGAAGCAGAATATATTGTTGCTGGTTCATGTTGCACTCAACTTCTATGGATGAAACAAATGCTAGCTGATTATGGAATTGATACTGGAATAATGAAGATCTTTTGTGATAACTCTATGCGATTCGAATCACTGAGAATCCCGTTGAGCACTCAAGAACTAAGCACATTGATATAAGGTACCATTTTATTCGAGATCTCTATGAAAATGGTATCATAAGTATGGAATTTGTGCCTTCCGAACAACAATTGGCTGATATTCTCACCAAAGCATTAGACACTGCTACGTTTCAACACTTTCAGCAGTCTATTGTTGTTGTTTTGGTTCACTAATTGTTTCTATGACTCTTGCCCCTGTGCTTATCTCGATCTTTTGGGCAATTGAGTTTGAAACTCCAGTAAGTGTTTACTTCAATTCTGTGTTTGTTTCCGTAGGATTGTTTTTTCTGTCATAATTCTTTGTGTGTTGTGTCAAAAGAAATCCTTCTTTTCTTTCGAAATTAAGGTCGCTCTTGTTGTTCTTTCGGGAATGACATTAAATGGGGGAAAGTTCTTAATTGAACTTGTGCTTAATTGCCAAATCTTTGTGGGGAGTGCGGCTGTGGAATATTATAGGGGTTATCTTGTATCTTTAAACTCCTTGATGGATGCATTTAGCTTCACCTTTATGATTGCATCTAAACAAGATGATACATGCTTTCTTTTGGTCATGAAATCTCTCTTTTGAAAATTTCATTAGGATCCCGTTTTCGTACCTTTGCCAATTTTATTGACAAAAAGGGGGAATTAATATGTAGTTTCACACTACAAATACATATGGTTTTCGGATCATTATGTAAGGGGGAGTGGTTTCCATGTGAGATGGAGTATTGACTAAGGGGGAGTGATACATATCACCATAGTATTGTTGTCAAAGTTGTGATACAATTGAAATTTGATGCTGTGTAATGATACTATGACACTGTATAACAATGATCGAGAATTATGTTTTCTCATTGTTATAGCTACGGATTTTCAACAACGATGATGTTGAACTTACAACCTTTGGGATCATTGGAGTACTTGGAAGTGACGAAGATTTCGAGTAATATTGAATATTAGACATGTGGAATAGGAGCTACATAAGTTTCTTTATCTTTTTTGTATTCCATATGTATTGATAGTTTTGTCACTAAAATTGACAAAGGGGGAGACTGTTAGAGCATTGCTCGGTCGAACTCGCATGCGGTGCTATCTCAAGCATGTTTGTCAATGTTAGTGATCAAAACTATAAGTCTTTATTTCTAATCTACTATAGCTAAGTCTCGGACTAGGATAAAAAGTGTAGTTGAGCTCAAGAACTCCATGGTGAATCATCATACAAGATGAAGAACTACTCAAGGAACTGGTGGAACTTCATCGACAAAAAGGTATGTGGAGACTTGAACTTATCTATCACTCAAAAGTCTATCTATTCTATCTCCTATCTTGAGACAAAAGTAGTTTTGCTATATAGACTTTGATTATACACATTTGCTATTTCGAGTCGAGTTTATCTTGCCTATCTATTTCTCAAAATATGTGTTGGTAAGCTTTCGCTTTTGCCAAGTTCATCTTTACCTAGTGATGAAATTCATATTATGTTTCAATCAATTTGAAAATTGCTTGATGAAAAATGGTTTGTGAATAACAACTATATAACGTCATCTAAGAATGTTTCAATGATTGGAATGAAATTTAGATTATATAACCAATGATGGATATAAGCATTGTTGTGGAAACACATATATGTATAAGTCCTTATTCCTTGAACCGAAGTTTGCGAACTTTGTTGATCAAGAGAACCGGAACAAGAGTCGTGAACTAAGTCCACGAATTCAGTCGGCGAATCCAGTCGGCGCACTGGCGGAAGATCTCGACCCGAGAAAATCTGCTGGAGTTTGAGAACTCCTTCCGAGAACTTAAGTCCGCGAACCCAGTCCGCGAACTTGAGTTAGGATATATCTAAAGGCGATTGTTTGTGAACTCATGTTTATATAAACTAAGGAATGCTAATTGCAAACCGTGGATATAAAGTTCATGAATCGATTCAAGTGAATCAAATCGTTTTTTCTTCGATTGTGTCTTGTGTAGTTACATAAGATTTCCTTGCAATTGAACAACTCTCTAACTAGTTCATTTGAGTCATTTGAACTAGTTATGGTGAAGAAGAATATGGTTGATATGAAAGTGGTCATATGTATAACCATTTGGTTAAATATTATTGAACCAACAAATGTACATATTTGGGTACGGTAACACAAACCTAGAAACGTGCATTTCATTTGTGTGTAACAAGCTAGGTTTTCGATCTAACGGTTGAAAGATATTAGCTTGAATCTAATCAGGTTTTCATCTAATGGTGAATATTGAATGCTTTGTTACCAAGCTAACATTGATTGCAAACCCTGATTTGAAAGACTATATAAGGTAGAACTCTAGCAACTGGGAAACCTAATCCCCACACCTTACGTGCGATACTAGTTGTGTAAGCTAGAGTCGATTCTCCTTTAACCTTTGGTTTCTTCTTCTAAACCAGTTTAATGACTTAAAGACTTCATTGGGATTGTGAAGCAAGACCGATACTACTTTCTCGTAGTTGTGTGATCTGATCTTGCTATTTCTATCGTACGAGTACAATCGCAAAGATTGGCTTGAGACTGATATCTCCGATAGGCAAGATATGAAAGTAACAAACATCTTCGTCTCATTGTTTGTGATTCCACAATATCTTCTTTCGCCGCGTCTATTAAGATTATTGTAAGGTGATTGATAATACTAGGTTGTTCTTCGGGAATATAATTCCGGGTTATCAATTGGTTCCTGTTCACCTTGATTTATCAGAAAACGGAACAAAACTTGTAGGTTTATCTGTGGGAGACAGATTTATCTATTATCGCAGACTTTTCTGTGTGATACAGATTTGTTTATTAAAGTATTCTACTTTGGGTCGTAGCAACTCTTAGTTGTGGGTGAGATCAGCTAAGGGAATCAAGTGCGTAGTATCCTGCTGGGATCAGAGATGTAAGGAACGCAACTGTACCTTGGATCATTGTGAGATTGATTTGGGTTCAACTACAGTGTGTGTTCAATCTGGACTAGGTCCCGGGGTTTTTCTGCATTTGCGGTTTCCTCGTGAACAAAATTCTGGTGTCTGTGTTATTTCTATTTCCGCATTATATTGTTGATCTTTATAATTGAAATATCACAGGTTGTGCATTAGAATCAATCAATTGGAAATCCGACCTTTGGTTGTTGATTGAAATTGATTCATACTTGAACATTGGTCTTTGGTACCGTTCAAGTTATATCTCTAGTATTTGATAAAGACCCGCAGATTTCCATTTGCTTGAGTATAGATCAAATCGATAGATTGAGATATTAACTCTTTGATATAATTTTATCTAGATTGAGTCTGACTGTCTAGTTGATTCTCTAGAAAGTATATTGGAGTTTGTCCATACAGATTGCTTAGCGACATATTGGGTGTGTTTGTTGTACCCCCACTTTTTCAATTGGTATCAGAGAAGGCAAACACGTTTAAGACCTTACAAGTCTGTGTTTGTAGCGATCTGACTCTATGGAAGATAAAGTCTTAATTAACGCTTCACCAGGTTTAAAAACCAATCGTAGAAGAAGTTCTGATAAACTGGTTATTCTCTAAAAAAGGTTGGATGAACAAATCCGGATCAATTCTGATCTTGTTGCAGAAATTGCAATACTTAAGGATTTGAAATCTTTTAAAATTCCTTTGATTGATTTGAGTAACTGAAGTTGTTCCTCTCTGAAGAACAGACGTAAGTCAGATGATAAACAACGATCAAATGTTGTGAAAACTGACATGAATTAGAACTGCTCAGAAAAACTTAAAGGTGTTGTCCCATGTTTGTCTTGTGATTCCTCCGATCACTTTCAACATACTTGTATGTCCTTCCAAATGATTCTGAAAGTTGCAAGTAATCTTCATAAGAAAACTAGACAACTTTTTGCTTCTCTAAAAGGACGTACAATACTATCAGGAAACCCTAAACAAAAAAGTACTGATAGTATGAGAGCTTTTGCTATAAAATCAACATCACCCTTTCGATGGTTTCTTGACAGTGGATGTAGTAGACATATGGTAGGTGATCTCATATGATTCGTTACTTCTGAATACTATGAAGGAGGACCAGTAACATTCGGAGATGGGAGTTGTTGCTACATAATCAAGAAGGGGACGATCAAACTGCCCGGCGTACCTGAAATCCATGATGTAGTATACTCAAAAGTTATGAATGCAAACCTTATTTCTATTAGTCAAATTTGTGAAAAATAACATCGAGTTGTCTTCAATGCAAATGGATGTGACATTGTAGACAAAACTGGGAAACTAATTTCTCAAGGAACTCGTGGTAAAAACAACTGTTATCTTCTCGATACTCAGTTCAGCAACTGTTGCAATTTGACTAAGGTAGAATCTACACATCTTTGGCATGAGCGTTTTGGTCACATCAATTATCGTCTTCTAACTAAGATCATTAACAAAGAACTTGTTAAAGGCGTTCCCAAAATCAATGCAAAGATTGAAGGTGTATGTGGTGCCTGTCAAAAGGGTAAACAAACGAAAGTTCACCATAAATCATATCGAGATATTCTCACTAAAGCTCCACTTGATTTAATTCATATGGATCTCTTCGGACCAGTTCAACAACCCACGGTTGCTGGTAAGAAGTATGCTTTAGTTATGGTAGATGACTACACCAGGTTCACTTAGGTTGCATTTATGTCTCATAAGAATGAAACCCTTGATGAATTCAATATTATTGTTAAAAGAATCCATAACGAACAAGGTTGCAAACTAAAGAAAATTATAAGAGACCGTGGAACTGAATTCAAGGACACTAAGTTGTTTGAATTTTGTGACGAACTGGGGATTATTCAACAATACTCACCACCCATTACTCCTCAAGCTAATGGAGTTACAGAAACAAAAAATAGGAACATTCAGGAAATGGACAGGGTAATGCTCCATAACAAAAACCTACCATTAAGGTTCTGTGGAGAAGCTGTTTTTACAGCATGTTATTTGATCAACCATGTTTACTTACGGCCAAAACCCTAAACACTCCTTATGAGTTGTGGTACGGAAGAAAACCCAACTTACACTATCTTAGAGTGTTTGGAAGTAAGTGCTACACTCTAAAAGATCGAGAACAAAGAGGGAAATTCGATACCAAAAGTGATGAAGGTATCTTTCTTGGCTATGCTTCTGATAGCCGTGGTTTTCGAGTATTTAATCTCAGAACCCAGGTCATGATGGAATCTGCTAATGTTATCATCGATGATATTAGTAATTTGCATCATGATAATCCTCATGTTGAATTGCCTCCAACCGAGACAATTAAGAAAGTCAAAGAAATCCCAGATTTAGTGGAAGTTATTCCAACTATCACTGATCCTGATATTTCTAGTGACAAGGAGAAGAGCACTGATCAGGATACTCCTGATGAACAAGAACGTGTCCCTCCACGACACCTCTGGGTTCAAAGGAATCATGATCCCAACAGTATTATTGGAGGAAGAGATTCTACCGCTAAGACAAGAGGACAACTTCAAAATATTTGCAATTTTGGTTGTTATCTTTCACAAGTAGAACCAAGAAATATTGATGAAGCTCTGAGCGATCCCTTTTGGGTGAATGCAATGCATGAATAATTAAATCAAGACAAGACGTATGGGAACTTGTACCTTGTCCTTCCAATATCAATATTGTTGGTACCAAATGGATATTCAAGAATAAGTCTGATGAATTTGGCACAATTGTCAGAAATAAAGCCAGACTTGTCGCTCAAGGATATTCAGAGATTGGAGGTATTGACTTTGACGAAAACTTTGCTCATGTGTCATGCCTTGATTCCATTCGACTTCTATTAGCTCATGCTTGTTTTCTTAAGGTTAAGCTATTTCAAATGTATATAAAATCCGCATTCCTAAATGGAATATTAAAAGAGGAAGTCTATGTCGCTCAACCTAAGGGATTTGAAAACCCTGATTTCCCAGATCATGTTCTTAATCTCAAAAAGGCATTATATGGGTTAAAACAAGCACCTAGAGCCTGGTTTGAAAAACTTACCACTTCTCTTATTAGAAAAGGTTTTTCAAGAGGCGGAGCTGATAAAACTTTGTTTACCAAATGGAGTGGGAAAGATGTTGTCATTGCTCAAGTCTATGCAGATGATATCATCTATGGTTCACCTTCTGAGAAATTTGCAAAGGACTTCCAAGTCTCTCTTGCTAAAGAATTTGAAATGAGCAATGTTGGTGAATTAAAACTCTTCTTAGGATTACAAATTCAACAACATAAGGATGAAATTTACTTATCCCAAGAAAAATATGCAAGGGATCTTGTGTCAAGATTCCGTCTGGATAAGTCAACTCCAAAACTGACACCTATTCCCACTACTGGTAAACTTCATAGAGATGAGAAAGGAGTAAAAGTGGATCAAAAATTGTATCGATCTATTATTGGTAGCCTTTTATATCTTACAGCTACTAGACCTGATATTTCTTTTAGTTTTGGTTGTTGTGCTAGATTTCAGGCTAATCCAAAGGAATCTCATCTTGTAGCTGCAAAAAGGATCATACAATATGTCGACCACACTGTCGGGTATGGTCTATCTTACACGTTTGATACTAACACTGACCTTTCTGCTTATTCAGATGCTGATTGGTAAGGATGTGTAGAAGATAGAAAAAGTACATCAGGGGTTTCTACTATGTAGGACTGAATCTTGTGGATTGGCATATCAAGAAGCAGAATTCACAATCCTTGTCTACATGTGAAGCAGAATATATTGTTGCTGGTTCATGTTGCACTGAAATTCTATGGATGAAACAAATGCTAGCTGATTATGGAATTGATACTGGAATAATGAAGATCTTTTGTGATAACTCTATTGCGATTCGAATCACTGAGAATCCCATTAAGTACTCAAGAACTAAGCACATTGATATAAGGTACCATTTTATTCGAGATCTCTATGAAAATGGTATCATAAGTATGGAATTTGTGCCTTCCGAACAACAATTGGATGATATTCTCACCAAACCATTAGACACTGCTACGTTTCAACACTTTCAGCAGTCTATTGTTGTTGTTTTGGTTCATTAATTGTTTCTATGACTCTTGCCCCTGTGCTTATCTCGATCTTTTGGGCAATTGAGTTTGAAACTCCAGTAAGTGTTTACTTCAATTTTGTATTTGTTTCCGTAGGATTGTTTTTCTGTCATAATTCTTTGTGTGTTGTGTCAAAAGAAATCCTTCTTTTCTTTCGAAATCAATGTCGCTCTTGTTGTTCTTTCGGGAATGACATTTAGTGGGGGAGAGTTCTTAATTGAACTTGTGCTTAATTGCCAAATCTTTGTGGGGAGTGTGGCTGTGGAATATTATAGGGGTTATTTTGTATCTTTAAACTCCTTGATGGATGCATTTAGCTTCAGCTTTATGATTGCATCTAAACAAGATGATATATGCTTTCTTTTGGTCATGAAATCTCTCTTTTGAAAATTTCATTAGGATCCCGTTTTCGTACCTTTGCCAATTTTATTGACAAAAAGGGGGAGAATTAATATGTATTTCACACTACAAATACATATGGTTTTCGGATCATTATGTAAGGGGGAGTGGTTTCCATGTGAGATGGAGTATTGACTAAGGGGGAGTGATACATATCACCATAGTATTGTTGTCAAAGTTGTGATACAATTGAAATTTGATGTTGTGTAATGATACTATGACACTGTATAACAATGATCGAGAATTATGTTTTCTCATTGTTATAGCTACGGATTTTCAACAACGATGATGTTGAACTTACAACCTTTGGGATCATTGGAGTACTTGGAAGTGACGAAGATTTCGAGTAATATTGAAGATTAGACATGTGGAATAGGAGCTATATAAGTTTCTTTATATTTTTTGTATTCCATATGTATTGATAGTTTTGTCACTAAAATTGACAAAGGGGGAGACTGTTAGAGCATTGCTCGGTCGAACTCGCATGCGGTGCTATCTCAAGCATGTTTGTCAATGTTAGTGATCAAAACTATAAGTCTTTATTTCTAGTCTACTATAGCTAAGTCTCGGACTAGGATAAAAAGTGTAGTTGAGCTCAAGAACTCCATGGCGAATCATCATACAATATGAAGAACTACTCAAGGAACTGGTGGAACTTCATTGACAAAAAGGTATGTGGAGACTTGAACTTATCTATCACTCAAAAGTCTATCTATTCTATCTCCTATCTTGAGACAAAAGTAGTTTTGCTATATAGACTTTGATTATACACATTTGCTATTTCGAGCCGAGTTTATCTTGCCTATCTATTTCTCAAAATATGTGTTGGTAAGCTTTCGCTTTTGCCAAGTTCATCTTTACCTAGTGACGAAAGTCATATTATGTTTCAATCACTTTGAAAATTGCTTGATGAAAAATGGTTTGTGAATAAAAACTATATAACGTCATCTAAGAATGTTTCAATGATTGGAATGAGATTTAGATTATATAACCAATGATGGATATAAGCATTGTTGTGGAAACACATATATGTATAAGTCCTTATTCCTTGAACCGAAGTTTGCGAATTTGTTGATCAAGAGAACCGGAACAAGAGTTGTGAACTAAGTCCGCGAATTCAGTCGGTGAACCCAGTCGGCGCACTGGCGAAAGATTTTGACCCGAGAAAATCTGATGGAGTTTGAGAACTCCTTCCGAGAACTTAAGTCCGCGAACCCAGTCCGCGAACTTGATTTAGGATATAACTAAAGACGATTGTTTGTGAACTCATGTTTATATAAACTAAGGAATGCTAATTGCAAACCGTGGCTATAAAGTTCATGAACTCATGTTTTTGCTTCGATTGTATCTTGTGTAGTTACATAAAATTTCCTTGCAATTGAACAACTCTCTAACTAGTTCATTTGAGTCATTTGAACTAGTTATGGTGAAGAAGAATATGGTTGATATGAAAGTGCTCATATGTCTAACCATTTGGTTAAATATTATTGAACCAACAAATGTACATATTTGGGTACGGTAACACAAACCTAGAAACGTGCATTTCATTTGTGTGTAACAATCTAGGTTTTCGATCTAACGGTTGAAAGATATTAGCTTGAATCTAATCAGGTTTTCATCTAATGGTGAATATTGAATGCTTTGTTACCAAGCTAACATTGATTGCAAACCCTGATTTGAAAGACTATATAAGGTAGAACTCTAGCAACTGGGAAACCTAATCACCACACCTTACGTGTGATACTAGTTGTGTAAGCTAGAGTCGATTCTCCTTTAACCTTTGGTTTCTTCTTCTAAACCAGGTTAATGACTTAAAGACTTCATTGGGATTGTGAATCCAGACCGATACTACTTTCTCGTAGTTGTGTGATATGATCTTGCTATTTCTATCGTACGACTACAATCGCAAAGATTGGCTTGAGACTGATATCTCCGATAGGCAAGATATGAAAGTAACAAACATCTTCGTCTCATTGTTTGTGATTCCACAATATCTTCTTTCGACGCGTCTATTAAGATTATTGTGAGGTGATTGATAATACTAGGTTGTTCTTCGGGAATATAATTCCGGGTTATCAATTGGTTCATGTTCACCTTGATTTATCAGAATACGGAACGCAACTTGTAGGTTTATCTGTGGGAGACAGATTTATCTATTATCGCAGACTTTTCTGTGTGATACAAATTTGTTTATTAAAGTCTTCTACTTTGGGTCGTAGCAACTCTTAGTTGTGGGTGAGATCAGATAAGAGAATCAAGTGTGTAGTATCCTGCTGGGATCAGAGACGTAAGGAACGCAACTGTACCTTGGATCATTGTGAGATTGGTTGGGGTTCAACTACAGTCCAGACCGAAGTTAGTTTGTAGTAGTCTAGTGTCTGTAGCGTCTTAATACAGTGTGTGTTCAATATGGACTAGGTCCCGCTGTTTTTCTGCATTTGCGGTTTCCTCGTTAACAAAATTCTGGTGTCTGTGTTATTTCTATTTCTGCATTATAATGTTGATCTTTATAATTGAAATATCACAGCTTGTGCGTTAGAATCAATCAATTGGAAATCTGAACTTTGGTTGTTGATTGAAATTGATTGGTACTTGAACATTGTTCTTTGGTACCGTTCAAGTTATCTCTCTAGTATTTGATAAAGACTCGAAGATTTCCATTTTCTTGAGTATAGATCAAATAGAGAGATTGAGATATTTACTCTTTGATATACTTTTATCTAGATTGAGTTTGACTGTCTAGTTGATTTTCTAGAAAGTATATTGGAGTTTGTCCATACAGATTTCTAAGAGAAATATTGGGTGTGGTTGTTGTACCCCCACTTTTTCAGGACTAACTCCAATATACTTTCAAGAGAATCAACTAGACAGTCAGACTCTATCTTATGAAAAATATATCAAAGAGTTATATCTCAATTTCTTAATTCAATCCGCAATCAAACAAACAATAATTTGCTATCCCGATTGAATATAAGAGAGATAACTTGAACAGTACCAAAGACCAATGTTCAAGGATCAATCGGTTTCAATCAACAACCAAATCTCGGATTCCTAATTGATTGATTGAACGCACAACCTGTGATATTTCAATTATATAAAACAATATAATGCGGAAAAGAAATAACACAGACACCAGAAGTTTTGTTAACGAGGAAACCGCAAATACAGAAAACCCCGGGACCTAGTCCAAATTGAACACACGCTGTATTAAGCCGCTACATACACTAGCCTACTACAAACTAACTGCGGTCTGGACTTCAGTTGAACCCCAATCAATATCACACTGATACGAGAGCCACGGTTTGCAATTGCATTCCTTAGTTAATAAATATAAGTTCACTAAACATCGTTTTTAGACATAACCTACTCAAGTTCGTGGACTGGGTTCGCGAACTTAATTTCCCGGATGGAGTTCACAAACTCCAGCAGAAATTCTCAGGTTTGAGAACTTCGCCAGTTCGCGGGCTTATCTCACGCACTTCTCCGGTTCACTTGATCAACAAAGTTCGCAAACTTCGGTTCAAGCAATAAGGACTTATACATATATGTGTTTCCACAACAGTTTTTATATCCTCCAAATGGTTATATATTCTAAACTCTCATTTCAATCAATGAAACATTCTCAGAGGACGTTATATAGTTGTTATTCACAAACCATTTTTCATCAGAGCAATTTTCAAAGTGATTGAAACATAACATGACTTTCGTCACTAGGTAAAGATGAAATTGGCTAAAGAGAAAGCTTTCTTGCTAAATGAGGAAACCGCAAACGAAAAAAAATCCCGGGACCTAGTCCAGATTGAACACACACTGTATTAAGCCACTACATATACTAGCCTACTCCAAACTAACTTCGGTCTGATCTGTAGTTGAACCCCAACCAATATCACACTGATCCAAGGTACAATTATGATCCTACGTCTCTGATCCCAGCAGGATACTACGTACTTGATTTCCCTAGCTGATCTCACCCACAACTAAGAGTTGCTACGACCCAAAGTCGAAGACTTTAATAAAAAAATAAGTATCACACAGAAAAGTCTACGATAATAGATAAATCCGTCTCCCACGAATATACCTACGAGTTTTTTTCCGTCTTTTGATAAATCAAGGTGAACAGGAACTAATTGATAAACCGTACTTATATTCCCGAAGAACATCCTAGTATTATCAATCACCTCACAATAGTCTTAATCGACGCAACGAAAAAAGATATTTTGGAATCACAAACGATGAGACGAAGATGTTTGTGATTACTTTTTATCTTGCCTATCGGAGATAGAAATCTCAAGACAATTATTACAATTGTACTCGTACGATAGAAACAACAAGATCATATCACACAACTAAAAGAAAAGCAGTATCGGTCTGGCTTCACAATCCCAATGAAGTCTTTAAGTCGTTAAGCTGTTTTAGAAGAAGAAACCAAAGGTTAAAGGATAACCGACTCTAGCTGAGCACAACTAGTATCACACAGATTGTGTAGGGATTAGTTTTACCAGTTGTTATAGTTTTCCCTTATATAGTCTTTCAAATTAAGGTTTGCAATAAATATTAGCTTGGTAAAAAAGCATTCAATATTCACTGTTAGATGAAAACCTGATTTAGATTCAAGCTAATATTTATCAACCGTTAGATCTAAAACATAGCTTGTTATACACAAATGATTATCCATATGGTTATGTAACCATACCCAAACTTGTACATTAGTTGGTTCAACAGTAGTTAACCAAATGGTTATCCATATGATCACTTTCATATCAACCATATTCTTGGGCTTGTGTAACCATACCCAAACTTGTACATTAGTTGGTTCAACAATAGTTAACCAAATGGTTATCCATATGATCACTTTCATATCAACCATATTCTTGGGCTTGTGTAACCATACCCAAACTTGTACATTAGTTGGTTCAACAATAGTTAACCAAATAAATGGTTATCCATATGATCACTTTCATATCAACCATATTCTTCTTCACCATAACTAGTTCAAATGACTCAAATGAACTAGTTAGAGAGTTGTTCAATTGAAATGAAATCTCATGTACTACAAAAGACACAATTGAAGCAAAAACGATTTGATTCACATGAATAGGTTCATGAACTCTATATCCATGGTTTGCAATTGAATTCCTTAGTTTATAAAGATAAGTTCACTAAACATCGTTTTTAGACATAACTTACTCAAGTTCGCGGACTGGGTTCGCGGACTTAAGTTCCCGGATGGAGTTCACAAACTCCAGCATAAATTCTCGGGTTTGAGAACTTCGCCAGTTCACGGACTGAGTTCGCAGACTTAGCTCACGCCCTTCTCCGGTTCACTTGATCAACAAAGTTCGCAAACTTCGGTTAAAGCAATAAGGACTTATACATATATGTGTTTCCAAAACAATGCTTATATCCTCCAAATGGTTATATAGTCTAAACTCTCATTTCAATCATTGAAACATTCTCAGAGGATGTTATATAGTTATTCACAAACCATTTTTCGTCAGAGCAATTTTCAAAGTGATCGAAACATAACATGACTTTCGTCACTAGGTAAAGATTAACTTGGCTAAAGCGAAAGCTTTACCAACACATATTTCGAGAAATAGATAGGCGAGGTAAACTCCGCTCAAAATACCAAATGTGTATAATCTAAGTCTATATAGCAAAATGACTTTTGTCTCAAGATAAGAGATAAATAGACTTTTGAGTGATAGATAAGTTCAAGTCTCCACATACCTTTTAGTAGATGAAGATCCACCAGTTCCTTGATTAGTCCTTGGTCTTGTATGATGATTTCCATGGAGTTTTTGAGCTAAACTACACTTTCTATCCTAATCCGAGACCTTAGCTATTGTGGACTAGAAATCAAGACTTATAGTTTTGATCACTAATATTGACAAACATGCTTGAGATAGCAACGCATGCGAGTTCGACCGAGCAATGCTCTAACAAACTCGGCTCGAAATACCACATGTGCATAATCAAAGTCTATATAGCAATACGACTTTTGTCTCAAGATAAGATATAAAGTAGATAGAATTTTGAGTGATAGATAATTTCAAGTGTCCACATAACTTTTTATCGATGAATTTCCACCAGTTCCTTGAGTAGTTCTTCGTATTTGCATGATGAACGTCGTGGAGTCTGGAGCTCAACTACACTTTCTATCCTAGTCCGAGACTTAGTTATAAGTAGACTAGAAATCAAGACTTATAGTTTTGGCAACTAAACTTGACAAACAAGCTTGAGATACCGAGAAGTGCTCTAACAATCTCCCCCTTTGTCAATTTTAGTGACAAAAATACCAATACATATAGAATACAAAATAAATAAACTTTGCAGCTTATCATCCACGTGCTTGATCTCCTTGGTTCTTAAACATTACTCGAAATCTTCGTCACTTCCAAGCACTCCAATGATTCCAAACATATTCAAATCAACATCATCGTTGTTGAAGATACGTAGCATAACAATGAGAAAACAATAGCTCTCAATCATTGTTACACAATGTCATGATATTATTACACAACATCAAAGTTAAATTGTATCACAACTTCGAAAACAATACAATGGTGATATATATCACTCCCCCTTAGTCAATACTTCATCTCACATGAAAAACCACTCCCCCTTACATAATGATCTGAAAACCATATGTATTTGTAGTGTGAACTACACATTAATTCTCCCCCTTTTTGTCAATAAAATTTGGCAAAGGTATGAAAACTAGTGGGATCCTCGTGAAATCTCCATAGCGACACTTTATGACCAAAAGAAAGCACATATCAAATTTTTAGATGCAATCATATAGCCGAAACTAGATGCATTCATCAAGGAGTTTATAAAGATACAAGATAACCCCTATAATATTCCACAACCGCACTCCCCACAAATATTTGGAAATTAAGCACAAGTTCAATTAAGAACTCTCCCCCATAAAATGTCATTCCGAAAGAACAACAAGAGGGACCTTACTTTCATGAGAAAATAAGGATTTCTTTGGACATTAACAAATCACATGAAGCATGAATTTGTATCCAAAAATCTCAATTAAATTAACCACAAGAGAACCTATGATTAATTTAATCGGAAATGCTCACATAAGAGAACTTACGGAGCCGCACAGTATTTACATAAAAATATGGATCAGGGAAGATCAATACTGCGGAATAAACAAAGATTCATTCTATCCTTCATCACCATTTGCATAATGACATATAATAGACTTAATATTTGTAAACAAAAGCTCATCCTATCTTCCATCAATATTTTCATAATGACATGATAGGATTATCTTTTGTTCGTAAAAAGTTCATTCAATCTTTTATGAATACTTACATATCGACATATGAAAGACTTTACTTTGGACCACGTATGGGACAATCATAGTTCACAGACGCAAACACACATATCCCATAACAAGTTGCAATATATAAAACCATAAAGATTAATACTGCAAAATCATCTTCCAAACAACTTATAATTAAATAAATAAATCTAAAAATATTGAAGATGAAAACGTTGGACATAGCTATGTGTACTCACCATAATGCCTATTCCAAATCCTAGTAATCCTTCTAGAAAATACAAGAATAAAATTCTTATAAGAAGTTTTCTAGATATGAATAAAATCAACAAGTTAATTAACAAAGAAAGACTCCTAAACCACCAAAAACGAACACGAACTGAAGTCAAATTGACGTTTCAGAATCCTCACGATTTTCGAGATCTTTGAGCTTGTGATTGAAAGCATCCACTGCTTCTTCAGAGAAGATATCTTCATTTATAAGTTCTTTAACATGTGTCTTCATGAGAACAAGGTCATAACTAACCTTTTCCAATACATCAAAACACTTCATTATATCAACAAGTTGCAGTTTTGCTTCCTCAAAGTTTTAAAAAAAAATCAAGAACCACTTCAGCAGAAATCTCTTCATCGTCCTAAATATCTGAGTAAGTATCAGGAGATTGAGAAAGGGATCCCTCAACTTCTATAATGGTTCCCTTCTTTTCATCGAATTCGAATATATAGCATTATCAACAAAATCTTATGGTAGATCCCAAGAGCAAGAAGAAGCCATTGATAATAGAAAACCTAGAGTGAGGTAACTCAACTCAATAATAAAGGTATATAAACGATTTCGGAAATACTTAGGGTTTTCAAAGTCGGTTCGTGATGAGTATCACAGATACCATACAATAAAAGTATGACTCATAAGTGGGACCATAATAACCTAGTACCGAAAAATGAAATCCACGAAGATTGACTGCACAACACCTTTTTGCTTGAGTGAATAAATTCACGCATCTTAGCTCTCATAAATTTTGTGTTCTTAAAAAATATTTAGAGCATAAGCAGCAATTTTGACAAAAAACATAAACAAAAAATTTATAAGACCAATCAAAGATACTCATGCAAAAGTGTTTGTGACTAATAATCCACCTAAGAACGATAAGAAAATTGTTGGATAACCAGAGAACAATTTTCCATCGAGTATACCTGATCATATCTCACTCAGCCAGGATTTTTGTGAGTGAGATTTCAACCTTATGATTAATTAGCACAAAGCTCATTAAATGAACATTGTTTTCGGCTAAACCTCTTTCTCCAAGAATTTGGAGGAAAACCGTTATGATGTGAAAAGTTACCACAAAATTTACTATCATCAAAATACGACTCAATGTATTGATTCTTACCAGAAGAATTTTGTCTAGAGGGAATTGATAGCCTGTGGATGATTTATTTATGTCCTTCAACTATCCTTTTTAGGTTGTCTTCCATTCCTCTATTTTTGCTTCCTACTTCTGGTACCTTTTTCACATCCTGAACAACATTATCTCCCTTTTTGAAAGAAGAAAAACCATGAGTTCTTCTTGGCCGAAAAGTGTTAGGGAGTCTGTTAAGTTCTTGAATATTTTAAGAACACCTTGAACTGACTTTCCTGGTAGGATATACAGGGTGAGTACTAAAACCGATTGGTTTAGACATACAAATGTCAGTTACACCTTTGAGAATTAACTCTAAGGTGTGTTGAAGATGAATAATATAATTATCATTCAACCTAAATTTTTTCTTTTGTTCAACGCGTCCTTTTGAATCACAAAAGAGACATACTTTCTGATCACCGGAGTAACTAGGAGGAACAGACTCAACACATTCGTTGGGAGACTTCTTCCTCCCACGTGACAAGACCACATCATTTTCAATAGGAAGGGATTTCATTTTTGCTTCTGAAACTGAATTTTTTACAGATAAATTAGAAGCAATTGGTACGGTGGACTCTTTGAAACAATCTTGAAAGGAGAGTTTACTTAAAAGTTGTTCCATTTCCAAAGTATCCTTTTTCAATTTTTCCTCAAGTAGAGTTCGAGAAAAACAAACTGGGACATTTTCCTCTTGAAGGACCTTTAGACGAGAGTCACGCTCATTTACCATACCAACAAGGACATTGACTTTGTGTTTCAACCTTTTGACATCATCAGCCTGGATTCTAACAAGTTTCAGAATCACTACACTCTCTTTGGCTGCATTCCTTTCTACTTCTGAGTCAGACTCGTCAGAAAAATAGTCAGGGAAACACTTGTCAATGTACGTCTGTTTCCTTGGAACACACGGTTCTTCTATATTCGAGATTGACCAATCTTTCTCTTTAATGAATTTTATAGAAACAGAACTTTTATTTCTAGCGATACGTTTATGAGAAACAATATTGTCCATCCTCAGATCGCTATAAACACAGACTTATAAGGTCTTAAACATGTTTGCCTTCTCTGAACTAATTGAAAAAGCGGGGGTCTAACAACAACACCCAATATTTTCTTAGCAATTTGTATGGACTAACTCCAATATACTTTCAAGAGAATTAACTAGACAGTCAGACTTAATCTTATGAAAAGTATATCAAATAATTATATATCAATCTCTTAATTCAATCCACAATCAAACAAACAATAATTTGCGAGCCCGATTGAATATAAGAGAGATAACTTGAACGGTACCAAAGACCAATTTTCAAGGATCAATCAATTTCAATCAACAACCAAAGGTTGGATTCCCAATTGATCGATTCAACGCACAACCTGTGATATTTCAATTATATAACAAAATATAATGCGGAAAAGAAATAACACAGACACCAGAAGTTTTGTTAAAGAGGAAACCGCAAATGCAGAAAAACCCCGGACATAGTCCAGATTGAACACACATTGTATTAAGACGCTACAGACACTAGCCTACTACAAATAAACTTCGGTATGGACTATAGTTGAACCCCAATCAATATCACACTGATCCAAGGTACAATTGCGCTCCTTACGTCTCTGATCCCAGCAGGATACTACGCACTTGATTTCCTTAGTTGATCTCACCCACAACTAAGAGTTGTTACGACCTAAAGTCGAAGACTTTAATAAAAAAAATCTATATCACACAGAAACGTCTACATGAATAGATAAATATGGATCCCACAGAAATACCTACGAGTTTTGTTCCGTCTTTTTATAAATCAAGGTGAACAGGAACCAATTGATATACCGGACTTATATTCCCGAAGAACAACCTAGAAATATCAATCACCTCACAATAATCTTAATCGACTAGCGAAACAAGATATTGTGGAATCACAAACGATGAGACGAAGGTGTATGTGACTACTTTTCTATCTTGCCTGTCGAAGAAATTAATCTCAATCCAATCTTACGATTGCACTCAATCACGATAGAAACAGCAAGATCAAATCACACAACTACAGAGAAAGTAGTTGGGTCTGGATTCACAAACCCAATGAAGTCTTCAAGTCGTTAACCTATAGGGTATCGATAGAAACCTAAGTTTAAAGGAGATCCGACTCTAACTTACACAACTAGTATCACACAGAAGGTGTGGGGATTAGGTTTCCCAGTTGCTAGAGTTCTCATTTATATAGTTTCCAAATCAGGGTTTGCAATCTAAGTTACCTCGGTAACAAAGTATCCAATATTCACCATTAGATGAAAACCTGATTAGATTCAAACTAATATCTTTCAATCGTTAGATCGAACTTAGATTTTTATACACACATGAAATATAATTTCATTTAGGTTTGAGTAATCGTACCTAAATGTGTACACTTAGTTGGTTCAACAATAGTTAACCAATGGTTAGCCATATGAGCACTTTCATATAAATCTTATTCATCTTCATCATAACTAGTTCAAATGACTCAAATGAACTAGTTAGAGAGTTGTTCAATTGCTTAGATCTCATAGAAGTATATAAGATAGAATCGAAGAAAAATCGGTACTGATTCACTCGAATCGATTCATGAACATTATAGCCACGATTTACAAAGATTGCATTCCTTAATATATATAAATATTTTAGTTCATGAATAAATCAATTTAAAAATTAACCTACCTAAGTATGCGAACAGGTACACGTACTTAAGTAACAGGATTGAGTTTGGTTTTCACTTTCAAACTCCAGTAGAAATTCATGGACGTGAAATTTCCTCCAGTACGCGTACGGGTACGCATACTGTCCCGGATTTCCAACAACCTGCCAGTACGCGTACGGGTACACATACTTGGGTTCCCGGTTTTGGACTTATACACAATGTGAAAACACATATGCTTATATCCAAAGATGGTTACATGTTCTAAACTCCCATTTCAATCATTGAAACATTCTTAGAGAATGTTATATAGTTGTTATTTACAACCTATTTTTCATCAAAGCAATTTTCAAGATATTGAAATAATCAACATGACTTTCGTCACGAGTAAAGATGAACTTGGACTAAGCGAAATCTTACCAACACATATTTCGAGAAATAGATAAGCGAGATAAACTCGGCTCAAAATACCACATGTACATAATCGAAGTCTATATAGCAGTACGAATTTTGTCTCAAGATAGGAGATAGAGTAGATAGACTTTTAGTGATAGATAAGTTCAAGTCTCCACATACCTTTTTGTCGATGATGTTCCACCAGTTCCTTGAGTAGTTCTCCGTCTTTGCATGGTGAATGTTGTGGAGTCTGAAGCTCAGCTACAATTTCTCTCCTAGTCCGAGACTTAGCTATAAGTAGACTATAAATCAAGACTTATAGTTTTGGCAACTAAATTTGACAAACAAGCTTGAGATACAAACCTTGCGAGTTCGACCGAGCAGTGCTCTAACAGTATTGTCCAAAGACGAGGAACTAGCACTATAATAATCCTTATTTTCTTGCTCGTATGACCGGTTCATATGTGGATAGTAATTGGGCTCACCATGGTATGAGCCATAACCTTGAAAAGGTTAATGTTCCCAACCACACTATTCACACTATGGTCAAAGTAATGTCCATTTTGAAAATCAGTCGGATATTCGTTGTATTGGCTATTGTAATTCCAGTTCGACATTCTCAACACAAAATAAACCGACTGACAGGGGATTTGTGGGTAGAGTCTTACCTCCCGTACCATACGGGCGATGAACCGTTGAAGTCGACTCAGGCCACCGATTTCTATGTCACTGTATGAACCCGAGGGGCCTAGACAGTTCGTAGTTGTCGTCCTTCCCTGCAACAATTTTATTTAAATTAACCCTTCCTTGGGGTTTAACAAAAATGTCCAAGCCCAAAAAGTGCCCAAAAATAAAAAGAAAATTTACAAAAATCAACAAACCCTAATACAATGTTCTAAATAAAAATATAAAAAATAAAAATAACACTCCTTTGGACTCCTTTTTTCTTTTTTTCTTTTTCTTTGGCTTTGCTTTCCTTTTATAGCGCTTTTTCTTTCCTTGTAGCTTCGCTCAAAATCTGAAAAGAATAAAAAAAAATACCAAAGGCATAAAAGAGAACAAAAAATCTAAAAATAAATCTAAAACAAAAAACCTAAATACCGTGTCGGCGGCGCCAAGAAAACAGCTTCTGGTAAGAAAAATTGATGTAAAGTAGAAATAAAATAGACTTTTACATTATACACATTTGATATTTCGAGTCGAGTTTATCTATTTCTATAAATATATGTTGGAAGCTTTTAGCTTTAGCTAAATTCATCGTATACTTAACGAGTTTAGTTGTAGACAATTTATTTGTTGGAAACCAAATATTAAGTTAAAGATGATCATGTGAAAAATACCTTAAACATCTTACATGATTTGTGTGAGACAGTCATTTGATGTTAACTTGGGAAGTTTCGTATTGATCGATAAATCACTTGAAAATTGCTTGAAGCTAGTGGTATGTGTAAGATTACCATTGTGATACATCCAATACCTGGATATATCACAGTATGTATACTTTGTATGCACACTTTGGAAGTCTAGTTCAGGTCCGGAACTATTGTTTTCAAACCTTGTTCGCTGACATGGTTTACCTGTGAAAAGGTCCGGAGCTGTTATTCGTGTATCCTGTTTACGAACGGCTAGAAAAAGGCCAAGTCTGAAACTGTTGTTCACGTACCTTGTTTGCGAACGGCTGGACAAACCAAAGTCTGTAACCGTTGTTCGCGTACTCAGTTCGCTAACATAGTAGTCAAGTTCTAAAATCGGTAAATGTGATTTTCATACTCATGAACTCAGGTCCATTTGAAAACTCAGTTTGCGAATTAAAGTCCCTGGAACTTTAATGGAATAAGGTATGTGAACTAGTTTTACAAACCGTGGCATTATGTTCATGAATTGGTTCTTGTATAAGCACTTTGTACAATTACAAACCAAACTTGAAAAGGCGAGGTACCCAAATATACCTCAAGCTAAAACTTTTCCTATCTATAAGTCATTTCTCCGAAAGTGATTGTCTATGGACTGAGTCGAGACAATACAACTAATCGGTTCACACTTCGTGTGATCGTCTATGGATACGAAATCGAGACAATACAACAACGAAGTATGTTACTTGATAAAAAAGGTTCAGACTTAACTAAACACAATATGATTCACTCATCAAGTAAATAGGAATTAACGTTTGTGTAATTTACTTTAATTATAATAAAATAATTATAATGCGGAAATATAAAGTAAATGACACAGCAAGATTTTGTTAACGAGGAAACCGCAAATGCATAAAAACCCCGGGACCTTGTCCAGAATTGAATACTCTCAGGATTAAGCCGCTACACAAAATTACACCTAACTTCGTATAGTTGAGACCAAGCAACTAAACTTATAGTTCACCTAGTTCCGTCTGTATTCACACGCCTCCAACTTATAAATAAGTTACGTACTTGGAAAAATTCCTTTGGTTCGTATTCCAAACAGTAAAGGAACAACAAATCTGTTTGGTATCAACTCTCTTCAACCAAGTGATATGAGTCGGACAAAGGCTCTTCTGTTTATCTTAACATAAACTCCTTCGTCAGGTTCTTAGATCTATCTTATGTTCAATTACCGAAGTAATCGTTTAACATTAAGACAACAACACTCTTAATCCAAAGAATTGTGTTGATGTCGATCTACTCAATTAATCAATCCAATCTATCATAAGGATAAACCGATTATTAATTGGATCCTCTTTTACCGAAACAAGTATTGTGCACACCAAAGATTATGAACCCACAAATCAGAAATATTCAATATCTTCTTCATCTTCAAATCTTCTTAGATCTTCAATAATAACATGCACACAATCACTTGAATCTCTTGTGATCAATCACGCACAGAACGGAGTATGTTAACAATGGATTACCACAAGATCGTCTTTAGCACTAACAACAGTCTAAAGTTCCCTGTGGAAACTCTGAACTAGTTTGAGTGAATCTTATTGTTGATGGTGGTTTTTAGTTCAGGGTTAAAATTGTAAACCTTGTATTTAATATGCCGTCACTCTGCAAAGAAACGGAGGCATATAAAAGTCATGAGTAATTTAACCTCTTCACTGGCGCATTTATTGAGCAATTCAATATTTTCATATGAAATTTATCCAGAATGGTGCATGTAGCAACAATCCCAGAGATTCTGTAAATTCCGGAACCTTGCCTTGCCTTTATTATAATTCGTGTGCTATGTTCCCAGGCCGAACCTTTAATATTGGTATGGCATGACAATTCGTGTTCACTCGCAGCAGAGTAACACGAATTTCCAAGTATCAAGGTCAAGGTACTTGCATATAGTACTCAATCAGAAAGCATACTTCTCTCTAGCAATAAACTTAAATAATTTCGTGTCAACCCATAAAATTCAATCAATTTTGCGATAATTCACAAGATTCGAATATTACCCTAACTAATTTGCAAAAATTAGGGTTTTGCGCCTTGCGCAATATATTAGACCCTGTTGGTCGAAATTAAGCTTAGGCGAACTAACCACTTAATCCTCCATGGATTAGTAGGTGCAAAATCCTACCCAAAATCAGAAAGGAGACGCGGAATAGGAACAACAACAAAGGGAGGTGTGGCCATGCTTTAGGCACGCCCCATGTTGCCCAACCGGCCCTATTTTCCTCGACCAATCAGGTCGCCTTAAACCCGCCACGCACTGGCTGGGCCCATACTTGCCGGCCCTATTTCCCATCGACCAATCAGGTCTCTTTAAATCCTCCACACACATATCAGAAGTGTGGCCACGCCGATGCTTTGCCGGCCTCTCTTATATTAACCAATCAGGTTGCTCCACACTTTCCACAGTGTTAAAAGAGGCAAACCACGCCAAATGGTCACAAAGCCATTGGTTTTCATAAAACCGGGCCAACATGCCAAACGTGCCATGTTGCGCCAATAGGCTGAACGACATGCCAACATCCCACTCCACCACGCCAAACGTGCAACATGCCAAAACATGCCAAACGTGCCACTTTGCCATGGCAGCATGCCAAAACATGCCGACATGCTGTAAATAGCGCCCTACGTGCTAACCTACCTCATGTTCGTGGCCAACGCCATGATGTGCTTAAATTAGGATTTTCTAGTCAGAAGCACGACTCTGCTTTAGGCGCATTAACAAAAACCCTAATTTCCAGTTGTGGCTCAAGTTACGCCACTTTGGGACCCACAACATGCCACGAGCCATGCGGGACCCAGGAAACCCTAGGAATGGTGTCATATCATAGTCACTCATAGCAATTCTTGCTCCTGTGGCTGTTTCCACATTATGGCATTACTATAGTTCCTTAGGCATGACTATGGCATCGTTTGCACAAAAAGCGTTACCATGTTGCGGCTGCATGCCACACGCACTAATTAGGGTTTCGGCATGCCGAACCCTAATTTAGGCGAAGTTGCTACGCCAACCAAGCCAAATCATGCTACCCAAAGCATTGGGATTGATGTGGCAACTAGAACTAATGTTTCCAATACATATTTGGGTATAACACTAATATGCCAAAATCTAGCGGCCATGGATACGCGAGGCGCTACTTGCACCACCGTGCCACTGGCACGCAAAAACTATGCCAACCACGCCATTGTGTCATTATTAGGCACCAACATAATGTGGCCATAATCAATGGCCACCCTTTCTCATGGGTCACAATCTTAGTCGTCCAAATTCGCCACAAAATTGACAAGCCCGTGGCAAGTATTATGCGACCAGCTAAGACAAGCCTAATAGCATCACATGCTATTCTCCTGCGGCAAGTCTCCTGACTTTGACTTGCCACACATAGAAACCCGCTACACGTTTTCCACGAAAACACTCGAGACATCAAATATGTCATAAACTGGGGGATACTCATCAGGGTATTAGTCTGGAGGTTTTAGCGTGCGGCGTGCAACACGCCCATTATAAGAAAGTTTCAGAAAGAAAGGCAGTTAGTGGCGGCAAGAAGTAGTGGGTGTAAACTAACCCGTCTCCTTCATAATGGGAATGTGTTTTTTTTGGAATTTACACATGACCCCACTTATCCATCACTCAATCATTCCCACTTTCTACGAGATCAGGGTGCGTCAATATGACTTGTATAAATAGGCTCTACCTATTTCAACCAAATGGCAACAGTTTGGTTAACAACAACACAATATCAAGAAAACACCAAAGAATTGATAGCTTACATTCCGCAAGCCAGTTCCAAATTCTGATACAAGTTATAAAATAGCCACACCTTCAGAGTTAACCATCCTAATGTCAACACCTTCTTCACTTCCCTCTCTAAGACCAACCCTTCTCCTTCACTTTGTGACTGAAGCAAGATTGGAACAACCATTTCTTGGTTTAGGCCAGGATTGTACAGATTGATCTCTCGAATATAAAGTACTCCCGTGCAGTGCATTTGTTTAAGGTTTAGATTTGTTTCTCATCCACACACCCACATTTACCAAAACCAGCAGAAACAATTTTTACCCACAAACAATTGGCGACCACAGTGGGAGATTAAATCTCTCGGTTGCAAATTCAATTGTCAATATCATTTCCATACCAATTGGTCTTAGGCCCAATTCAATCTTTAATTGAAACCCATTTCAGTCAAAAATTCATTCCAGATGTATTCGGGTCATTCGAACCTTACAGAAACAATGAATAGCTGGAAGCCAACTACCATGTAAGACATGACAAAAATGCTAGAGGATATAGTTGCCAGCCAAGTCGATATTATCAGGCGGAAAAACGAGACGCTTCGTATCCTGAAGAGTATAATAAGCCGATTGTGGAAAGAATCAGCAAAGGCTTATCCGAAGGATCCAGCCAATTTCGAGAGTAATACGAACTATGTTAAATCATTGTATAAAGCCTGTGCCTCTACCAATTAGGATGCTGACGGAGCACGTAGACACATTATAAAGGAGCAGCAGAAGAGCGGCCAATTGGATTCTGCCAACACCGAGAGCCAGGACAATTCCACAAGACCAGGAGAGGAGACTCGCCAGGTGCGCCGAAACATCTGCAAGACAAAGGTAAAGATCCGTCCTATGAAGCCTTTCTAGGAAATATTTATCTCCAAACCCTCGCAGAAGTTCAAAGAGTTGTCCAACAGTCCGCAACCACAACTGCATTGTTGAAGAGAGAAACACCTGAAGAGGGGGAAATATACCAAGACGCTTATGAAAACGAACACTGCGCCAATGAACAGTACCCAGATCATCCATTGTGTGTCGCCGTTGCTGACGTAGGCCCCTCAAGAGAAATTACTTTTCAGCAATACGATAGAAGTAAACGGTCCGCTCATAAATCGATGATCGCTCAAGCGTCAATTCCTCCCTCAAATAGAGCTTCATGCCAAAGCCTGCAAGAATTTCCGACACAACAACTACTGATGCGGGAGAAGACAGACTCAAAATATTCATGCTTCCCGTTGCCTATCAGAAGAGTTATAAAGTTACTGGAAATTTGGGTACGAGAGGGAGTAGTCCAACTACCCCCGGTAGGGCGTCCTCCAACTGATCAGGAGATGCTATATTCAAGATATTTCCACTATCACATGTTTATTCATCATCCTACCAACGAATGCAACGCTCTGAAATACATTGTCCAAGAAAATATTGATTCAGGGGAATTACGCCTGGCGAATGGAGGTTCTTCGCCTTGCCACATGTTGATGGTGGATTTTAGTTCAGGGATAAAATTGTAGAACCAAATTTAATGTGATGACATCCTGCAAAGGATAAATCCATGTGCTCGCATCCTGCAAAGGATAAATCCATTTGTTAAGAGATGAGCGCAAAAAACCTCTCGCTTTATTTAGTTGAAGCAATTCAATAAATATACGAAATTCACCCAGAATGGTGCATGTAGCAACAATCCCAAATATTCTGTGAATTTATAGCATTATTAATTAATGCATTAGTTTCCTTGTATTTCATGTGTTGTTCTCAGCAGGACTCTCATTATTGGCGCGGTATGACGACTGAGTGTTTACTCTCAGCAGAGTGACACGAATCTCCAAGTGTAAATAGTGAGATATGCACGAAATACCCATACATGACATGTTATTCTCTAACAAAGAGAACCCTGTATCGGTGCGCTTATATTATCCCGATCGAGCATATTTAGTTCCCTAAGGGAAATATGGACTGTCCATGTCAGTCTCAGAAATGATCATGGTCATGCAAGTTGGCCGCATAATTTAACCAGCCTTGACGAACCCTAGCAGGAGCAGGCTATCACCGTGATGACCACCAGCGGGCCTATTTATGCCGTAGCCGGTCGAACATTACACTTTACTTCCCAGCGTGCCAAAACGCCATCCCTAAAGTAGGGTGGCCGCGCTGCTTTGGAAGAAGCTCGAACGAGCAAGACTGCTTAAGTCAGTCTCAAAACGATCGTGACCGTTCAACTTCACTAGCCTGATTGGACGGCTTAGATCGCACCATGAAAGATGGAGGAGGCGCCAACACGCACATTGGCGGGCCCACTCTATCCCTGCCCGATCGGTTTTCTCACGACAAAGCCATGGAGCAATTAACGTTTGCTCGAAACATGGCTGGCGTGATGCTTTAAAGGTCTCGGAAACTCCACTAGCGTCTTAAAATCGATCACAACCATCCAACTTCACCGGCATGCTTGGAAGGCTTATATCGCGCCTAGGACCATCAAGCAGGTATACATATGCTCTCCGTCGGCCCAACGTGGCCCACACAGTCGGTCTCTCCAAAGGAGGAGCATAGCCTGCCAAACTGCTTGGCTGAAGTTTCACGCGCGTGACCGTTCCAAAACCCTAATTAGAGTTTTCGGCATGGCATATGTGTCGCATATTTATCTCGATCATCCATCTTCGCCAGCTTGGATAGAGGGTGTAGATATAGACTAAGGAGGTCCAGAAGCATCAACATGATCACTGCGGAACCACCTGTGCGTGTGACCGGCATGCCTAGGCAGATTAGGACTCGTCAACCTCGAAACGCACGCCCAAAGATAACATGTCACGCGACTTCCAAATCCTTCTGTCGCAAATCGATCACAACCACTCATCTTTGCCAGAAAAATTGAGTGGTCTAGATCGCACCTCCGCGAGACAAAGTGGTATGGACATGTACACCGGCAAGATGTTTACACGCATGCCCGGTCGGTCCCACCAAAAAAATCGTCCATGCTTGGTTTCGGTCAAGCTGAAGAGTGATGCTTGCGCACCTCTTCAAAACCCTAAAACTCCATCGACGGTCGCAAATGAGCGTCATAGATCATCTCGTCCGTCCAACTCTACCAGCTTGGTCGGGAAGCCTAGGCTGGGAGTTAAACGACCAATGAGACGTCGTGGTGATCACCATCCTTCACTCTATCACATGGAGTGATCGGCCAAAGGAGGGCCCGCCCATGAGGCCTCCAAACCATCACTCGAAGATGGATAGGCATGCAACTATTTTAAGACGCTTAATCGAGACTTACTCAGCTAAGCTTTAAAACAACGATGCTTCATACATATTGATTGTATTCGATGCATTACATGCATAGAGTATACATGATATTTCATGAATATCGATTTACTAAATAACTCAGTTATTTAACCTAGCACTGTATGCTACTTCCTGTGGGTCCCACGATCCACTCACTCGAGACATCAAACATTTTACAAACTGGGGGATGCTTACTGGGGTATTGGTTTGGCGGTTTACAGCGTGCAGCGTGCAACGCGCCATTACAAGAACATGTCAGGAGGCATGGACGGTTAGCGATGATAGGAGAAGTGGGAAAAGACGTGATCGTGTGACAATCACCTACACGTCCCCACTACTCCATCACTCCACTTCCTCCACTTCCTAAGAGATAAGGGTTGTGCTCAATGACTTGTATAAATAGGTCCTTCACCTATTTCCAAACAGGACAGACGAACACAGAAAAACCAAGTGTTGTCATTCGTATCAAGAAAACACCCAGAGCTGATTGCTTACATTATTGCAAGCCGGTTTGGTATTCTGATACAAGTCATAAACAACCAATACCTTCACAATCTCAACACCTTATTCGCTTCCCTCCTTAAGATCAACCCCATCTCCTTCACTTTGTGACCGAAGCAAGTCTGGAACGGCCATTTATTGGTTTAGGCCAGAATTGCATAGATTGATCTCTCGAATCAGAAAGAACTCTCGTGCAGTGCATTTGTTTAGGGTTTATATTCATTTCTCATCCACACACCCCAAAATTACCAAAACCAGCAGAAATAGTTTTCGCCCATAAACAATTGGCGACCACAGTGAGAGATTAATCTCTCGGTTTTGAAGTCAATTTATTCAATGCCCAATTCCATTTGGCTGATTTCAAAATGGTTGGTATTAGGGCTGCCCCAACAACTTCAAATACCGGTCAGAGTTCCTCCAACGAAGATGCTCCTCTTTCCAACGGTATATCTGACGGCGCGGCTGGAAGAATTCCAACATTGATCGAGTTGGCACGAGTGCAGGAGATTCACACAAAGAACATGGACCTGATCAAAGAAGTAATAAACGGCATACTCGATCTCCTCATCAAGATGACATCAGATATGAGCGGTCTTCCTGTAACCGAGATTTCTACACTGGGGACTGATCCTCCCAACGATCCTCCTCAAGTCAATAGCTTCAGTACGAACCAGTGGTTGGTGGATCAAGAAGCGTCTTCTCTAGTGGAAAGTTTATGTGAACTTTTACACCTCTCGAAGAATCAACGGGTGGAGACATTTGCTGCAATCAACAAGATAGTCCTGGAAGTGCACTTAACTCCTTTGCGTCCAGAAGTATCGAAAAACGCCAGAGATGTTTGTGAATAACATCACATTTATAGAAGAAGACATGATGGGGGAGGAAGGTCACAACCGGGCCCTATATGTTACTGCACGCATCAAGGATTCAGAGTTCAAGAGGGCCCTCATCGACACGGGAGCGTCTTCGAACGTGGTTACTCTCAAGACTCTTAGGACAACAAAGGTTCGCCCAGGCAAGATCGTACGGAAGCCTACCACGATGACAGACTTCGAAGGAAACCAGACCAACACGTACGGGTATGTTAATCCGAATTTATCTATAGGTCCCGTCCAATAAAAGGTGAAATTCGAAGTCATAGAAAAGGATCCAGACTACCATATAATATTGGGGAGACCGTGGCTTCATGACAATAGGATTTTCCCTTCGACGTATCACCAGTGCCTGAAGATTATGCTGAATGGGGAAGTCGTTCGTATCCCTACTTCGTTATCTCCCTATGCACCGATATGTGGAGTGGAATTGTTCGAACCAAGAGAAGCTCCACGGGAAGAATCAGACACAGTTCATTGCATCTCACTCCCCACGTGGGCGTCAATTCAGGAGGAAGACTAACTCGTGTCATTAAGGGTTAAGACCCACAATGCATCTTGGCAGACAAGGCGTTCTTCTTCATATGGTAAAGACGCGACCCACGTTCACACTAAGAGGGAGAGGACCTTTTTGGCAAGTCGTGATCAGGAGGGGAAGACCGTCTACCAACACCGATGTTAGCAATTAGCAGGGGAGACTGTTACCCAGTCTCTCTGCCTAACGGAATGCTACAACAATGATGAGCCACAAGGAGAAGTGCTAGATGTTCCACGACAGCTGCAAGATGGCACCAAATCCACAACTTATGAGCTTGAAATTGTTAACATCGGGAATGAAGGATCTCATAGGCCTATATCCATCAGCTCAACCTTGTGTACGGATGAACGCAGAAAGCTTGTGGAACTTCTCACAGAATACCAGGACATATTCTCTTGGACGTATGACGAAATTCTCGGTTTAGATGAAAAATTGGTCACCCATCATCTACATGTCATGCCTGGATCCAATCCGGTCAAATAATCTCCGAGGCAATTCAGGCACGAGGTAGAAGAGAAAATCAAGACTGAGATTCAGAAGTTTCTAGATGTTGTCTTCTTTAAACCCATTCATCATCCGACCTGGTTCCTAATGTGGTTCCGGTGAAAAAGAAAAATGGACAGATCAGGTGTTGCGTGGATTTCAGAGACTTGAAAAGATGATGCCCCGAAAATGATTTTTCTCTACCTAACATCGACATGTTGGTAGATGCCACCAGCGGACACGACATGTTCTCCTTCATTGATGGATATAGTGGCTACAATCAGATAAGGATGTATGAGCATGACGCAAGTAAGACAACTTTTTGAGATCCTCTTGGAAATTTTTATTATACTGTAATGCCATTTGGTTTGAAGAATGCCGGTGCGTATCAACGCGCTATGATGGCAATCTTCCACGACATGATGCATAAGAAAGTCGAAGACTATGTGGATGATATAGTAGTCAAATCGAAAGCTCGGGCTGATCACACAAGAGTCCTACGACAAGTGTTCGAAAGGTAAATGATGAGGGGATCAAGGTGGACCCATCCAAGACTCAAGCTATCCTCACGATACCGCCGCCGCGGACTGTGAAGGAGCTCCAAAGCTTCATGGGCAAGGTGAAATACATTCGATGTTTTATACCTGGTTTGGCCCAGCTCGTTGCTTCATTCACTCCATTGCTGAAGAAAGGATCAAGCTTCGTGTGGACCACATTACAACAGGAAGCGTTTCGGAAGATTCAACGAATATTATCATCTCCAAATCATCATAAAGAGTTCGCCTATTATGTCAGCCTGGACGAAAGCGAGCCCGGGACATCTTCATATCTACTGGAGCCGACGCCTCAAGGGAGCATCCTCAAGAAGATAGTGATGTCCGCATCATCATGTCGAGAAAGAATCCACATCTTGGGTGAATCACTCTGTCAGACTTAAGAGGAATGCTTCAACGAAACATCGAACATACAAATGATTATGTCAAGAGGTCCTGAATTAGGAAGTGAAGGGTCACAATCCAAATGTGACTAAACAACAAGTGGTGTAATTGTGCATCAATAGGATGGTACCTGTCAATCGTGCTTTGTCCAAGAACCTGCGCTTTCAGACATCCTCTGAACTCCGTGAAGCTGCTAAATGCTCAAGTTGCGACAGCACTTGCCCTGCTAGAAAGAACAATCCTTCCAGTAATGAAGAGCCTCATGATGTTCGTGGAAGTATACATCTCACCAACAGTCAATGCAATCTTCAGCCTCCTGTAAGCAGTTTCGCTGAAGCAGCAAGAGGAAAACCACCGAGATACAACATCCTGCGCGTCTAAAATCGCCAACTCCAACTCCAGTACCACATGCACGACTGCCACAATGATGAAACAACGTCCAAGATATTCCATATCTGGATCGATGATAACTACATCAATGAGAGACGCTTTTAGAATTTCGTCTCCCGTAGAAGAAGTAGTTGCGTTACCAAAGGAGTATGACTGGGGACTGCTTAGCACTGACCATCTCAAAGATGGTAAATTCAGAGAGATGCAAGCACGTTATTATTATGATTCCAAGATGTCCAAAGACGAGGATATACTCAAGAGAGAAGACGTAAAGACGACCTCATGAACCCAGCGTGACAACATCTATCAAGTCGAAAGCTCAGTGGATACTTGTGGGCAGGGGACTGTCTCCCTCTTCTATATTACATGAAGAAACATCAAGAAAGCCATCGGTTCAAGATTCTCCCTCTAATAACAAGACGATCTCTACCATTGTCAGCTGCTGCCAAGAACCGTTGTTTCTCGTCGATTGATACCATCCAGAGCTTCACCATATCAACAACCACTACGTACAAAGACCCATCGGGAATACAAGATAGACCCACGTAGACCACGCTTGGGGACTGAGGATCATCATGAAAATCGTTCGCCGTCAGTTAAGAACTTCTTCAACACAAGAGAGATGGTCAATCAAGAAGCATGTAATTCACAAGGAGAAACCAAACTGAAGAAGAAGCTTCTTCAACACTCTCTCCAGAAGAAGCCGCTTCAATGATCCCTCTCCAGAAGAAGGCGCTTCAACACTCCCTCCAGCAGAAGCCGCGTCAATGCTCTCCAGAAGAAGGCGTTTCAGCCCTCTCTCCAGAAGAAGTCTCTTCAATGCTCCGTCCAACAGAAGCCGCTTCAATGCTCTCTCCAGAAGAAGGCGTTTCATCTCTCTCTCCAGAAGAAGTCACTTCAACGCTCTCTCCAGGAGCCACCTCGACGTTCGCTTCAGAAGCTACTTCAACACGCTTTCTGGAAGCTACATCAACGTTCTATTTGGAAGATGCTTCAACATATTTTTCAAAAATTGCTTCAGCAGCCTTGCAAAGATATTCCTCATGATAGGGATCGTTTACATCAGAGTCGAGGATTATGGAACCGTCAAGAATAGTTTGAGATCCCAACCAACTGCATGCCTAATCTACCCGAGGCCAACCGACATCATGCTAGGGGAACGCTCACCTGGATTCCTCTTGAACGTGACATGTTCCAAAGACATGCCAACCTATCTTTCCTGGTAACATCTAACTTTGTCTCATAAGTTTTATATTTATTTGTCATCATCTAATGCCTACCCCACAATAATGCAACCACTATGTGCTAGGAAGGGAACTTAATGTTGATGGTGGATTTTAGTTCAGAGCTAAAATTGTAAAACCAAATTTAATGTGCTGACACCCTGCAAAGGATAAAGACGTGTGCTGATATCCTTCAAAGGATAAAGCCATTTGATAAGAGATGAGTGCAGAAAACCTCTCGCTTTATTTAATTGAAGCAATTCAATAAATATACGAAATTCACCCAGAATGGTGCTTGTAAAACCAATCCCAAATATTTTGTGAATTTATAGCATTATTAATTAATGCATGAGTTAACTTGTACTTCCTGTGCTTTTCTCAGCAGGACTCTCATTATTGGTGCGGCATGACGACTGAGTGTTTACTCAGAGCAGAGTGACACGAATCTCCAAGTGTCAATAGTGAGATATGCACGAAATACCCATACATGCCATGCTATTCTCTAACAAAGAGAACCCTGTATCGGTGCGCTTATATTAGCCCTATCGAGCATGTTTAATTCCCTAAGGGAAATCTGTACTTTCCATGTCAGTCTCAGAAACGATCATGGTCACGCAAGTTGGCCCATAATTTAACCAGCCTAGAAGAACCCTAGCAGGAGCAAGCTATCACCGTGATGACCACCATCGGGCATATTTATTCCCTAGCCGGTCGAACATTGCACTTTACTTCCCAGCGTGCCAAAACGCCATCCCTAAAGTAGGGTGGCCGCGCTTCTTTGGAAGAAGCTTGAACGATCAAGACTGCTTAAGAAAGTCTCAAAACGATCGTGACCGTTCAACTTCACTAGCCTGATTGGACGGCTTAGATCGCACCATGAAAGATGGAGGAGGCGCCAACACACACGTTGGCGGGCCCACTCTATCCCTGCCCGATCGCTTTTCTCACGACAAAGCCATGGAGCAATGAACGTTTGCTCGAAACATGGCTGGCGTGATACTTCAAAGGTCACAGAAACTCCACTAGCGTCTTAAAATCGATCACAACCATCCAACTTCACCGGCATGCTTGGAAGGCTTAGATCGCGCCTAGGACCATAAAGCAGGTATACATATCCTCACCGTCGTCCCAATGAGGCCCCCACACAGTCGATCTCCCGAAAGGAGGAGCATAGCCTGCCAAACCGCTTGGCTGAAGTTGCACGTGCGTGACCAGCCCAAAACCCTAATTAGGGTTTGCGGAATGGCATATGTGTCGCAGATTGATTTCGATCATCCGTCTTCGCCAGCTTGGATGGAGGGTGTACATATAGACTAAGGAGGTTCAGAAGCGTCAACATGATCACTGCGGGCCCATCTGTGCGCGTGACCGGACGGCTTAGGCAGACTAGGACTAGGCAACCTCGAAACGCACGCCCAAAGATGACATGTCATGCGACTTCCAAATCCTTTGCGGCAAAGGATTTTTGTCTCAAATCTATCACGACCACTCATCTTTGCCAGACAAATTGAGTGGTCTAGATCGCACCTCCGCGAGACAAAGTGGTATGGACATGTACACCGGCAAGCTGTTTACACGCATGCCCGGTCGGTCCCACCAAAAACATCTTCCATGCTTGGTTTCGTTCAAGATTAAGAGTGATGCTTGCGCACCTCTTCAAAACCCTAAAACTCCATCGACGATCGCAAATGAGCGTCATATATCTCTCGTCCGTCTAACTATACCAGCTTGGTCGGGAAGCCTAGGCTGGGAGTTAAAAGGCCAATGAGACGTCGTGGTGATCACCATCCTTCACTCTATCACATGGAGTGATCGGCCAAATGAGGGCCCGCCCATGCGGCCTCCAAACCATCACTCGAAGATGGCTAGGTGTGCAGCTGTTTTAAGACGCTTAATCGCGACTTACTCCGTTAAACTTTCAAACAACGATGCTTCATACATATTGATTGTATTTGATGCATTACATGCATAGAGTATACACGATATTTTATGAATATCGATTTCCTAAATAACTTAGTTATTTAACCTAGCACCGTAGCCTGTGGGTCCCACGATCCACTCACTCGAGATATCAAACATTTTACAAACTGGGGGATGCTTACTGGGGTATTGGTCTGGCGGTTTACAGCATGCAGCGCGCAACGCGCCATTACAAGAACGTGTCAGGAGGCATGGACGGTTAGCGATGATAGGAGAAGTGGGCAAAGACGTGATCGCGTGACAATCACCTACACGTCCCCACTACTCCATCACTCCACTTCCTCCACTTCCTACAAGATGATGGTTTTGTTCAATGACTTGTATAAATACGTCCTTCACCTATTTCCAAACAGGACAGACGAACACAGAAAAACTAAGTGTGGTCATTCGTATCCAGAAAACATCCAGAGATGATTGCTTATATTATTGCAAGACGGTTTGATATTCTGATACAAGTTATAAACAGCCAATACCTTCACAATCTCAACACCTTATTTGCTTCCCTCCCTAAGATCAACCCCGTCCCCTTCACTTTATGACCGAAGCAAGTCAGGAACGGATATTTCTTGGTTTAGGCCAGAATTGCATAGATTGATCTCTCGAATCAGAAAGCACTCCCGTGCAGTGCATTTGTTTAGGGTTTAAATTCATTTCTCATCCACACGCCCCAAAATTACCAAAACCAGCAGAAATAGTTTTCACCCATAAACACCGCGGATCGACATAGAGATGTTACAGAGACAATAAAGGATGACTGGGGACTTCTCGCGGCCAGGATTGCGTCACCATTATCGATTTAATGGAGATACAAGAAGTTCTTGCCAAAACTCAGACGTACATGGCCACAACTCAGATGGGGCCGCTTCAACGTTTCGCTCCAGGAGCCACTCCGCTTCAACGTTTCGATCCATGGGACACTTCAACATTTCGCTCCAGGATCCGCTCTGCTTCAACGTTTCGCTTCAGGATCCGCTCCGCTTCAAAGTTTCGCTCCAGGATCTCCTCCGCTTCAACCTTTCGCTCCAGAATCCGCTCCGCTTCAACGTTTCGCTCCAGGGGACGCTTCAACGTTTCGCTCCAGGAGCCGCTCCGCTTCAACGTTCTCTCCAGAAGTCGCTACTCCTCCCTGCCAAGGATCGTGCCATATCCGCCACACTCCTCCCTTACAAGAATCATGTCGTAGCCGCCACACTCCTCCTTGTTAAGAATCATGATCAAAGCCATCCAAAGTTCGTAGTTGTGTCCACTTTTTGATCCATCTTTCCAAAGCTCGTGGTCGTGTATAGTTTACTCGCCTAAGCATCCATCCAATCCCTTTGCTTCCATGGACGCCCATGCAATTCCAGCCAACCTATTTTGGGTTCCCACGATAATGTAGTATCTTCTGCGGCCAAGAATTGTTGTTGTTCGTATGTTGATACCAGCCAGAGCTTTACCATATGAAAAACCACTACAAAGGTAATCCATACTTCTCCATATTTTAGTTTCACATGGAAGAAGTAATAGAGTCACCAGTATAGATGCAATATGATATCTTTATCATGGTCAACTCACCGACCATACAAGATAGAAACATGTCAACCAAACTTGGGGACTGAGGCTCTACACGGAATCCCTTCACTGTCAAAGCTCGGGAGGCACGGTCAACCCAAAAGTCATAGCCATGACAAGGTCATCTATTCTTCAAAGGTGTAACGTAAGGATATCATCATCTCTCCGTCTAGAAGAAGCCTTCAACACTTTACGAGGCGCGGATACCAAGCCTACTCAGAGAAAACAACTTCAGTAACCAAAGAGAAGTGCGATTGGGGACTGCTCACCACGGTCCATCCCCGACAACAATCAAGCATTCATGAGATAACTCCAGAGACGCGGCTAAAACATTTTTCTTGAAAAGACAAAGGGATCCACGATTAATGGCATAACTCTCTCACTTCTACCTCTTCGTTGTCCATAATTTTTCGTCCATGTGATGTTCCAAGCATTCCAGCATCACATCCAGAAGAGTACAATAAGCTTGTATCAAATACCATAGGCGTGGATTCAAGGCGATGAAATTAAAGTAGGCTACACTTGGGGAATGAAGCCTCCTTCAGGTTTAGAAGTTTAAATGCAGTCACCACCTTACTAGTGAATGTAGTAGAAGCACATCTTCCACGAGAACATAGGCTCAGGATAATTACACATGGGGACTACCATGCCTTCACTTCCCTCAACCAGGTTATTCCTGATTTCAACATCATCACTGCCGAAGCATTATGAACCGCAAGAATTTCTCAACATGAAGCCGTACACGTGCATCAAAGACTCCAAAACCACGCCACATAGATATTCACATATCCGGCCACACCATCGGATCTATGACCAGACAGAAGTGTAACTGGGGACTGCTCATCACATCCCATTCCATACAATAGTCCAAGATTCATAAGATGGTTCAAAGGACGTCGCTTGGAACGAAGTACTTGAAGACTTGATAGCAGCACATCGACAACGAAACTCCTCTCAACTCATCTATTTCACCTAATGCCTCCGGAAGATTTCGACCATACAAGCATCCACAACAGATCATCATCGCAATCAGAAATTCCAGGCACCAAATAACCTAAAGTCAAGGATGGACCAACAACGCAACCAAAATATCCAAGATTAGCCCTGACATAATCATTGTCGAGCACATATTTCATCCATCCATCCTAAGAGTGCAATGGAGTTTGGTAAATTTTGAAATCCACTGGAGAGGTTAGATACTCATTCTAGAGATGATCGATGGTACTGTTGGGTGGCTACATGCGCAAAATAGGAGAGAGAACCTACCTTGAGTTCTCCTAGATCTCCTTGCTGCTGGTTATAACTATTGGAGATTGTTTTTTTGCGGTTAATGATCGCTCTACCACCGATAACAAATGACGAAGAGGAGCCAGACTCTGCAGACGAAAGCACGGAGTCGGACGAGCAACAAAAACAGAAGAGGGTCGATACCCCTTTTCATACGAACGGAGTTTCTAGAGTTTGAATAGAAGAAAGATTCCTCCTTTCTCCATGAACGGGAATAGATGACTAGGTGCACCACACTCATGCTCCATAGCCGAAAAAGCAGCGCGCCAAGATCACCGCTCCATAGCCGAACAAGCAGCGCACGAAGATCTCCGCTCCACGGCTCAACTAGCAGCGTGCCAAGATCACCAGCCACTCAAATTTGTACCATTCTACGGCACCAGCATCCTGTGGCCAAGCCAGAAATACTCTAGGCGCCAGTACCATAACAAAGCCAGACGTACGCCAAGCCCCAGCACCTTGTGGCCAAGCCGTCAATGTAGATATCATAGACTACTCATGCCTCTTTCCAAGATTGACGAAACCTGAAAAAAGAGAAACTCTTTCACCTGCCATATATGAAGGCTCGGGATACGTGATGTCAACTATATTAGATACTTATCTATTTGAGATAATTGGGTCACCTGGGTTGCTGATGGAAGGAAGCTCTCCGCTACAGAAGCAAAGCCAACAGAACATGAGTAGAAGAGAGGGTAACCCCTTTTGAATGCACGGAACCTTGAGAGTTTGAGTAGGAAAAGGAATCCATTTTGGATTCAGCCGCACCCAAATCAGTGCCGATGCTCCGGGATACGAAGCTCCATGACCGAACCAGCAACGCGCCATCACGAGGGGCACCAGCTGCTCAACTTGCAATACTCCGTAGCCAAGCCATCCGCTCAACCTGCAGCCGTGGCCAAAGTTGCAGCGCCAGCATCAGCACTCTGTGGCCAAAGTTGCAGCACCAGCATCAGCACTCCATGGCCGAAGTTGCGGCGCCAACACCAGTACCCTATAGTCAAGCCAGAAGTACGTGATAGACGCATTTATGTGTCTAATATATCTTAATTGTATATATAGTTAGTGCTCGAATTTGTACTTATTTGGTTATTTTATTTATTTGTAGGTGTTTTTGGAAAAATAAGGCTTTGCGGCAAAATTGGCTAAAAATACGGCATTTGGACCTCCGTAGATAACATCCCGGAAGCGCCCCAGAAGTGTACCGGAAGCACCCCAGAAATACCCCGGAGGAACCCCGAAAAAGCATTGAAAACATCCCTGAGAAAACGATTTTAGCACCCGCGTTTTGGATAAGGGCCATCCCAGGGCACCCAAGTCAGATGCTAAAGGCACCCCTACTCTGGATAGGGGCGCCCCCTTTCTTCTTCACATTTCAAACTTAGAATTTTGGCGGGAAAAAATGAAGTTTCACTGGCAGATTTAGAGTTCGATTCTTTGGGAATTTTAGGGAGATTAAAACGCTGGAAACCATTGGGCTGGATTTCTCATGACTAAACAGGCCTAGTACAATCTGTTGGACGCAAACAATTGGGCTGGAATGCCGGAAAAATTGAATCGAAGTTCAATAGGACACGTGCGCTACTGATTGAGTTCAAAGATTTTGTGAGGAATTTCTGGGAGATTTTCACGCTAACTATACTTGCACTTGGTCTTCTTCAAGTCATTGGAGAGTTTTGTGGCAAGGGAATAGCTTAGTAGACGCGTAAAAAGAAGAAAGAGAGTAAATATACGTAACTTGCTGTGGAGAGAAAAGGAGAATTTTGGGGAAGATTTAGTGGACCTGTTTAAGTATATATAGATTTTTTCGAGTCATATAGGGGTTATGAAGAGTTTGGGAAGGTTTGGGACGCAGAGGAGCGAAGAAGAAGGATTAACATCAATTCCCACCTGCTGCTGCCATTAGAGGACCTTGAAGAACACGAAGAACAGACTGCACAGAGCAGTCTTATTTTCCGCAGCGTCAACAACAGCAGCGGAGTGTCGTTAATTTACTGCAGTTCCCTGGTATCGTTTATTTTTGGACGTATTCTGTGAGTCTTAGAATCACTGTTTTATAACTTTTGACTCTTTTAATCATATTTTGAGCATCAAATATATATTTTTAGAACATGATTATTATAAATAGCTAAACCCCATTACTGGGATGATGGAGGAAACCATTCTTTATGCATGAGTAATTCTATTTAATTCTTTTATGACTAATTGCACTATTATGAGTTGATTTATGATTTTTCTTGATTATTTGTGATTTTATCTGATGATGTATGCTTAGTCTAGGAACTCTTGATGCATCATGCTTATGATTTACATCTAATACTTTATAGAATCTATTTTTTTTGGCAAAGAAAAGAGTCGATATTTGTTATCATTAAAATCTATAATTGTCTAGAATTAATAGTTGATTCGCATGAGTATAAGAATTGGTGGATTCCTGAGTCCCAGTATCTCTTGATCCTGTGACAAATTTGTATATATTTTTGTTTTAAAAATCTTTTCAAGTCCGAGCAACGAATCCTTATTTACCGCAATCGAATTACTCCAACAGTACGCCAACACAAAAATCATGGACCACCCATGCCTCTTGTCAAAGGTCAGTCGAATTTTTGCTGGAAATCTCCGCATGTTTTGGTCCTTTTGATTTTATCCTTGTATGTCACCATCTCATGCTTACCCCGCAACAATTCCACTGTTACGAGCTAAGCAGGGGACTTAATGTTGATGGTGGTTTTTAGTTCAGGGTTAAAATTGTAAACCTTGCATTTAATATGCCGTCATTCTGCAAAGAAACAGAGCCATATAAAAGTGATGAGTGATTCAACCTTTTCACTGGCGCATTTATTGAGCAATTCAATATTTTCATATGAAATTTATCCAGAATGGTGCATGTACGAACAATCCCAGAGATTCTGTAAATTTCGGCACCTTGCCTTGCCTTTATTATAAGTTTCTATAGATGGGGAAAAACGATTTGCTGTTTTTTACGGGATTGATGAGATGACCATGCGGAGGAAACTCCTTGAACCGAGCAAATGCTCAACCTCACACAGATGCACTGCAAGAAGGGAGCGCTTTAAGTTCGAGATATCAATCTGTAGGACTCCGGCCTAAACCAAGACAAAGGTCGTTCCAGAGTCAATTCGGTCACAAGAGAGGATGGGTTGATCTGTAGGAGGGAGGCTAAAAAATGTGTGAGATCAATGGTGATCAAAGATTGTAGGTGCGTTGTATATTCTGCGTGAAGAAATAAGATAAGCTCTGATTGATTGAATTTGTTAATCTCGTGTTGTCTGCTTGACCAGAGATTGTCCGTTCGACCCAAGAGAGTCTTGTTTTTCAATCATGATTTAGAAACTTATTTATATTGCTATAATTGTAAACACCTTGATCCCATGAAGTGTGACAGTTTCTGGAGTCAAAGAGTGGGGAAGTGGAAATCGTGTTAAAGCCAGTTGCTCATCGTGCGGAGACTTGGTTTATTTTCCATCCACTACTTTGCTAACTCCTCAAACTGATTGCACGACTTGCTCACATTATCATCGTGTGTATGAACACACGTGCCATAGACCGCCAGACCAAAACCCTAGTTAATATCCCCCATGTGACACAATTGATGTCTCGTGATTTTAGTTAGTCAGTTGCTGACTTGATGAGACGATGAGTCTTTGTATTTCTGAGTCGAACGTGATTTGCAAATGTTCCGAGACTCATGTATTGAACATGTCTGTTGAGACGAGGTATCATTGTCGAATAAATGTTAATAACTTAAGGTGAGCAAATGTTGCTGAATTGTTGAATATTGGCAGTTGAATCAATATTCCTTAGTCTGAGCAATTGTTACTCGTTTGGTGAATTGTTGGTATCGGGACCAAATGAAAATGTTAATTTAAGATGCTGACATCTGATCCGAGCATAATAATTAAAGTGTTGATCATGGGATCAACGTAAAAGTATTAGTGTTTGAACCTGCTCAGAATTATGTTTTTGCAAAGAGCTTTGGATTCGAAACCCTAATTTTTGACCAATTGATGATTTATTGATAATTAATCACGGAGTGAAGGAGAGACCGCCTACATGGGATGATGGACCGTCCATGTAGTGCTTGTATGCTCGAGTGAGCAAATACCAAAGTCTCTTGAAAACCAGGTAAAAAGATGATTAAATGCTGGTTTAATCATTTATTAAAATAGTGCTCGTCTCAGTTTTAGGTAATCAAACCTAATTATGAAGAGATGAGGGACCGTCCAAGAGGGAATTAGACCGGCCCTTGGTGGTCGTGGGCTAGCTGATGGTCGTTTGAGCAAACTCCAAGTCGTTTGAGAAAGTTTGGACCCAATATGACCAATTGAGAAAATTAGGTCAAAATTGTTAAAACATGTGGGAATGGCTATTTTCAAGCCCTGGGGTCGGACTTGGTCGGTCAAGGAGACATGCCCGTGTCACCATAATGTCCGTGTCTCAGTCCTAAGAGTTTCGCTATTTTCTGATACGCGTTTGAGCAACATTTTGAGAAAATATAAAGGATTCAGGGTTTTGCTGAAACTGAGGAATCTTCATGAGATGATGAAAATAATTAATAAAATAGGGGATTGTAAGTTATGGGACCGGCTGTGGCTAGATCATGGACGGCCAACTGGCAAGCTCGTCCCGCAACACCTTTCCCAATTTTATGTATTTTCCCTAATGTGAAGGAAATACCATGAAACTGAGGAATTTCATGAGGTCAAGGAATTTCCATGAGATTATGGAAATAATAAAATAGGGAGTCATGAATTGTGGGACCGGCTATGGCCAAGTCATGGCCGGCCGGCCAAAGAGCACGTTCCCATGGCACTTTCTCTAATTTTATATTATTTTCATGGTTATATGGAAATATCATGAAATCAAGGAGTTTGGTGACACTAAGGAGTTTCCTTGAAGTGAAGGAGTTTCCATGAGATGAGGGAAAAAAATAATATTAAAATAATAAGACAATGGCGTGTGGGACCGGCCACGGCTAGGGCATGGCCGGCCGGCCAATGAGCCCGGTTCCGCGAGCTTTTCCCTAATTTTATGGGTTGAGGGAAATATCATGAAATCAGGGAATTTTCATGGGATGAGGGAAATAATAATAAAATAATGAAGAGTCATGAGGTGTGGGACCGGTCACGGCTAGGGCATGGCCGGCCAGCTAGTAGGCCCGGTCCCGCGATATCTTTCCTAATTTTTTATTATTTCTTTGATACGAGGAAACACCATGAGACTGGGGAGTTTCCTTGAGACGAAGGAGATTTGTTCAAATGAAGGAATTTTCATGAGATCAGGGAAAAATAATAAAATATAGAATTGGGCGTGGGCGTGGGTGTGGGACTGGCCACGGCGTGACTCGCCGGCCGGTGGTCCCAGTCCCCTGACGCCTTTGCTAATATTTTTTTATTATTATTTTCTTCCTATTTTGCATAGGTTCATCGTTCCTTCGTGTTTTGGAATACTCGTTCGTGCATTCAGGTGCTCGTTTGCGCATTATTGCTGAATACACTTGCACCATTTTAGTCGGGGCTTACTCGATAGCTGCTCAGACGCCCGTTCGTTGAATATTTATTACTAACCCATGGAATTATGCTGGGAAAACCATGAATTGAAGTAATGAAATATTATGAAGAACATATAATGTTTCCAAATATTTAGCTAATGAACTTAAATATTATAAATAATTAATTGATGCCTCTACACTAACAGGCATGCTGTCTAGGATCATTAATTATCTGAGAATTGAGCGACATGAGCTTGTTGAAGCATCATATTTATTATGTATAGTCAGGGAAAATGTTGTTGCATCCTGAAGACGTTATTGCTCTATACTAGCAGGCAAGCTGTCTAGGAGCCGTCCAATCATTAAGATTCTACACACATGTCTTTTATATACTCAGGGAAAACATTGTTACATTTTGAAGACGTTATCGCTCTATATTAGCAGGCAACCTGTCTAGGAGTTGTCCAATCGTTCGATTCTATATAAAAGTGATTACTAAAATTGCTCAGTGTTCATGAAATATGTCGTTGCACTCAATTGAGAGACTGCATATTCATGTATGCTCTGAGAAGTATACTCAGTCAAAGACTCTTGTGGCATGAGCTTTCATGCTTCGATAAGAGACATGAGCCTCAATACTCATCTGATTGCTGGATCAGGAATATGTAAGATTATAGTTTCACGATTTTAGCCTTTGTCGAAAATCCACCATCTACATTAAGTCCCCTGCTTAGTGGGGGACAGTCATGTTCCTCAGTCAGCACTAGATGGTGATTTTCTAGTTACGAATGAAATAAGTAATTGAACTTAGTTGTAAGATAGAATGTTACCAGATTTTCGATTACAAGGAACGAACCATGTCCTGAACGAAGATCTCAGTAGCATGATAGAGCATCGAGCGCAAATTAGTGTAGCACTGCTGATTCGGTGATCGAATCTTGGTTGATTTAGGATTCATGGGTCCGTGCCCAAGAAAAGAAATCCTTGTTTCTCGTTCGTTTGTTAGTTTAAGGAACAAACAAAATAGACCTCAGTCTGATGATATAAAATTTTGTCTATGAGCTTCCACGAAAACTATTTTTTTTTAATACATGAGATTTCATAAAGTGGAATAAACTCTCGTTTCAAAGGTGGATGCTCGTACGAGAGAATTTTTTTTTTAACAGACGTGCATCTTTTAGTAATAAAATTTTGTTTATGAGCTTTCATGAAATTTTTTATCTTCGAGCTTTCAGAAATTTTGTAAAACATACTCTCGCTTCAAAGACAGATGCTCGCGCGAGGGAGCAAATATATATATATATATGTTATTTTTCAAACTTATGTGAGTTTCACGTTAAATATATATATTTTTGTAAAACCAATGTTTTGATTTTGAATAACTGTTGAAATTAGACAATTATACATGATGAAATAATGTATGTATGTAAGTTTTCACAATTGTAGAATGGACGCCTGTCCAATTTTTGAAAAACCAGTGGATGTTAAAATTCACGTGGGTTGTTCACGGTTTTATGAAAATCAAGTCATGATTTTGAATAATGAATTTTGCTCGTCTTTGCAAGTTTGAAGTAACGAGCAAGTTTTCGAAATTCTGACGTTATAATCACTACATCTAGTGAAATTGTAAATTGGTAAGAGTTGGATTGTTACCATTTTGTTACGCGTTTATTATTGGTATATCCATGACTCTGTGTCTTTCACCAAAGATAGTGGCGACTTTTGATTACAACCACTCTTATGGCCCCTCCGGGGAACACTCCAGAAATATCAAGTCAAAGATGAAGACTTCTGCAGATGTTCATGCCGAGGTGAATCAACCTTTCAGAGACGCTAGAAAGATGATGCATTATATGTCTCTCGATCATCTGGGAGTCGTCAGTGGTGGAATCAACGCTTTCTTAGCCTTAGCGGATGCAGAAGAGAAGCAGGGATGAGATGAGTTATTACTGAAAAGGAAAACTGAAGATGAAAGGCTTGCAGCTTAACAACAAAATGCCGCCCGCTTCAGTAAATGAGACTAGCGGCTGAAGATAAAGTCTGATCTCGCGTGGAAGGCGTATCTTCTGATTCATATGTATATGAATGAAGAATTTCGTCATAATTCATCATCAGAAAATTCAGAAGTCAGGTCTTCATTGAAAATGATGTAGAATCTTCGTACGATGTCGGATTTTCGTGATCTACCCATGTTTCTTCATCCTCATAAAATTTCCAAGCTTTATCAATGAATATTTTCGGCTTTTGTGCACGTTTAAGGGCCTAAATTGACGAAACAGTAAACTTCCAGGAGGTTTTCAGAAATTTTTCAGCTGTCATGTAGTCCAATGTTTTGGCCACATCGTTTTGCTCATTTATTCCAATTTTTGTGAATTTTGGATATGATGTAGAGGACATCCATACGAAGAGAATTGTATATGACCCATCCCTAGATTCTTCACCAATTTCTCCCAGCTCGCTGCTTTGTGCGTGTGTTGATGGTGGTTTTTAGCTTAGGGTTAAAATCGTAAAACCGCGCATCTGACATGACGTCACTATGACCATTAGCACATTTATTGAATCGATCAGCATGCCTATGTAAGAATTACCAGGGTACCTTTTTTTTTATGTGTCATGTTCCACGGCAGAACCCTTAACATTTACCGACATCATCTATGTCAAACCCTAATTCTCATGCTACCGTGCCAAGGCATGCCAACCATGAAAGTCGCACCACTTTGCCAATGGAAAACCATGCCAACCACATCTCCGCGCCAAGGCATGCCAACCACATCTCCGCGCCAAGGCATGCCAACCATGCTATCTGCACCACTGTGCCAATGGCAAACCATGCCAGCCACATCTCTGTGCCAAGGCATGGCAACCATGCCAGCCGCACCACTGTGCCAATGGCAAACAATGCAGGCCACATCTCCGTGCCAAGGCATGCATAACCATGCCAGCCGCACCACTGTGACAATGGAAAACCATGCCATCCACATCTCTGTTGGCATGCCAACCGCACCACTGTGCCAATGGCAAACCATGCCAGCCACATCTTCGCGCCAAGGAATGACAACCATGTCATTCGCACCACTGTGCCAATGGGAAACCATGCTATTCGCACCATGCGTCAATGGCATGCCAAACTGTTGGCCCTCCATGCCAAGCCAACCGCACCTTACCTTGGCCCCAACCATGCTAGCCGCACCATGCACCAATGCAATGCCAAACCCTTGACCCCACCATTCCAAGCCAACCGCACCTTGCCTTGGCCCCACCATGCCAAGCCGTCCGTGCCAAACCCTTGTCCCCACTATACCAAGCCATCTGCGCCATTTTCCTTGGCCCCACCATGCTGGCCTTCCCTATGAGGCTACCAAAACGAAGGTGTGCGACGATCAACGACCACCCTTCCATCCTAGATGCAAATCCTAGCCGTCCAAGGTCGCAAAACAACGCATGGTAACCTTTGGCCCAAAACCCTAGTTTTGGCCACGCTAAACCGAGCAAAGGAATGCCATGCCACATGTGCCAATGGCATGCTAACCACCTTGCCGCGCCATACCATTCTGGCCTTCCCTACGCGGATACCAAAACGAAGGCGTGCGATGATCAACGGACACCCTTCTATCCTAGATGAAAATCCTAGCCGTCCAAGGTCGCTAAACAACGCATGGTAACCTTTGGCCCAAAACCCTAGTTTTGGCCACGCCAAACCGCCCCAAGGCAATGCCATGACACATGTGCCAATGGCATGCTAACCACCTTGCCACGCCATACCACGCCGGCCTTCCCTACGCGGCTACCAAAACGAAGGCGTGCGACGATCAACAGACACCCTTCCATCCTAGATGCAAATCCTAGCCGTCCAAGGTCGCTAAACCACGCATGGTAACATTTGGCCCAAAACTCTAGTTTTGTCCATGCCAAACCGCGCCAATGGCATGCCAACCACCTTGTCGCGCCATACCATGTCGGCCTTCCCTATGCGGCTACCAAAACGAAGGCGTGCGACGATCAACGACCACCCTTCCATCCTAGATGCGTATCCTAACCGTCCAAGGTTGCCAAACAACGCATGGTAACCTTTGGCCCAAAACCCTAGTTTTGGCCATGCCATACCGGCCTTCCCTATGCGGATACCAAAACGAAGGCCTGCAACAATCAACGGCCACTTTTTCATCTAAGGTGCAGATCTTAGCCGTCCAAGGTTACCAGCTAACGCATGGCAACCTTTGGCCCTAGTTTGGTCGCGCCTAAACAAAGCCAAAACCCTAACTTTTGGCCACGCCTAAACTAGGACATATTAAAGCCATACTGATCATGCTTTCATGCCACTGGATACCCAACAAAGGGTTGAAATAATCAACGGCTACCTTTCCTCTTAAGATGCAAAATATCGATCGTCGAAGGTCATCGCCGAGCCGGCAAGTCTCCCAAGCTCAACTTGCCATACAACAACAACGTGCTACATGTTTTCCACGAAAACACTCGAGACACCAACGCATGTCACAAACTGGGGGATGCTCATTGGGTATTGGTTTGGCGGTTTACAGCGTGCGGCGTATACTACGCCCGTTATAAGAAAGTGTCATAAGGATGAGGCGGTTAGTAAATACAGGGAGTAATGGTGAAACTATTTATTTTATGGAACATCAATTCTAGGCATTACCGGTTACCACTTCCTCCCATTTACTCATCCGTTTTCCATTTCTTAATGAGACCAGAGTACGTTTCACTTCGACTTGTATAAATAGGCATTACCTATTTCCATCGAAAACAAATTTTTGGTCAGGAGCATACAACACTCAAAATTCACCTGTTAGCTTTCCCATCTGTTAGCTTACGCTTTCTGATACAAGTCAAAAAAACTACTCTTCCAGAATCAACTATTCTGGTCTCAACACTCTCTTCGCTTCCCTCCTCAAAATCAACCCTTCTCCTCCACTTTGTGACCGAAGCAAGTCTGGAACGGCCATTTCTTGGTTTAGGCCGGACTTGTACAGATTGATCTCTCGAACCTTAAGTACTCCCTTGCAGTGCATTGTTTAGGGTTTAGACTTGTTTCTCACCCACATCACACGAAATTATCGAAACCAGCAGAAACTGTTTTCACCCTCAAACAGCGTGACAGTGTAAAATCATCTCAGGTGAGCTTGTTGTTAAACACCATGTTGTGTCTTTAGACCATTCGCTTGTGTCTAGAACAGTTGGTGAAGGATTTTAATGTCATTGATTAATTTGAGATTAGGACCCCTTGATTGATACATGAGCATGGTGCTTGCAGTGCCATCTTGTTTCTGTCAGTCGTACAAACATCACTTTTGAAACCCTGGTCACGAGACCATAACTGAGGTTGCTCTCAAGAGGGGGTGATGTAATGACCATGGTTGCATGTCCTGGTGGTAGCATTCCTTTTATTATGAATGATTAGCACATGAGAGTCTGGTGTCACGGTTCTCGGACTGTGAAACTGATCATCATGATCAGTGGACTATCAGTCTCCAGTATTTTGTTAAATCTCTCCTTTTCGTTTTCTCTTCTTCTGGAAAGACTTGCATAGAGGACCCAGGTAGAAAAATTGATGTAAAGACCTAGGTGGTCGAAGTTGAAGGTACCTTGATGAAGGACTTAGTGGAAAGACCTGGTGGACACCGATCGAATGTGGAAGTTATGAATCTCGTCTAAGAATTGCTGCTTGCATTGTATTCTCTGGAAGCTGCAGGAGCCTCGTACGACGTCGGAATTTGATGCTTGACCCCAACTTTTGAATCTAAGATAATGGGTTATCTCATGAAACAAGAATCACTCAATTTGGAGTTGTATAGGTCAGCCAAAGAAGCGTGCACATTTGTAATTTTTAATCCCGCATAAATTTTTCAGAACTCGTAGACCTGACGGTAAAGGACATATCTTTCATCTTGTATATCCGATTGATGCGCCATTTTGGTATGTTGTAGAAGAGATATAGACATACATCTTTCGTTCAGGAAGAATTGTCCCATTCCTCACCCATTGGTACGTTTTTCTAAACCCATGGGATGAAGTATGTTGTATCTCATTTGTAGAGGTGACAAAAACATCTTGTAGAAGACTTGGGATTGTACCCGCCTGTTGTGCAAGATTCGGAAAGACTTTCATGTGAACATATTTCATGTCTACATACCTTGATATGAATCATTATTTCTTGGAGAAGTATGATCCATCGAGTAACACTTCATAGAACGGATAGTTGATGAAGCTGGTCATGAGGATGTTGCCCCTGAGACCGTCGTTGATGCTGGATCACGATAGAATTTTCTCCTGAAATGCTTGTTGATGCCGATAGTATAGTCGTAGTTGCTCCAGAGACCGAAAAGGTTAGATCCATGATTATCGACATAGTCTTTACTCCTTCATCCAGTGAGCCTTTACATTCAAGAACTAATTGATGAGTTGAGTGTCCCTAAGATGAGGGTGTAGGGTTTAACCCAAATTCTCCCGAACCTTTACTGTGAAGTGTCTTGTCAAGGAATCGATATTGTTGCGGTAGATAACATCGGCAGTCTCCATTTTGGATGTGAGGAGAAAAAGTTCCTTGGTCGTGCAAGGCTTGTGATGTAGAGAGGTTCTGTTGATGAAGTTTCATGGAATCACATCAGATTGCAAATTCCAATAAAATCAAGTACCCAGTGTATGTTGAAGGAGTTTGTGCCATCCATGGACAAATTATTTTGCATTTAATTCAGAAGTCTTATCATAGGATAATGAAGATTTAGCGATTGTAATTTAGTTACACTTTGTTTGCGCTGGTGTTGAATCAGTGTGTCATTGTCGAGATATTTGTGCTGAAGCTAGATGCGCACTATAGGAGGTGTACTCTTTGATTGGGAGTACAATTTGAAGACTTCTTGAATGTTGAGTTTTGAAGCTTACACTCCTTAAAAATCCAATGTCTTAGGGGTTTAATCATCTCGGCCTTGGAGTATCTTATGTTGATTCAGCATCCCTTTCATTGCGGTAGTGGGATTCGACACTTGTGCAGACATCAGAGCTTTCTGATTTTGTGGCACACATGAGCACTCCTGTAAGACTATGGAGAAATGCCCAAATTGTTCTTTGTCGTGATTGAACATCATCTCAGTAATGAATGTCTCAGTGAGATGCTCGATTCGGAGAAATGTCAGATTCAACCACTTGGTAAAATATTGATGAAGTGAGATTACCCACTTATAGCGTATTGCAATAGAAAAGATGCTAGCATAATTGAGTCCCCATGCTAGAATAGCATGTGGGGAAATAAATGATATAAACATGGGAGTAATGAGACTTTCCTGAGTGCAGGACCTTTTGATGAATGTTGATGCATCTTTTGAAGGTTCTTGTTTCAACCTCGTCAAAGTTCGAAATTCTTCCAAGTGCTCTGATGATGGAACGTCCTCCAAATATTCTGGATCAAAACTTTATTCATTGGAGAGATGTGTAACCAAAGGCGCTTTGTAAGAACCCATCTTTTCAGCGTGGATCCACGCTCGTCTGAAGGACATGTCATATCCTGGATCTTCCTGATGAAACTTGGTTTCTATCAAGGTTGAACTTATGTTCACTTTGAGAGTGATGTAGCCATAAGTATTTTCGAGCATTCCTTCAAGGTCTCTGATTGAGATGGAAGCATGAGTAGATTCTTATTGAGTGATGCTTGTGGATCCGATGGTTTTCAGTGGAATGTTGTTAATGGAGGTGCCAGCATCGATCAACGTTCTTCCAAATTCGTTTCTTCTGAGATTGACTGTGGTAAGCAGTCCCCAGTCGTACATCTATTGGTCTGTGGCTGGAGGCTCAAGAACTATTTCCGGAATGGACTTCTTGACACAATGTGGTTCAGTGATGTGAACATGTCTCTCCTTTGTGCATTTGACAAATAGAGAAATTCACGTTCGACCAAGGATTGAACTTCCTTTTTGATAGGTTGTTCAGAGAGTGTAAAGGTTCTGATTGGGAGAGGATTCTTGCGTACTCCTGGGATACTCCATTTATTTATTTAGCTCTCTCCTGATGATCGAAAATTTGATTGCACCATCTTGAACCCAAACTTTTGGTAACTCGGTCACTCCTTCATGAGAAGAGAGAAGTTTGAGTCTGTTTGATCATTTCCCCGTTTATTGATGCTGGGTCGAGGTTTGTGCATTTGATTGGTTATCTTTTCTTCGTTCCTTCAGAGAAGCCTGGGATGTTGGAGAAGCTCTTTGATGCTATGTCTCGGCTTTCCTTTCATTCCTTTCAGCAACAACTTTTGTTGAAGGTTGGAAATGTAATGGTTGTTGACTAGGCGTCGACTGCTTCGAGGTTCCTCGATTTTGCAGACTTTGCTCTTTCCAGTAAAGAAGGTGCAGTAGTCGCTGATAGTTTGGCTGCTTCATAAAGCTCTGAGAAAGTCTGGAACCAGATATTTTCCAGCAAGACTTTGTAGACCGGGATCATTCCGTTGATGCACAAGTACACTAGTTGTTGTTTAGTGAGTTTCGTTCATGACAATCCAATGTTTGGATTCTGAATCTCTTCACATAATCGTTCGGATGTTCATTGCTCTTATGAGACATTCTTCTTAAGTCAGAGAGAGTAATCTTCTCTGAGACGAAGAAGTATTTACGCTAGAAAGCATTAACCATTTATCCTCGTCCAGTGATGCTCCCAAGTGCAATGTTGTTGTACCATGTGTATGCTCGTCCTGTCAGGGATTTCGAGAATTCCTTCAGACGGACGACATGGTTGTGCTCATGTTTTCCTAGTGCTTCCAGGAATTGAGATACATGTTCTCGAGCGTTCTCCGATCCTATGTATAGTGTGAACATTGGAGAGGTGAAGCCCTTCGGGAGAGGAATTCTTTGCGTAGCAGCAGGATATGGAGGTTGATGACGGTGAATATATGGTGTTTTGTATTTTCCACGATCCTCCATGAAGCGTTCCAGGTCCTCACGAGTGATGAAGCCTGTAGGTTCCTTTGTTGGTGGGTTATCTGCATCCTTGTGGACTTCATCATCATCTACTACATGGATTGGAGTGACTTCAGGATCAACAGCAGAATATATTTCTTAGGCTTTTCCTTTCTCTTGATTTTTCTTTGACATCTTGTTGGTGAGATAATTGTACAACTCTTTTTGTGTTGCAGCCATGTCAATCTGATTTATGGCGAGAGTTTCTTGCACCTTCATGAGATCACCTATGGTAGGTGGATTTTCTCTGACTTCTTCAGGAGACCGTTCGAAGAGAGATTGTTGATGGTGCCAGTACCATCGCTTGCTGGAGTGATCAGTGGAACACCGGTATTCGGAGGAGTAGTATTGGCGGGTGGCGCCAGAGGAGTGGTATTAGCGGTACCACTAGAGCTTGTAATGTTAGGATTGGGTGTTGAACCCGAGTTGGTAACTGAACCAGACCTAAGATCGACCATCTTTGTGAAAATTGGAATTGCAACCGAGAGAATGATCTTCCACTGTGGTCTCCAATCTGTAGATGGGGAAAAACGATTTGCTGGTTTTTACGGGATTGATGAGATGATCGTGCGGATGAAACTCCTTGAACCGAGCAAATGCTCAACCTCACACAGATGCACTGCAAGAAGGGAGTGCTTTAAGTTCGAGAGATCAATCTGTAGGACTCCGGCCTAAACCAAGACAATGGTCGTTCTAGAGTCAATGTGGTCACAAGAGAGGATGGGTTGATCTGTAGGAGGGAAGCTGAAAAACGTGTGAGATCAATGGTGATCCAAGATTGTAGGTGTATTGTGTATTCTGCGTGAAGAAATAAGATAAGATCTGATTGATTGAATTTTTTAACCTCGTGTTGTCTGCTTGACCAGAGATTGTCCATTCGACCCAAGAGAGTCTTGTTTTTCAATCATGATTCAGAAACTTATTTATATTGCTAGAATTATAAACACCTTGATCCCATGAAGTGTTACAATTGCTGGAGTCAAAGAGTGGGGAAGTGGAAATCGTGTTAAAACCAGTTGCTCATCATGCAGAGACTTGGTTTATTTTCCATCCACTACTTTGCTAACTCCTCAAACTGATTGCACGACTTGCTCACATTCTCATTGTGTGTATGAACACACGTGTCGTAGACCGCCATACAAAAACCCTATTTAATATCCACCATGTGACACAATTGATGTCTCGTGATTTTAGTTAGTCAGTTGCTGACTTGAAGAGACGATGAGTCTTTGTATTGCTGAGTCGGACGTGATTTGCAAATGTTCCGAGACTCATGTATTGAACATGTATGTTGAGACGAAGGTATCATTGTAGAATAAATGTTAATAACTTAAGGTGCGCAAATTTTGCTGAATTGTTGAATATTGGCAATTGAATCAATATTCCTTAGTCTGAGCAAATGTTGCTCGTTTGATGAAATGTTGGTATCAGGCCAAATTAAAATGTTAATGTAAGATGATGGCATCTGCGCCGAGCATAATAATTAAAGTGTTGATCATGGGATCAACGTAAAATTGTTAGTGTTCGAACCTGCTCAGAATTATGTTTTTGCAGAGCTCTGGATTCGAAACCCTAATTTTTGACCAATTGATGATTTATTGAAAATTAATCACGGAGTGAAGGAGAGACCGCCTACATGGGATGATAGACCGTACATGTAGTGCTTGTATGCTCGAGTGAGAAAATACCAAAGTCTCTTGAAGACCAGGCAAAAAGATGATTAAATGCTGGTTTAATCATTTATTAAAATAGTGCTCGTCTCAGTTTTATGTAATGAAACCTAATTATGAAGAGATGAGGGACCGGCAAATATGGCATGCGACCAACCCTTGGTGGTTGTGGGGCCAGCTGATGGTCGTTTGAGCAAACTCCAAGTTGTTTGAGAAAGTTTGGACCCAATATGAGCAATTGAGCAAATTAGGTCAAAAATTTTAAAACATATGGGACCGGCTATTTGCAATCCCTAGGGCCGGACTTGGTCGGTCAAGGAGACATTCCCGTGTCACCATAATGCCCGTGTCTCAGTCCTGATAGTTTCGGTATTTTCTGATGCGCGTTTGAGCAACATTTTGAGAAAATATGAAGGATTTAGGGTTTTTCTGAAACTGAGGAATCTTCATGAGATGATGAAATAATTATAAAATAGGGGATTGTAAGGTGTGGGACCGGCTATGGATAGAGAATGGCCTGCCAGCTAGCAAGCTCGTCCTGCAACACCTTTCCCAATTTTATGTATTTTCCCTACTGTGAAGGAAATACCATGAAACTGAGGAATTTCATGAGGTCAAGGAATTTCCATGAAATTATGGAAATAATAAAATAGGAATTCATGAAGTGTGGGACCGGCTATGGCCAAGGCATGGTCGTCCGTCCAATGAGCACGGTCCCATGGCACTTTCCCTAATTTTATATTATTTTCATGGTTATAGGGAAATATCATGAAACCAAGGAGTTTGCTGACACTAAGGAATTTCCTTGAAGTGAAGGAGTTTCCATGAGATGAGGGAAACAAATAATATTAAAATAATAAGACAAGGGCGTGTGGGACCGGCCACGGCTAGGGCATGGCCGGCCGGCCAATGAGCCCGGTCCCGCGAGCTTTTCCCTAATTTTATGTAATTTTCATGGGTTGAGGGAAATATCATGAAATCAGGGAATTTTCATGGGATGAGGGAAATAATAATAAAATAATGAGGAGTCATGAGGTGTGGGACCGGCCACGGCTAGGGCATGGCCGGCCAGCTAGTAGGCCCGGTCCCGCAACACCTTTCCTAAATTTTTTATTATTTCTTTGATACGAGGAAACACCATGAGACTGGGGAGTTTCCTTGAGACGAAGGAGATTTGTTCAAATGAAGGGATTTTTATGAGATCAGGAAAAAATAATAAAATATGATAAAATATAGAATTGGGTGTGGGACTGGCCACGGCGTGACTGGCCGGCCGGTGATCCAAGTCCCCTGACGCCTTTGCTAATATATTTTTTTATTATTTTTCTTCATATTTTGCATAGGTTCATCGTTCTTTCGTATTTTGGAATGCTGGTTCATGCATTCAGGTGCTCGTTTGCGCATTATTGCTGAATACACTTGCACCATTTTAGTCGGGGCTTACTCGATAGCTGCTGACGCCCGTTCGTTGAATATTTATTAATAACCCATGGAATTCTGCTGGGAAAACCATGAATTGAAGTAGTGAAATATTATGAAGAACATAGAACGTTTCCAAATATTCAGCTAATGAACTTAAAGATTATAAATAATTAATTCATGGCTCTGTACTAGCAGGCACCCTGTCTAAAAGCATTAGTTATCTGAGAATTGAGCGATATGAGCTTGTTGAGGCATCATATTTATTACGTATAGTCAGGGAAAATGTTGTTGCATCCTGAAGAAGTTATCACTCTATACTAGCAGGAAAGCTGTCTAGGAGCCGTCCAATCATTACGATTCTATACACATGTCTTTTATATAGTCAGGGAAAACATTGTTACATTCTGAAGACGTTGTCGCTCTATACTAGCAGGAAAGATGTCTAGGAGCCGTCCAATCGTTCGATTCTATATAAAAGTGATTACTGAAATTGCTCAGTATTCATGAAATATGTCGTTGCCTCAGTTGAGAGACTGCATATTCATGTATGCTCTGGGAGAAGTATACTCAGTCAGAGACTCTTGTGGCATGAGATTTCATGCTTCTATAAGAGACATGAGACTCGATACTCATATGATTGCTGGATCAGGAATATGTAATATTATGGTTTTATGATTTTAGCCTTTGTCTAAAATCCACCATCTACAGTTTCTTTGAATGCTTTCTGTGCTATGTTCCCAGGTCGAACCCTTAATATTGATATGGCATGACAATTTGTGTTCACTCGCAGCAGAGTAACAAGAATTTCCAAGTATCAAGGTTAAGGTCCTTGCATAAAGTACTCAATCAGAAAGCATACTGCTCTCTATCAATAAACTTAAATAATTCTGTGTCAACACATAGAATTCAATCAATTTTGTGATAGTTCACAAGATTCGAATATTACCCTGACTAATTTGAAAAAATTAGGGTTTTGCGCCTTCCACAATATATTAGACCCCGTTGGTCGAAATTAAGCTTAGGCGAACTAACCAATTAATCCTCCATGGAATAGTAGGTGCAAAATCCTACCCAAAATCAGAAAGGAGCCGCGGAATAGGAGCAGCAGCAAAGCGAGGTGTGGCCATGCTTTAGGCACGCCCCATGTTGCCCAACCGGCCCTATTTTCCTTCAACCAATCAGGTTACCTTAAATCCGCCACACGCTGGCTGGGCCCATACTTTCCGGCCCTATTTCCCATCGACCAATCAGGTCGCTTTAAATCCGCCACAGACATACCAGAAGTGTGGCCACGCCCATGCTTGGTCGGCCTCTCTTATATTAACCAATCAGGTTGCTCCAAACTTGCCACAGTGTTAAGAAAGGAAAACTACGCCAAATGGTCACAAAGCCATTGGTTTTCCAAAAACCGCGCCAACATGCCAAACGTGCCATGTTGCGCCAATAGTCTGAACGACATGCCAACATGCCACTCTGCCACGCCAAACGTGCAGCATTCCTAAACATGCCAAACATGCCACTTTGCCATGGCAGCATGCCAAAACATGCCAACGTGTTGTAAATAAGGGCCTACGTGCTAACCTACCTCATGTTCGTGGACAACGCCATGATGTGCTTAAATTAGGGTTTTCTAGTCAGAAGCACGACTCTGCTTTAGGCACATTAACAAAAACCCTAATTTCCAGTTGTGGCTCAAGTTACGCAACTTTGGGCCCCAAAACATGCCACGAGCCATGCGGGACCCAGGAAACCCTAGGAATGGTGCCATATCATAGTCACTCATAGCAATTCTTGCTCCTATGGCCGTTTCCACATTATGGCCTTATTATAGTTCCTTTGGCATGACTATTGCTCCGTTTGCACAAAAAGCGTTACCATGCCGCGTTCGCATGCCACACGCACTAATTAGGGTTTCAGCATGCCAAACCCTAAATTAGGCGAAGTTTCTACGCCAACCAAGCCAAATCATGATACCCATAGCATTGGGATTGATGTGGTAACTAGAACTAATGTTGCCAAGACATATTTGGGTCTAACACCAATATGCCAAAATCTAGCAGCCATGGCTACGCCAGGCGCTACTTGCACCATCTTGCCACTGGCATGCACAAACTATGCCAACCACACCATTGTGTCATTATCAGGTGCCAACAGAATGTGGCCATAATCAATGGCCACCCTTTCTCATGGGTCACAATCTTAGCCGTCCAAATTCGCCATAGAGTTGACAGGCCTGTGGCAAGTCTTAGGCGACCAGCCAAGACAAGCATAATAGCATCATATGCTATTCTCCTGCGGCAAGTCTCCTGACTTTGAATTTCCACACATAGCAACCTGCTACACGTTTTCCACGAAAACACTCGAGACATCAAACATGTCACAAACTGGGGGATACTCATCAGGGTATTGGTTTGGTGGTTTACAGCGTGCGGCGTGCAAAACGCCCATTATAAGAAAGTGTCAGAAAGAAGGGAAGTTAGTGGAGGCAAGAAGTAGTGGGTGTAAACTAAACTGTCTCCTTCATAATGGGAAATTGGTTTTATGGCATCTACACACGACCCCACTTCTCCATCACTCAATCATTCCCACTTTCTACGAGATCAGGGTGCGTCAATATGACTTGTATATATAGGCTCTACCCATTTCAACCAAACGGCAACAATTTGGTTAACAACAACACAGTATCAAGAAAACACCAAAGAACTAATAGCTTACATTTCGCAAGCCAGTTCCAAATTCTGATACAAGTCATAAAATAGCCACACCTTCAGAGTTAACCATTCTGATCTCAACACCTTCTTCGCTTCCCTCCCTAACACCAACCCTTCTCCTTCACCTTGTGACCGAAGAAAGACTGGAACGGCCATTTCTTGGTTTAGGCCAGGATTGTACAGATTGATCTCTCGAATCTAAAATACTCCCGTGAAGTGCATTTGTTTAAGGTTTAGATTTTTTTCACATACGCACACCCACATTTACCAAAACCAGCAGAAACAGTTTTTACCCACAAACACTTATATCGGAAGAGAAGATTCTCAAGCATAAACAAACTAGGTGCAATCATATTTCAACCACCGTTAGTCAATCAAATAAATCGAAAACAAAAGATAAACCGCAATTATCTAGTTTCCCACCAACGGTACACGCTAGAGCTTCTCAATCCCAAAGAAGAATTTAAACTGCGCGAACGTAAGAGATTTTGCCTAATTAGGTTACTCTCCTCTCCGAATAGGCGGCTACACCAGTAACAACAACAAAGAGAATGTTTGTTGTTACGAAGGATTAGTTTGCTAAAAAGGAAAACTTCAAGTATTTATAAACAAGGAAGTTTGGACACCAAGGAATTTCCAAAACCGAAAAAGATTCTCAAGATATTCATTAATGCACAAATTCGGTTTCCACAATTCCTGGAAATGCTCTGTCCAAAAATAATGAGCGAAATCTCTTGGAAAATCTAATTAGCAAATGCACATTACTAATTCTTGTATTTCCCTACAAAATGAAATTAATAACCTTAATTAAAATATTCTTAACTTATTTATGTTTCGTTCCTGGGATTCTCTTCCCTTAGCTATTAAGGAATAACTTTGAACAATTAAAGAAATAAACATTCATAACACGTGTTCAAAGTATGTCGACATCCTTACTTTATAAGTTCTCTTTCACACTTACAACCTTGAAACCGATTTGCCACACTTCCAAACAAGTTTAAAATTGGTTCATCTGACTTTCAAGAACTATGTGATTCATCAAACAAACATTCAATCACAATCATGGGTTTAACGGTTCTACCAAAACAAGTTTCGGTTCTACCTCCATGTGAGTACTGTGCATAGTCACACTAGCTTTCCAAAATTCGGTTGACTAGGTACTAGGATCTGTTCCCCACATATATATGGTATCTAACTTATATGTGTTGCACATGTCCGTATGATCGGTTCCCATTTGCCTAAAAACGTGTTGCACATGTTCATAGGATTGGTTCCTCTGTATGATATAAACCTTGTTGCACCGCATACAAGGATCGGTTACCCTTTGTGATCTACTGCACCTCTTACTAGGATCGGTTCCTCTTTCCCATATTTGGTCAGACATAACACAAACCCGATCTTACTATCTAAGGTGATTACTTAAGATCGGTTTCACTAATAAAAGTCATACCAATACATAAGTCAGGCCTTTGTGAATAGTTTTACCAAGAACACAAACAAGTCGTGAACGGTTCTACTCAATCACACATACTGGTTGTTCATAAGATACGCAATGAATAACAAAACCAATAACACCTGGAAATTTCCTTTTCGGTTCACAAACAAGTTTATGAACTTACTTCCTTAGAACACATGTAAAATATTGTTCTCTAGGATGAAATCGTCACCTTATACCCATACATAATCACAATAGCATTCAAATGATTATCGCGATGTCTTATCTACAAAGTTTAATTGTTAAGCAATAAACCTCGTATTGTATTCCTTAATACTATGTTTATCTAGAGTTCAAATATGCTTCGCAGTTATGTTTTCAATATGCACGACTTGAAAGATACGTTAGGGAATGAAACAGTTCAAGTCAAATATCACTAACCTCAAGTGGAAGGATGATTGTTGTCGTTGTACCTCCTTGATTCTTCACATCTTCAAGTCTTCGCAATACTAGTAATGACTCATTATTCTAATACTTTCAAGCTAACCTGTACGAAGTTGACTCTAGTACATAATCAAGCAACTCTTAACATGAGTTTTGATTCACAAAAATATGACAACCAAACTTGACATACCAATGCTTGGTGGGTTCAACCAAGCAATGCTCTAACAGTCTCCCCCTTTGTCAATTTTAGTGACAAAACTCTTAAATCATATGGATAAACAAATTACAAGATTTCATTACACATACGCTTGATTCCCGAATTCAACAGCACAGTAAACTTCTTACATTCAATCCTTGAAAATGTCGTTGTTGACATTATAATAACAAACCTAATAATCCCCCTAAGGAAGATAGGTAGATATTCAATCTGCACTGTCTTTGTTATACCAATTCATATGACATGTTACTCCCTCTTAATCTGTGCTTTCACTCTTTCTTTAGATAAACGTTCAAGCACCAATGTTCTTTTCCTTAGCGATAAAAATAAATATAAAATCAATGCCAGTATCACTTGTTTACTCCATATATTTCTCCCCCTTTTTGTCACAAAATGACAAAGAAAATAAAAAATAAAGGACAACACGAAAAGAATCTTACAAATCTCAAAATAGACTTGCAAACTGTAGAGTTAGGCACGAGGGTTCCATACATCATGTTCTGATAACCAATATCAAAACCGAAACTACAAGTAGTTTTATTTTTATATGTTACCAAGGAAACAATTGTACTAAACAATTTTTCCAATTTAATTTTGCAAAACAAAAATCAACTAAGCACCTTAGTCCCTTTGCTAAACCGATTGTCCAAAAACAACCACTTAATTCGATAAGACCAAAATAAAGATAACTTTATTTTTCTCATCAGGTTCTAATTATCCATAAACTTAGACCTTTCAATTTTAAACAAGACACGTACTAGGTTAGTTAACTAGTATTTCTTGTTAAGGCATTCGATTAGACTTGAATAACCGAAACCTCACTTTGATAAGTCTAACTAAGATCATAATTAACTTAGTTTCTCTTATCCGGAATCAAATTGGACTAAACAACTCATCCCGTAATCCTTTTATTTCGTTAAGCCATAAATAATTCATACAAACCAACATAAATCAACTTGCATAATTATTCACCTCAACCGGAAGCAATTGAAACAACATAAGCATTAAAACACCGCAATTGCACCGAAATTTTGTAAGCCTAAACAATTGATACCACACAATAAAGCAAGATAATAATAGTTTTTCTTAACCGGAACCAATTGAATCACACACATACACACACACATCATGGAATAAACATCAATTGAACCGAAATTTTGTTAAGCAAAAGCAATAAATATATATGATATAAACTTAGGATTTTCTTAAATGGGAAAACAATTAACTAACAAGATTGTTACCTCAAATTTTGCATCCACTTCTCCAATATGATTGCATTTTCGTCCAGGGAGAATTGATATCAAAATATCATTATGTTGTCATCCTTATGAAAAAGCAAAAGAATAATAACAACCAACCTTTACCAGAGAAAGGTTTAAAATCGGTTTTAACAATTGCAAGCAAAAGTTGAAAACCGTCGAAACACATATGCTTTTATGCTGAACCAAAACCGATTCAACATATAGTGACTTTTTCACATATTGTTTCTACCAGAACCCCTCATGATTCTTTGATAAAGCCTACCAACATGGGCTAGAATTTAATCCTGCTAAATCAAAAAGTCACCCAAACCACAAGGGTTCACAATATATGAGATCGAATATTAAGGTAGTAAAACCGAAATCAGACATCCCATAAACATACATAACAATAAGATAAAAGCATTCAAGCACATGATATGTAAACCGAAAACTATTATAGATCAAATAATTTTATTCATAATAGTAACCGGAATTTTATAAATAAAATAATTTTATTCATAATAGAATTTACATAAAGTAGCCTAGTTTCAAATAAGAATTTAATCTTCTCTTTTCTTTGCAAGCCTTACTGGAGAATTCCTTTAGAAGAATCTCAGTTTTGGTTTCTTCCTCTTTAGAATATTCTAAATTTCTTCTAAATTCTCCAAGGTCTTCAGGCCATCTATATTATGCAATAGATTCTTTGTATCCAGCGATACTTGTCTTGGCATACAAAATATCATCCTTGAGAAGATCTCTTTTTCCAATGAGTTCCATTGTTCCCTCAAACAAATTTTGAGCAAGAATTGTTGAGAGAGTTGTCATGATATAAAAAGAGCAATAATCGGAACAGATTCCATATTTTATTTTCTCATAATATGTGCAGCTAGACTCAAGAGTACTTTCAAATTTTTCAACACAATAATCACAGACAACACCATATCGTTATTTTCCTTCCACCATGAAAGGAATCAAGTAAAGAATTTTTGAACGGGGAAAAATAATGCATGATCTAATTATTTCCGAAATTCCTCTTGTCAAGTCTTCCTCACTTTTTACATATGGTGAAAGCATTGCAACACGATATTACAAGAGGGTCACAATCGGACTTATTCATAATCCCTATTTTTTGAACTCAAAAGGAAAGAATTCCTAACCAGTTTCGAAAAACGATTCTTTCCTTACAGAGGTGAGGAAATAATTACTATGATTTGAGAGGTTCCAGAAACCTGTTCATCCCCTTTCTTGTTTTTCTACTTTGTAGTAAGTCATCAAAAGATGTTTTAACTTTGATATCACTGGATATCTCTAGATCCTGTTTGATTCTAACAACTAGATTTTCACAGTCATCTTTGTCTAAAATTATAACAAGATTGTTTTTCTTAGACATTGTTCTAGATGACTTTCTTTTCGATACCTTCTCAGATTTTGTTATCAATTTGTAGGTAGTCTTTTAATGAAGATTCTTCATTCCTAGAGACATTGCATTTTTCCACCTTGAAACATCAGATCTCATATGCTTATTGAAAAAGGCATTACCCTTTACATTATTTATCCTTTTAGGATTCTTCCTTTTTGGATATGATTTTGAATTCATGTCAAAATTCATTTGTCCCACTGGACAATAGTGATCTGAGAGGTTTTTGGAAGTGAAGTTATCTAATTCTTTTGAGACATATGATAGAGCATTATGCATCTTTCGAATCTTACATTCCCTTTGCATATGATCTTTTTCTCTGCAATAAAAACAATGTTTATTGAAAGGTGTATAGTTTTTTGATTTACCTTTATGAAAATTTCGGTCATGATACTGCTTCTTAGTTGGAATCTTCCTCTGTTTGTATTCGGAGATTTTTTCTGTTGGAATCTCACTAGAGCACTTGAGTGAATCATGCAACCATACTTGTACCGGTGGATCTTCGGGAGTAGACGGACAAACAGACTTTACGAATTTTACTTCTTTGTTGATCGGTGAAGTATCAACCCCATCATATCCTAATTCTCGTTTGTCGCCATGACATCTCCCTGCATCTTTCATGGAAGATAAGTTAATTGTGATATTATTAAGTCTTCTCAGTCTTACAACTTCTTCTTCTAGCACCTTGATTTTTCAAGAGCATTGGTTAGTTGATCCTCAAGAGGATTTTTCTTCAAGGAGTCAGACACAAGCTGATCGTTGCTCGTTGAATGTTGAGAATTAATCAAGGCTTCTGTCTCAAGAAGTTTTTTATTCAACAAGTAACGTTTCCTGTTGAGGTTCTCAAACTCAAGGGTTTTTGAGTGAAGACTCTCTTTATAATCTTTAAGAAGATATCAAGAAGTCCAATCACATCTGAAGAAGATAGTCTCTTTGTGGAGACAACTCCTAGTAGCAAGGAGTATTCAGATAGATCATCTTCAACATCTTGATCAATTTCCGAGTCACCATCTTCAGAAATCTCATCAAGTTCATTTTGAAGGCAAGTTTTCCAATCACCAGAGTCTACATTGTAGACTTCAGCCTGATCAGTAGATTCACAGAAGGTGTTATCTTCAAGACCATATTTATCATCTTGACTTACATTAACTGAATCACTCATTAGATTCATTTCTTATAGGTTGGATTGCACCAAACACAGATTGTTAGATCTTTTCGTGCTTTCCTGCTCTGATACCAATTTAAAAGGCAAGGGTACAAAAATATACCTTAAGCTAAAACTTTTCCTACCTATAAGTCATTTCTCCGAAATTGATTGCCTATGGACTGAGTCGAGACAATACAACTAATCAGTTCACACTTCTTGTGATCGTCTATGGATACAAGATCGAGACAATACAACAACAAAGTATGTTACTTTCTAAAAATGTTCGGAATTAACCAAACACAATAGGATTCACTTATCAAGTAAATAGGAATTAACGTTTGTGTAATTTACTTTAATTATAATAAAATAATTATGTTAGAGCATTGCTTGGTTGAACCCACCAAGCGTTGGTATGTCAACTTTGGTTGTCATATTTTAGTGAATCAAAAATCATATTAAGGGTCGCTTGATTATGTACTAGAGTTAAACTTTGTATAGGTTAGCTTGAAAGTATTAGGATATGAAACATTACAAGTATTGCGAAGTCTAGAAGATGTGAAGAAGCAAGGATCGAGGTTAGTGATATTTGACTTGAACTGTTTCATTCCCTAACGTATCTTTCAAGTCGTGCATATTGAAAACATAACTGCGAAGCATATATGAACTCTAGATAGACATAGTATTAAGGAATACAATACGAGGTTTATTTCTTAACCATTAAACTTTGCAGATAAGACATCTTCATAATCATTTGAATGCTATTGTGATTATATATGGGTATGAGGTGAGGATTTCATCCTAGGGAACAATGTTTACATATGTTCTAAGGAAGTAAGTTCATAAACTTGTTTGTGAACCGAAAAGAAAATTTCCAAGAGTTATTGGTTTTGCTAATCATTACATACTTTATGAACAACCAATATGTGTGATAGAGTATAACCGCTCGCAACTTGTTGTGTTCTTTGTAGAACTATTCACAAAGTCCTAACTTATGTATTGGTATAACTTTTATTAGTAAAACCAATATTAAGTAATCACCTGTGGTACGATCGGATTATGTCTGACCTTGAGGAAAGGAAACCGATCCTAGTAAGGGAAAGGGAACCGAACCTTGTAAAGGAAAGGGAACCGATCCTTGTAAGGGGTGCAGTATATCAAGGGGAACCGATCCTTGTATGGGGTGAAGCAAGGTTTATAGCATAAAGGGGAACCGATCCTATGGACATGTGCAACACATATAAGTTAGATACCATATATATGTGGGGAACCGATCTAGTACCTAGTCAACCGAATCTTTGGGAAGCTAGTGTGACTATGCGTAGTACTCACATGGAGGTAGAACTGAAACTTGTTTTGGTAGAACCGTTAAACCCATGAGTGTGACTGAATGTTGGTTTGATCAATCACATAGTTATTGAAAGTCATACAAACCAATTCTAAACTTGTTTAGAAGTGTGGAAAATTGGTTTCAAGGTTTTAAGTGTGAAAGAGAACTTACAAAGTAAAGATGTCGACAAACTTTGAACACGTGCTGTGAATGTTTATTTCTATAATTGTTCAAAGATTTTCCTTAACGGCTAAGGGAAGAGAATCTCAGGATCGAAACATAAGTAATTTAAGAATCTTTTAATTAAGGTTATTAATTTTATTTTGTAGGGAAATTACATAATTAGTAATGTGCATTTACTAATTAGATTTTCCGAGAGATTTCGATTGTTATTTTTGGACAGAGCATTTCCAGGAATTATGGAAACTGAATTTGTGCTTTGATGAATATCTTGAAAATTATTTTCGGTTTTGGAAATTCCTTGGTGTCCAAACTTCCTTGTCTGTAAATACACAAAGTTTGCCTTTATATCAAACTAATCCTTCGTAACAACAAATTTACTCTTTTGTTGTTGTTACTGGTGTAGCCGCCTCTCGGAGAGGAGACTAATCTAATTAGGTGAAATCTCTTACGGACGCTCAGTTTAAAGTCTTCTTTGGGATTGAGAAGCTCTAGCGCGACCCGTTGGTGGGAAACTAGATAATTGCGGTTTATCTTTGTTTTCGATTGATTTGATTGACTAACGGTGGTTGAAATATGATTGCACCTAGTTTGTTTATTCTTGAGAATCTTCTCTTCTGATATAAGATTCACTCAAACTAGTTCAGAGTTTCGACAGGGATCTTTAGACTGTTGTTAGTTCTAAATACGATCTTGTGATAATCCATTATTAACAGACTCCATTCTGTGTGTGATTGATCACAAGAGATTCAAGTGATTGTGTGCAGGTTTTTATTGAAGATTTAAGAAGATTCAAAGACAAAGAAGATATGACTTGGGTTTTATAATCTTTGGTGTGCACAATACTTGTTTCGGTAAAAGAGGATCCAATTAATAATCGGTTTATCCTTGTGGTAGATTGGATTGATTAATTGAGTAGATCGGCATCAACACGGTTCTTCAGATTAAAGGTGTTGTTGGCTTAATCTTAATCGATTACCTTTGGGTGATTGAACATAAGATAGATCTAGAACCGACGAAGGAGTTTATGTTGAGATAAACGGAAGAGCCTTTGTCCGACTCATATCAGTTGGTTGAATAGAGTTGATACCAAACATATTTCTTGTTCCTTTACTGTTTGGAATACGAACCAAAGGGATTGATCCAAGTACCTGAATTATTTATAAGTTGGAGGCATGGGAATACAGACGGAACTAGGTGAACTATAGGGTTAGTTACTTGGTCTCAACTATACGAAGTTAGTGGAATTTTTTGTAGCGGCTTAATCCTGAGAGTATTCAATTCTGGACTAGGTCCCAGGGTTTTTATGCATTGAAGTTTTCCTCGTCAACAAAATCTTATCGTGTCATTTACTTTTATTTTCCGCATTATAATTGTTTTATTATAATTAAAGTAAATTACACAAAGGTTAATTCCTATTTACTTGATAAGAAATCCTATTGTGTTTGGTTAAGTCTGAACCTTCATATCAAGTAAACATACTTCGTTGTTGTATTGCCTAGATCTCGTATCCATAGACGATCACACGAAGTATGAACCGATTAGTTCTATTGTCTCGACTCAGTCCATAGACAATCACTTTCGGAGAAAGGACTTGTAGGTAGGAAAAGTTTTAGATTGAGGTATATTTGGGTACCCTCTCCTTTTCAAATTATAATGCGGAAATATAAAGTAAATGATACAACAAGATTTTGTTAACGAGGAAACCATAAATGCAGAAAAACCCCGGGACCTTGTCCAGAATTGAATACTCTCGGGATTAAGCCTCTACACAAAATTACACCTAACTTCGTATAGTTGAGACCAAGAAACTAAACCTATAGTTCACCTAGTTCCGTCTGTATTCCCACGCCTCCAACTTATAAATAAGTCACGTACTTGGAATAAATCCTTTGGTTCATATTCCAAACAGTAAAGGAACAAAAAATTTGTCTGGTATCAACTCTCTTCAACCAAGTGATATGAGTCGGAAAAAGGCTCTTCTGTTTATCTTAACATAAACAACTTCATCAGGTCCTTAGATCTATTTTATGTTCAATTACCGAAGTAATCGTTTAAGATTAAGACAACAACACTATTAATCCAAAGAATTGTGTTGATGCCGATCTACTCAATTAATCAATCCAATCTATCACAAGGATAAACCGATTATTAATTGGGTCCTCTTTTACGAACAAGTATTGTGCACACCAAAGATTATGAACCCACAAATCAGAAATCTTCAATATCTTCTTCGTCTTCAAATATTCTTAGATCTTTAATAATAACCTGCACACAATCACTTGAATATTTTATGATCAGCCACGCAAAAAACGAAGTCTTTTAACAATGGATTATCACAAGATCGTCCTTAGCACTAACAACACTCTAAAGATCCTTGTCAAAACTCTGAACTAGTTTGAGTGAATCTTATATCAGAAGAGAAGATTCTCAAGCATAAACAAACTAGGTGCAATCAGATTTCAACCACCGTTAGTCAATCAAATAAATCGAAAACAAAAGATAAACCGCAATTATCTAGTTTCCCACCAACGGTACACGCTAGAGCTTCTCAATCCCAAAGAAGACTTTAAACTGAGCGGCCGTAAGAGATTTCGCCTAATTAGGTTACTCTCCTCTCCAAATAGGCGGCTACACCAGTAACAACAACAAAGAGGAAGTCTGTTGTTACGAAGGATTAGTTTGCTAGAAAGGAAAACTTCAAGTATTTATAAACAAGGAAGTTTGGACACCAAGGAATTTCCAAAACCGAAAAGATTCTCAAGATATTCATTAATGCACAAATTCGGTTTCCACAATTCCTGGAAATGCTCTGTCCAAAAATAATGAGCGAAATCTCTTGGAAAATCTAATTAGCAAATGCACATTACTAATTCTTGTATTTCCGTACAAAATGAAATTAATAACCTTAATTAAAATATTCTTAACTTATTTATGTTTCGTTCCTGGGATTCTCTTCCCTTAGCTATTAAGGAATAACTTTGAACAATTAAAGAAATAAACATTCATAGCACGTGTTCAAAGTATGTCGACATCCTTACTTTATAAATTCTCTTTCACACTTACAACCTTGAAACCGATTTTCCACACTTCCAAACAAGTTTAGAATTGGTTCATCTGACTTTCAAGAACTATGTGATTGATCAAATAAACATTCAATCACAATCATGGATTTAACGGTTCTACCAAAACAAGTTTTGGTTCTACCTCCATGTGAGTACTGTGCATACTCACACTAGCTTTCCAAAATTCGGTTGACTAGGTACTAGGATCGGTTCCCCACATATATATGGTATCTAACTTATATGTTTTGCACATGTTCATATGATAGGTTCCCCTTTGCCTAAAAACGTGTTGCACACGTTCATAGGATCGGTTCCCCTTTCTTCTATAAACCTTGCTGCACCCCATACAAGGATCGGTTCCCCTTTGTGATGTATTTCACCTCTTACTATGATCGTTTCCCCTTTCCTATATTTGGCCAGACATAACACAAACCCGATCATACCATCTCAGGTGATTACTTAAGATCGATTTCACTAATAAAAGTCATACCAATACATAAGTCAAGCCTTTTTGAATAGTTTTACCAAGAACACAAACAAGTCGTGAACGGTTATACTCAATTACACATATTGGTTTTTCATAAGATATGCAATGAATAAAAATACCAATAACACCTGGCAGTTTCCTTTTCGGTTCACAAAAAAGTTTATGAACTTACTTCCTTAGAACACATGTAAAACATTGTTCCCTAGGATGAAATCCTCACCTCATACCCATACATAATCACAATAACATTCAAATGATTATGGCGATGTCTTATCCACAAAGTTTAATGGTTAAGCAATAAACCTTGTATTGTATTCCTTAATACTATGTCTATCTAGAGTTCAAATATGCTTCGCAGTTATGTTTTCAATATGCACGACTTGAAATATACGTTAGGGAATGAAACAGTTTAAGTCAAATATCACTAACCTCAAGTGTAAGGATGATTGTTGTCGTTGTAGCTCCTTTCTTCTTCACATCTTCAAGTCTTCGCAATACTTGTAATGTCTCATTATCCTAATACTTTCAAGCTAACCTATACGAAGTTGAATCTAGTACATAATCAGGCGACTCTTAACATGAGTTTTGATTCACTAAAATATGACAACCAAACTTGACATACCAACGCTTGGTGGCTTCAACCAAGCAATGCTCTAACAAAACTGATTTTGTTTCAAATGGTTCATATATATATATTTCTATGAGATGATGAACATTTGAACAACTCTCTTGAAACAAATTTAGATTCATTTGATTATCTATCATGATTGGTTGATCATCATATTTGATATAGAAGTGTTAGATGAATATGCCTACGTTATAAGTGTTAATACGGCTAACTTCGGTTAACTATTATTGAGCCAACAAGGTACACACGTTTGGATACGGTTCATCCATATCTAAATATAGGTATATTTGAATTGTGTGTATCAATATAATACCATCTAAAGATGGAGATTGATTGCTTAGTTTCTAAGAAGACTTAGCTTTAATTTTAAATCATGAGTTCATTTAACGGTGAATATCAATTGCTTTATTACTAAGATTTCTTAGCCTTGATTTTAAGCAACCCTGATTTGAAAAACTATATAAGGGAAAACTCTAGCAGCTGGGAAACCTAATCTCGACATGCTTGTATGTCCTTGTTGTAAACTAGAGTCGATTCTCCTTTAACCTAGGTTTTTCCAAAACCAGGTTAACGATTTGAAGACTTTATTTGGGATTCGTGAAGCCAGATCCAACTAATTTCTCTGTAGTTGCGTATTCTGATCTTAATTGTTCTATCGTATTGAGTTTTATCTTCTCTAAGATTTACTAGAGAATCAGCTCTGATAGGTAAGATATAAAAACTAATCACACCAGTTATTCGTCTCAGACTCTTGTGATTCCACAATAACTTCTTATGTTAATAAGTTAGGTTATTATGAGGTGACTAATATTTCTAGGCTGCTCTTCGGGAGTATAAGAGCGGATTATTAGTTGAGTTTCCTGTTCACCTTGATTTATCTTAAGACGGAAACAAAACCAGAATAGACATATCTGTGGGAGATAGATATGTTTATAAGTCTTCGACTTTGCGTCGTAGAAACTCTTAGTTGTAGATGAGATCAGCTAAGGGAATCAAGTGCACGGAGTCCTGCTGGGATTCAAGAGGCGTAAGGAACGCGGTTGTACCTTAATCGGTGTGAGACTTGGTTAGGGCTCAACTACATTCCAGTCCGAAGTTAACTTGTATTAGGCTAGAGTCTGTAGCGGATTAATACAGTGTAGTGCTCAAATCTGGACTAGGTCCCGGGTTTTTCTGCATTTGCGGTTTCCTCGTTAACAAAATTTCTGGTGTCTGTGTTATTTCTTTTCCGCATTATATTTGTTCTTCGCGTTCTTCTTCATTTGCAGCAAGAATTTCTTTATTTCTTGCTAAAATTCCAATGTTTGGATCGATACCCCGAGCAACATTTTTGGTTCTAGGTCTGTGGGTTTCATTTCTCTTATCCATTGTTTTATAATCGAATCGACGATGTTTTGATTTTACGATTCACGGCGATGTTTCGGTTGAACGAGGAAAATTTTTTTTCCTTCCACAATCGGAAGATAATATGAAACTGGAAGAAGAAGAGTTGAAATGAGTAGAATTGTTTTTGATTTGGTTTTTATACAGTTTTACCAGAAGGGCATTTATGTAACTTTAATATCATATAGGGTACCCCTTAACTAGAGTCTTTGGCTGGGTATAAATTGATGGCCCCTAAATCCTTTTAAGTGGCCCCTAAAAACGCCAGGTAATTTATATGCATCTATGATTTATTAGGCATATATGCATATATAATATGAGTTTTGTAGATTATATATTTATGAGATAAATAAAGGAGAATATAAATATTTTAAATTTTTGGGAAGTCTTCCAAAATCTTACATATTTTGCAAGACTTTTATCAAGGAAAATTTATACAGAAAAGTCACTCAAAGTCTTGAAAATAGGAAAGTACATAAAGTCTTTGAATTTTCAAGTTTACAATGAGTAACACAAACTTTAAAAGACCTTTTAACAATCTATAACCAGTAACATAAACTTTGAAAGAGATTTTAGAAGTAGACAACCAATAACATAATACTTTAGAATTCTGTCAAAGTCTTTAAAAATCACTAAAAGTATTATTGAGTAAACCCCTGTTAAAGAAGATAAGTCCCTCTTTTACACAAAAAATATAACTAAAAATAAGAGTCAATTAAACTGGTTGATAATTTAGCGCAAAAACAGGATAAGAAATCTGTTTCAGAAAACCCTGAAATGCTTTTAAATTGAGTATCAAGAGAAAGTAAAGATCAATTCCAATAAATTGAGAGTACCCATGGCTAATTTTTTGAAGTAATATAGTTTTAACATCAAATTAGAAGAAAACCCTAACTTGTTTCATGAATCCTATAATCAAAATCAAGATGAACAAGCATGAAATCGCTTAAAATCCCAAATCCATATGAATAAGATTGAATTCAATTGAATATAAAATAAGATAATCAAATAAATGAAATTCAATTCAAACAATTTCAAAGAAGAGTTTTCCCCCCACCTCTTGTAGAACAAAACCTTTCAAAGCTACCAAATCGAATCAAACATGGTAAAGCAAGCTTCAAAATTTTGAATTTTTGTGATAAAATTTTCATTTCTTTTGCTGTGAGAAAAAAGAGAATTCAAGAGTGAAGAAAGGGTTGGATTCTAATAGAAGTTCACCCGTAAAAGATTATTAAAGAAGCAGAAATGTCCAAAATGCCCTTATTTCGACTCAAACCCGACACATACCCTAGGCAAGTGTCACTTCGTCGAAAAATAGTGTATAAGAAAACCCTATTAACATCCGAACGTGCAACGGGCAGGCTCACACAAAGAGAAATATAGTTTTCTCAATCAAAACACAACTAGGTTTCACGCTCCACATTGCGATAATCCTAGTCTTCCAATCCAAACGGATTGGGCTCGCACCCTAATACTTTAAGATAAAGGACGCGGGTATTACATTTTTTGTCAAGTTTAAGTGTCAAACTATAAGTCTTGATTACTATTATACTTATAGCTATGTCTCGGATTAGGATAGAATGTGTAGTTGAGCTTTATACTTCACGACGTTCATCGATTGAAGACGAAGATCTACTAAGGGGAGCTTGGAAGAAGTTCATCAACAAAAGTTATGTGGATACTTGAACTCATCTATCACTCAGAAGTCTATTCTATTTTATCTCCTATTGAGCCTAAGTCGTATAACTATCTAGACTTTTACATTATACACATTTGATATTTCAAGCTGAGATTAACTCGCTTATATCTTTCTTGAAATATGTGTTGGAAAGCTTTTTAATTTAACTACGTTCATCATTATACTTTACGAGTTTAGTTGGAAATAATTTATTTGCTGAAAACTAAATAATGAGTCAAAATATGATCATGTGAAAATCGCCTTGTAACATCTTACATGATTTGTGTGAGACAGTCATTTGATGTAGACTCGGAATATTTCATATTGATCATTCCATCACTTGAAAATTACTTATAAGCTAATAGTTTGTGTGAGACAGCTATTGTCTTCTTCTAAAGATGTTTCTGATTGAAATGAGAGTTTAGAACAATTAACCATTGTCTGGATATTGCACAATATGCATATTGTTGTAAGAATGATTCAGGTCCGGGAACCAAGTATGCATACCCGTATGCTAACGGTTTTAACTGTTAAAGTCCGGGATCCAAGTTTGCGTAACCTTTTGCAAACTGTTTCACCTGAGTTCGGTCCGGAACGACAGTATGCGTACATGTTTGCGAAATGTCGGACATGACCAAAGTCCGGAACTTAAGTTTGCGTACCCATTTTGCAAACATATGTATTTAAGTTCTAAAATCGGTTAAGTATGATTTCATACTCATGAAAAAATAAATTCATACATTAAGGAATGAAATCTTTGCAAACCGTGGCTAATTGTTCATGAATTGATTCTTATGAATCAAATCCGATTTTGTTTCAATTGTGTCTTGTATACTTCTATGAGAATTTAAGCAACGGAACAACTCTATGAGTACCACAATTAGATTCATTTGATTATCATTTGATCTAGAAGTGTTAAGATGAACGAGGTTAATACAAAAGTGTTCATATGGCTAACTTCGAACTTAACTTCCAATACTTAAAGAATTTATAAGGGATGTAAAGATTTTGTTCTTGATGAAAACACTTGAGAAGAATTGGACCGTGATCAGAGTAAACTCTTTCTAGATTATTAATACGAATTTGACGAAGCACAAACACCCAGTCATCATTCATAAAAACCCTATCTATTTTTTCAAAAATCAGTTCAGAAGGAAATTTTCATCAGTTACCACTGGTACCGGAGGAAGAGAAGTAATTGGAGTTGGTTCTAGGACAACTGCTTTATCTAAGAAATCTTCAACGACTGGATTAGGGCTGCACATAACCGACTCGACCCGCCGACCCGACCCACACCCGTCGAAAAATACCCGTACCCGAACCGACCCACATAGGTATGGGTCGACTATGGGTGAGGCACGTGAAAACCCACCGTATGTTGGGTCGGTTGCGGGTAGGAACTTCCTTCCCCCGACCCGACCCACCAACCCGCCCAATATTCCCTAGCATGCTACCCCTTAGATTTTCTATCCTAGAATGAATCTCAGCCATTGGATTGAAAAAATAAAATACCTAACCCTAACTAAGCATCGCACTCGCAGCCCACACCTATCACTTCGGCCTCTTCTTCTCTCCTTCTCATAGACAGAGTCACGGAGACTCTTCTTCCTTCGTCAATTCGTTGTTCTTGAATCTTGATTAGTGAACTGAAGGTATGAATCAACTTAAAACTTGTTCCCAACTAGTTGAACTCTATGTATAGTTGATTTTTCTTGACTTTCTAAATAAATCTAGGGATTCATTTGAAATTGATTTCAATTTCCCGCAAGATATAAAATATGACGGGTAACCCACCACCCGACCCGACCCAACCCGTCTTATTGTGGGTCGGGTGAAAAGCGACCCATTGTTATGGTGGGTCGGTTGCGGGTGAAAAGTTCAATTACCCACCAGCAGTGGGTCGGGTGGTGGGTGAGGCCAAACCCGACCCATGTGCAGCCCTAGACTGGATTGCTCATCATAGCATTGTCAGTAAACTGATTAACAAACATATATGAAGAATAGGTCATCTTTGTAGAAGTATTAAAGACCACACCAGATGACGTAAAAACAAGTTGAGACACATAGGTGAAGGAATCTTACAAAAAAACACTAGCACCAACATTACTAGAGAAGGTATTCTCATTAATTCCTAGATTGAAAGAGGATACAACAAGAGGAGAAAAATAAGGATAAGATGACATATGAGGCCATCGAGGAGTTGGTATAAAAGTTGAAGGTGTATTAAAGGAACTGTTACCTATAAAAACCGATTCAAAAGAGGTTCTAGATCTCTTGCCCTTTCTATCATGAAACAAATAAGCAGGATCAAAAGAAAAACTCTCTTCAAAAGGATCAAAAACATGATTAGATGATCCAACATGACTAGGAGGTGCCACAGGAATAGAGTTACTAGAAGATGAAGTTTGCTCCCTAATGATTAAAAAATATATTGCAGGAACAACAGATGTAGTAATAGGTAAAGAAGTAGAGCATGATCCTCTCAAAGAGAAGAATGACAGAGAAATCCGAAGGCTGAGATTTGACATCTCCACTAGCAGCAACCTAGATGTTCCAGAACTTTCACCTTTCTCCAACACAGTAACAACCTTAGTAACAACAACATGCGTAGCCTTTAGATTTGGTGCAGGTAAAGCCGTGACAAGAATCCTCCTTTGAATATACTTGCATTTATCAACATCATGGTTAAGTACGAAACAATGGGTACATGCATGAAATGGCAGTTTAGGATAAAAACCAGACATATAGTATGTTTTCCTAGCAGTGTTGAAAACCACTTTCTTTGTCATTGGTAGGTTCAAAGGAACCATCACTTTTTCTTCATAAAAGTTAACAATATGAGTCTATACTGCTACTGTTTTACCAATCTGCTATGTTAGAGCATAGCTCGGTTGAACTCACCAAGTGTTGGTAAGTCAAGTTTGGTTGTCATATTTTAGTGACTCAAAACTCATCTAAAGTCGCTTGATTGTATATTAGAGTCAACTTCGTTTAAGTTAGCCTAGAAAGTCTAGGAATCTTGAGACATACAATTATTACTCTGAATACCTGAAGAAAGTGAAGAAGAAGCGAACTACAACGACAACATCTTCCTTCCTCTTGAGGTTAGTAATATTGACTTGAACTGTTTCAATCCTAACGTATCTTTCAAGTCGTGCTATATTGAAAACATAACCGCGAAGCTGTATATACTGTACACATTGTATGATACTCTAGTGATGTGACATGGTCATGATTGTATGATCATAGTATTAGGGAATTAGACTACGAAGTATAACGTTTATCTTTTAAACTTCATAGATATGACATCGACATAATCTTGTATATACTGTTATGATTATGTGAATGGGTTATGGTGAAGATCCTAGGAAACAATGTTTTACATTTTTTAAAGGAAGTACATTCATGAACTTGTTTTATGAATCGAAAGGGAAATCGCCAGGCTTATTGATACGGCTATTCATTGCAAATCTTTGGATTACCAATAGAGGAAAAGCTTCAATAGTTAGCCACAAGAATTATCAATATAAAAACAAATTGAAAGTTGTCAAATTACAAAATCAAATTTAAACATTCCGTAGAAAAGCAATTGGATTTTAAAAAATTATTATCTCAAACAGTAAGTGATTAATCCATGGAAGATTTAAACTCAAAACAAAAATTTTAAACTAGGGTTAAGAAATAAACATAAAAAAATCAGAAGAATAAAAAAAACAAACTGCTTAAGAATTAATAAGCATAAATTTTAAAAGAAACTTAGATAATCATTAAAACTGAGAAAATTTGAAGAATACTAGAAGAATTGATCGAAGAAGATGGATGAAAGTTCAAAGCCGACTGAGTCAACGTCGCACAACTAATTTCCTTGACAATCGCCACTACTCTCATACCAGTTTAAAAGAACCGGTTCAATTACTACTTGATTAAACCGGTTCTCTAAAACTCCAAACGTACCTGATTAGAATTCACTTCTTTTTTTTACTTAAGATTAAGATAAGGAAAAAAAGACTTGTTTTTCTTTCATTATCCACCAAATTTTCTTATCGCAACCTTTTATTTTATGTCTTTTTCATGCAAACTATCGAGAAAATTAATTAGATAAAATAGCTTTTACCTTGTCAACTGATAGTGAGAGAACGAAACTTGGATAAATACCAATACCTATTACTGGCAGAAAGATACAGATTGAAACAAAAAGTTCTCGTGGTCCAGAATTAAAAAAAAGAAGAATTTTTGGCATTAAATTGCTTGTATTCATAAAACATATGTCATTACATAGAATAATGAATAAATAGGAGTTAATATCATTCCAATTGCCATCACAAAAGTAACGAGTATTTTGGCATTAAAAGATATTCGGGACTGGTAATTATGCCAAAAAAGATTACCCCGACAATGCAAGAGAAGCCATCGAGAAACTACTGAACATTGAGAATATTTTTGGCATTGGGATAGCGATTCGTCCCATTTCGTCGAGATAAACGAGACGTATTCTATCATTACTCGTTCCTGCAAAAAAAAAAAAAAAAAAAAAAAAAAAAACGCTGCACCAATAAATCCATGAGAAATTATTTGCAAAACGGCATCATTGAGTCCCATACCTACAGAGGCTATTCCTATTTTCTCCCTTAAAGGCCTTAACAAATAAAAATCTCATATTAAACGGTGATGAAATCCTCGATTCCTATTGGCCGATATATGCCTTTTCTAATACATAAGCTATGGTGAGGACAGTTGGCATAATTCTATAGGTTGTAATAATTCAAATTTGGTTACACTTTGGTTATATCAAATACTTAACTGTTCGTTAGTAACTGTGTAGACAAAAAAGTAGGTGGACAATACTTATGTCAAAATTTGAACCTAAATAATTTTGTTACATCGGGTTTACACCAAAACTTTGCTGTACATTACTAACACCGTCAAAGGTGGACGACACTTGCATCAAAATCGTTAAAGAAATAACGTGAAACTTTAAATTAAGGAAACCGTGTTAGAAAGTAATTAAGGAAATCCATTAAAAAAAACACGAGAAACTCTTAATTAAGGAAATCGGGTCTTTTTATGGGAAGGATTCCAATAAACGTGAAACTCTAAATTATTGAAGTACAAGAGCAACCTCCTCAATCACTTTCTACAGTACAATTTGTGGGTTACATGGATGATTCACACTAACTGTACATGAATTAACATGCTTTGGGAAATTAGCAGTAGTATGACTAAAAACAGCACAATCACTGCACTTTGGAGGTTTCCAGGAGTAATCCATTTTGATTTCAATAGTATCCTTACCCCCTAGAGTAAAGGTAAAAGATTCTGAAAAATCACAGTTTACATCTACTTCAACACAGATTCTAGTATAACTCATTCTAGTTTTGTTAAGAGTCTGAGTATCCAACATATTATTAAGTGTTTAACTATTCAACATTCAGATTTTTTCCATAGAACTACAAAAATTTACTATTCTTATTTTTATCCGTTACGTAGATAATTGAAAAAGCTTTTCAAATATATAAATTTTACAAAAATCCTGTGTATATTTTGAAAGATATTAAGTTTTTAATTTTTTTAATATATTTTTAAAACAATGGTATTTACGTAAATAAATTAAGAATAGGGATAACTAAGTAATTCAGGGGGTCTCCTACCAAAAATACCTCTTTTCTGAAAGATAAGATAAGGTAAGATGTAAGATGTAAAATAAAACTATGTGGAAAATTCTGAGGAACCCAAATCTGGTTCCTCTCTCTTTGAGAAACCCATCATTAAGATTAGTTGTTTTAGATCAGATTTGACTTAATTAACCTCCGTTAGTTAATTACTATTATTAAGAGAATTATTTTTATAAAGAAAAAAATCGTTGATTTGGATAAACAACGTTGATAGTTGATTGACAATGTTGATTTGGTTAATGGTCAATTATTAGGCGGCCTTTTTTGTGGGCGTTCTTTTTGGGCCGTTTCTTTTTCAATCTCATCCTTTCCACTTTCCTTTATCTAGCATAATATCGAAACAAGATTTTGAAGACCGCGAGTGAAAGCAATTACGGAAGAAACTGCTGCCGTGTTTCGAGTTTTTTTTTTTTTACCAGTAAAGAAGATCACGGGAGCATCATATTCAGGTAATCTCTATTGTCTTATCTTCTTCATCTTTAGTTGCAAAGGATTTGGGTTTGGTATGCGTTTGAGAAGTTTTTCTGATAATGAGGAAGACTCTTTTTTTCTTTCTGATGCATCAATTTTTACCTCTATTATTGTAGCCAATATTCCTTCATGTAGTTTTTGTATGATTCATAGAATCGTTTCATGCAACAAGTACGTTTCCTAATGAACCAATTAATTAAGCTGTTAATAATGATTTACTTTGGTGTTTTTGTTTTTCATGAGTTTTAACATTTGTCAACGTGTGATAGATCAATCTATCACTGAAATTTTAATTATCACATGCGTTGTTTCTTCTTTAACCCCATCTTTCCCTTCATCTAGCATATCAAAACAAGCAATTAGTTAATTCCCTTTTTAGAAGATTTTGAAAATGACTAGGGATAACAATTACATTTACGGGAGATTCTTCATCACCATCCCTTTTTTTTACACTATTCCCATTGTCACCGTCTACATAAGGGTTTTCGTCATCATCTATATCCTCTTAGTTGAGGAGATCAACATCCAAGGAATTAAAATTGATGCCAGTGTGTTTGGGTTTTGATTTTTTTACCATTAAAATAATCATCGGAGCATCATATTCACGTAAACTCTATTTTTTCATTTTCGTCATCTGCAATTGTAAAGGGTTTGGGTTTGGCAAGGGGTGTTGGAAGTTAATCAGGTAAACTCTAGGTTTGATGCATCAATCATTTCATTTCATCTGTTACTGTAACCGGCCAATATTCCTTCATATCGTTTTTGTATGATTCATAGAATATTTCATGCAAGGAGAATACCTTTGGAATGAATCACTCAAGCTGTTAATCATGCTCGATATACTTCGGTGTTTTTTGTTTTTTTTATGGGTTTTAGGATTTATTCACGTGTGATAGTTAAATCTATCACTGAAAAATATAATTATCACATGTCGTGATAATTGTTATTTTCACCACTTCATGCAATCTATAATTTTCACAGACAAAGCTTTTTATGATTGTGCTGACATTTCTCAATTCAATTTTTCTACCAGGTTGTGAAGGGAGTGTTCATGCCATTATCCCCTTCGAAGGGGATTCATTATCTTGGCATGTGACGAAAAATAGTACTATCGAAATAGTACTTTGAAGGGGATTCATATCTATTGTGCCTTTAGTATTAAAGGAATTACAGTGTCTCCAATGGTGATCACCAAAGTTGAAATGCAACAATATCCAGTGACGATAGAAATATCGGAATGAACAACTCTTGCACACCTTCTTATAAAGTCGTGGACATGAATTTGAATACCAGATGCATCATCCTTTTTTCACAAGAACCTATGTTCTCAAAAAAATAAGTACTACCAATTAAACTTTCTATGTTGTCATAATTGTAACTTTCAGATTTATGGAGTGATAATTGCAATTTTCTAAAAATTATATTGTGATAATTGTAATTTTTTGAATACTTAATAGTGATAATTGCAAGTTTCTTTATACTGTGATAATTGTAATTTGCTGATCATTTAGTGATATTTGCAAATTTTTAAAAATATATTGTGATTGTTGTAATTTTCTGAACATTGAATAGTGAACATTGGAAAAATTTTATCAGATCAGCCCATATACAGGTTAAGCTATATGCGACTGACCAAAGTGAAAGTTTGATATTTCACTTGATAAATAAGTAATAGATGGATTTCACATATCTGACCAAAGTGAAAATTTGATCTTTCATTTGAAAAACGGGTGATGAAAAAGATAACTTTCACTTAAAAATGGTTACTTTGTCCTCACAATTCGTGATTTCACTAGAACGGGGATAATAACTTCAGTTGTGATTCATCTAGCTAGATTGACGGTGGTATTAACAAAAAAATCAAGAAATTTAAGTGCATGGTCACGTGAGTGATTTTAGGGATTTTCTTGTTACAGGAAAACCAAAAAACCGAGAGATTTACGCATGCATGCAAGTGAATTTAGGAATTTTCTTTATATTGGAATTTTGACTTTTTCACGGTTATTTTCTTTTTCACTTTTTTTTAAAATATTATATATACACAGTTTCCCTATTCTAATGCAAGGCTAATCATGTAATCTAGTAATACAAAAAATTAAATATGGGTTCTACATACAAGCTTTCTTAATGATGGGTTTCATATATGAGAAAAACTAGGGCTGAGCAGAAAAACCGTAACCGCGGTTTTCATCCGTATCCGTCCGCAAATTTACGAGTAAAAACCAATCCGCAAGAGTTATGAACCGGACACGGGTGCATTTTCAAATCCGCATGCGGTGCGGTTACGGTTGCGGTTGGGATTTGATAACCGCGGATTACCCGCACCGTAGGACATTTAGGGAATTTATTAAAAGTATTAAGGATAATATGGGAAGTTGGGGTTTTATATATAAGGATCTTATATTTCTAAACCCTAATAGCCTTTTTTTTTTTCGAGTTCATCGTCTCATCTTTTTTTTTTCGAGTTCATCGAGTTCATCTTCGATTTGCAGAGAAGTTTCTCTTCTTTCTCTTTCGTTTCTTTAAGTTTCTAGGTTAATAGCCAAGCTCTTTGTTCACTAATCACTATCGTTGGCGATAGTGATTTGATTTTCTCGCAACCTCAAGCAAATACCACTTTCTGTTCATGTATTCAATATTCTTTGACTCTTTCATAAAAGGTAATTACTTTTAGGTTTACTTTAATTTGGTGTAAAGTTTGATTTTTCATCTAAGATTATATGGAACTGAAAATTGAGAATTTGAGATTGATATTTGTTAGATCATTTGTATGATTTAGTGGTTTCCATTATCAATTAAATTTAGATAATTTTAATTTTAGTTCAGATTTTTGTTTTAGGAATTAGGGTTAACTTTCAATTATCAATTCAATTGGGAACAGGGGATTCATTCTCATTTAATTGTATTCATTTTTGAGTTCTTATTTTGTTTTGGGAAATAGGGTTAAGTAACTTTGAATTCAATTGGGTACAGGGAATTCTAATTGGTGTATATTTGTTTTGGGAATTAAGGTTAAATTGTATTCATTTTCAATTTCTAATTAATTTTTTGATTTTCATTGGTTCAATCAATGGGTACCATTTTTTTGTGAATAAATCATATTTGGAAAAGGGGTTATTAATGTTGATAGCTTTTCCTTCACATCCAGGAAGAAAAGAAGTATAATTTTAGTCGGCTGAAGACGAAGGGATATAGACGAGGAAGCGTTGCAAAGAAATGTTTGTATTCTTCTAATAACAATGGTTAGAAATTTAAGATTACAGTTCTGAATTTAGTTACTGGCTCGCTGTGGAGTTGTGTTTTGGGTTTTGTCTATGATCTCAGTGCTCATTTACATGGCAGAAATGAACTGATGTGCTTTGAGTGTTTTACGTTTTATGTCATATCTGGCATTTAAGGAACTTAGAAATGTGTGGTTAAAAATTGAAATTACAGCTTGCTTTGTATATTAGTTGCTGATTGTGGTGGAGTTCTTGTTTGTCTTATGTCAATCTGAATGTTGATTGGCATGGCAGAATTGAAGTGATCCTGTTTGAATGTTTTTGATATGAGAATAAGCGATTAGATATTGAACTGAATTGCTTATTTTTGCTCGAGAATTGCTTATTTTTGCTCCCCTTAAGATTTCTGCTGTTTGTGACATTGGTTCCTTCGGCTTATGATATATCAGATCAAATTAGGAACTTATGATCAGAATGATGCCCAAATTTAGTGTTTACTGATTATCTATAACTCCTCCTCATTTTACAGATGCGGCAGAAATCTTGCAGGAAATTCCAGACATATCTATCATGGATTGAATAAACTAGTACTCGAATCCAAGGTCTCTTTTTCAGTTTTTGGCATCAGAGATTCATATGGCTTGGCACCAGACTTGTTGCATTTGAATTAGTACTCTTTTGTGTTAGCTGTTAACTATCTTATGTCTATTGTTGCTTTTGAATTACTGAATTAGAACTCTTTTGTGTTAAAAAAACGCCTGTACTCTAGTTTGTAACTTTCTAGTTTCTATACTTAGTTTTTTTTTGATGATTCTTGTGATCAAATCCCCGGTTAATCCGCAACCGGCCCGCAAAATCCGCTGATCCGCAGAGGGCAAATCCGCGGGTGATTGGGCCGGTCACGGTTTGAATTCCCAAATCCGCAAATTTGACGGTTTGGTTGCGGGTGACCCCTAATCCGCAACCGTCCGTCCGTTGCTCACCCCTAAGAAAAACTAAAAATGGGCTAGAAATATTTTTCCCCCTTTATTCAAGTTTTCGGATTTTTGCTTTCCCTTAAATAGTTATCACTTCTCCAGTACCACACATGCTTAAAAAAAATTATATATGAAATAAATAAAACGATCTTTTTTTTGAAGCAAAAAAAAAAAAACTGATTTAGCATATAGCCGAATTTTGTTTTGGGATTTTTACGAAGTCTATATATATGTGGACAAAGGTATTGGATTCTAGCGTTCCAATTTTTTCAGTCTGGTTCTGTCCACTCTTCGCGTAAATGATGTAGCGAATAATGTCACCATATGTCTTAAGATGATCAATATTCAGCTTTCCGTATATTTTAATTCTTTTTTTCCCTCCCTGGCGGAGCCATACTTTTAAAATGAGGGGACTAAAAAAAAGTTATACATACAATAGTGGACTAAATTTTAAAATTAGGTGGACTAAATGTTAAATATATCATAAAATTAAGGGCTTTTTTATGGACTAACATATTGCATCTACACAAGCAATGCAAAAAATACATTTGACCATATAAAATCTAGCACTGAATATACAAAATCCAGGAGTAATAAGTATCTTGGTTGGAACTTGAAGGGTCTCGTTTTGTATTGCCTAATCGTTTTGAAAGTATAAACCAGCTATACTCTATGGTTCTAGAGTGTGGAAGGGAAAATACTCTTGTCTGCTCGGGAGCACACAAATTCCTAAACAAAGTCAACAAACTATAAGTACTCCAAAGCGACAGGGTACAGTACTAAAGAATGAATGAAACAATATTAATGAATGAATAAAAAACGCGTTCTCTGACAGTTCCCTTCTTCATCTGAATAAGCCTAGTTTTCCAGCTGTTGAAGCTAACTCTAGTCTTATCTCTCTCAATCATAGCTTCTAGGGTTTCTGTTCTTGATAAGAAAAGAAGACAAGATGGAGAGAGATAGAGATTATGAGTTGATGGCCAGTTGAGAAGGTGGTTGTGATCAGAGATGGTCGGGGATAGATTTGATGGAAGGAGGTGAAATGAAGGTTTTGCAGAGGTTGGACCGTTGAAGAGAAGCTGATATGAAGGTGGTTTTTGGTTTCTGCTTGATTAGGGGAGGAGACAGGAGGTTAGGGTATTGGACGGATTCTTCAGATGTTGATGTGACGTATAGAGATGTCGTTGGATGTTGAGGAGCTTCTAGGTGTTGAACGGTTGTAGATCTTGGGTCCTCTTAGAAAGTCTTCTTCTAGGCTCATATCTTCCTCGAGCCCACTTCTAGTTTTAGGTCGTGCAAGCGACATTCTTCATTTGTGGATGAGTTCCAATTGCATAGGAATTGCCCTAACACATGATGTACAGTTACACGTTTTTCATGTTTGTTAAGTCGAAAGTGGGAGGAAAAAAATTTGTTAATTCCATAGGAATTTCCCTTACACATGTGGTACAACTACACGGGTGATAATACCCCAAAATATAGTCGACATTGAGACTTTTGTACGCATATTTACTTTGTGGCGGTACGTGCAAGCGTTGGACAAACTGAATAAGAATACATTGATGGTAATACTCTGTCATTACCTTATATTACAAAATCTAAACATAACCTTATTACAAATAGATAATAGTAGTTCTATAACTTATTACTTAATAATAAAGACAAATAGACAGTAGTAATTCTATAAATCAGTTATTGGGTTAGTGGATATTGTCACCGCACGTCTCCGATACTCCTCCTAAATCTTCTAAGGAGGCGGTGCTCTTCATGTGCGGAATTATGTTAATACATGTTCCAAACGGTATCGTTTCCCATATTTCCCTCAATGTTCCTGTAGATGTATCATAACGCGATTTGCATCGATTTTCCCATAATAGGACATCATTATTATTACCCAGAGCAATCGGGTTATAAGTTGGCCAATCATTCTTTTGCTTTGGTAAGTTAAGGCTAAACTGGCGTATCCAAATCAAATGTCCGGGTTCATCGGCAGGTGAGGCGAAATCATTGTTATTTTCGTCTAGCGTCAGAAATTTATACGGTTCTCTTGCTGACTATGCATGTTGTACACGCACAGAGTAACCCCAAACAACATCATCCCAACGACTGTGAATTGATCCACAGGGAAATTACCCCCGGGTATATGATTGGGCGGTAATGAATGTGTGCTGAACGTCTCACTCCTCAAATTGAAAGACAATAATGTCTTAATTGCGTCCTTGTAGACCAACCAAAAAATACACCCATTCACATATTCACCGGTTCCACCTCCACAAAAACATATAGAAATATGTTAAACATTTCTCCATCACATCTTATCGCCGAGGGTGTTGACTTCCACTTTTCCGCCAGGGTCAATTCGAACAACCTTGTATTCATCAGAACTTCGACATTAGCCGAAACCTCCTAACATGTTTCTGCGTCCAACAAATTCCTTCAGAAGCATATATTTTTGTGGGAGATGAATGTACTGACCTGCTTCTAGATTTATAATATAAATATGATCTTGGATGTTGTCGTGGTAACCATAGAAACATACAAGACCGTTGCAAGACCCGATCACTGGGTGTGATAATCTTTTAAGTGGTCCATCATCCGGGTGACTGTTAGCTACGATAGTGTCTTAAAGTTCCGTGTTCATATGCTCGCTGTAAATGAGTTGCGATCCAAAGTCGTTTCCCGAGCGTGATGTGATACATAACAGGAGACCAAATTTGGTGTTATCAAGGATGTCCCTCTAGTTGCCGCATACAGATTTGCTGTGAAGAACACAATCTGTTGTAGGGAGTCGACCTAATATCTGGGTAGAGATTTCTAAAGGAAACTTATCCATCGGTTTTAGTATAATTCTGATCTTCATAAGGGATATTATGGATTATGAAGAGGGGACCAGTTTAACTATAAATAGACAACCATTCAATGGTTTGGAAGGACTCCTCCTATTAACAGGGCCGAGATCTTATTCACACGATTGAAATTTTGACAGGGCCAAACATTACACACCTTTTCTATGTGTTAGATACACTCCCAAGAAAACTAAAGTACTTTTTAATCTTCAAGTTGGTATATACTCTGGAGTTTAGCTGGTCTATACTCTATAGACACAGAAAAGAAGAGAAAAAGGCCAGACGAGACAAGATGGGACGTTTTCTTTTCCATCCAGTCTTAATCTAGCCCAAAACCCCATGCTTACTGGTCCGTTATGAAAAGATGTTTGCTTTATCCTATTTTTTTACTATTAATCCTCGAGTCTCGACCTATTTTATCGTAATAATAAGTCTTCTCGAGTAGTTTTCAGAAGTCAAGGTCGCTTGCACAAGTCACAACAAGATGTTTCCCTGAAGATACATGCGAGAAAGATGTTCTTTTTTATTGTCGAATTCTTCACCCAACTCTAAATAGAGGTGAAAAACACTTGCAATCGAATGCAATACCTTAATTGACGAAAACGGAGTTTTACACTTGAATTTGATACACCGACAACTGCTGTGAAGAAAAAAAAATCACTCATAACCCATGTGAAAAGGAGAATTTTTCGCTCGGAATACAACAACACCTCTAGCACTAACTCTTATGTAAAGCCTATTCACATTTTGTCACTTTAGCACCCACTATGGGTATAGCAAAGTGGCAAACATATCTGTCTTAAGTGTCACGACAAAGTGTTTACCGAGCAATAGAATGTCTATTGCTATATGGTCATATGATCGCTCGTTGGTCTGTATAGGACCAGCGATAGTCAAGCTGTTACTCGCTGAGTAGATCAACGCTCGCATTGGTAGACTAAAAGATCAGGCATAGTTTCCGGTCAGTCCGAAAGATTGTAAAGCAGATTATGGTTCAGTTTTAATAGGTAGGTCGAGAACAAACATATTGGTTACTAGAAAACCAAGTAAACAGACACAAACACCAATCACAACTTTCAAGCAGGTTTCTTGTTGTATAATAATCAGTAAATATATGTAAATGTCTCAATTCAGGACTTTCACTAGAACCAGAAGAACCGATAAAAAAGATCTATTTGTCCTCCAAGCTCCAACTGTTAATAGTTTTCAGTTTCTCACCTCTTTCAATTCGTTCATACGGATCGAGCATCATGTTCCTATCAGTATGCAGAAAACCTTTTATTTTTCAGACAAATGTTCCTAGCTGCAAAAAGAGCAAATTCATTGAATTACACTTAAATACAATAACTGCAAAACACGGTTACATCTCTTATCAAAAATAGTAAAAATATGCGACTAGCCTCTTTTTCGCTTTCCAAATTGGCTGGAACCTAGAATCCCAATCGATAGATTACGTTGGCTAAAGTTTCAGAACCACATACCCTACGCTTGAGCCTCTTACTCACTTCATGTCTAATTTCTACTTGTTCGGCCTCAAGTTCTAGACGCTCGTCTCTATCCCGCTTCTCCTTCTCCAACTTCGCCATCTTCAAGGGCTTTTATCTTTCTTTTGGGTTTAAAAATATGGCTGCTATTTGGCTCCATAATCTCCACCTCCCTATTCTCCTCCATATAATCTAAACCCCACATTAGGGGAATGGTGAACCCCACTTGAACCTGAATGTGGATCTCGATATGGATGTGAAGCTTGGATTATAGGGAGGTGAACATGGAGGTGGAAAATAGGGAGCCAAATAAGATTTCCGTTAAAAATAACTATTTTTTATTATTAAATACAAATATATATAGTATAATATTAAATTTACTAATTGCTATTATTATTATGATTATTAAGCAAAAAAAACATGTTACTTAACCACTTTTTAGTACACGGTTAAATTATCATGATTTTTCGAAAGATTGTTAAACATGACAACGTACCTACTTCCAATAAAAAATTTGTCTTGAAAATTTTCACTAAAAAAGAGAGATGGAACTTCGTGAAGAGAATGAACTCAGACAGATTAAAGCAGAAATTTCACTCAAAACACAGGTGCAAAACAAAATTTTCAAAGTAAAAAATGCGAACAAGGAAATTTTTGATTTTTTATAAGAAAGAAAGGTGAAAGCAAAGTTCCACTTCGGTCAAATCTTCATTCGAAACTTAGGTGCAAAACAAAAAGTTCACAGTGAAAAATGTGAACAAAAGAAGTTCTAAAGAACCTTGATCCACATCGTCACCGTGTGAGAGGGGTTGTGTGGTCCACTCCTGCCATTCCTTATCCCAATGCGCAGAACTTACATTTATGTCCGTTCGATTCCCTTTCTGGAAAAATCACGATGTGGGGCTTTGGTGAGTGTAGAATCGCTCTTAAAAAAAGTTTAAAAAGCATTGTTCCACCATTTTTAGAAAAATACCAAAAGTTAAAGACATATCAATGGTTCTATATGAATCGAGAATTCCAAACACGTTAAAAACCGCCTCTCATTAACTTCTTTTTGTTTTTGTTTTTTGTGGGTCCCAGTGGTCCCGCGCCCTCGGGAGATGTGTATGGGGTGGGTTTTGTGTGTGGCGGTTTTGAACTGGTTTTTTCAGATCGGTTCTTCATATACTCCCTCCGTCCCAAATTAGATAAACAACTTAAAAACAACGCACTCACATTTGTTTTTTCAGCTGGGTCCCATGGCATTCAGCGTGGGACCAATTTCTCTCAACGGGTTAATCATATCCCTCCATAGGGTATATTGTTTAGATGTTGTTTTTTAAGTTATCTGTTTAGAACTACTCAACTTGGAATCAAGCCCTAACATGGAGAATTGTGTTATTCAACTTTGTAGACACACTCTTAAATGCTCCTCTTCCTTTAACATTTCTTCTCTTTAGAGAACTACAAGTAAAAACTAGGAACCTTAAATAGGGTAATCATAGGAAAAAAAGGTACTATTCTTTTTGTGTTTCTTAATCTTTGTGCAAACCGTAACAGTCTCGCGAATATCAAAATTTATTACTGTTACTATAGGGAAGAATTATTATTATTTCCTATAAGGTACCAGTTATCCTCCTTCTTCACACACCCCTTACTATTGCATATAAGGTACCAGTTATCCTTCTTTACATGCCCCCTTACATGCACTCTCTGTGGTCCTTTAACCCCCTCACGTGTAGTCGTGTAGGGGACTCACTGTGGGCCTCTGACACGTGAACAAGTGTTTCATGAGTGAAAGTTGGGCCTATTCGCAGAAGACTAAAACCAGGAGAAGATATAGACCAATATCAACTAACAGGCTATGGTCGGAGATAAAGTCAAGCAATCTAGATTCTAGATCATAATTCGGGGAAGATTAACTCAACCCAAAAATGTGACGTAGATGACAACGAGATCAGGAAGTCCAAAGCTCAAGAGCCTCTAAACCATTAAATTTGAAGCTAATCTAAGAGCTCCATATAAACGAAGAGCAACCGCAAAGCTGAGATCATCATATAACCAATGGGTTCAAGAGATTAGAACGAAAAGAGTGCAAATGGGAAAACATAATGGCGCCTCCTCAAGGATTAATATATTCCGTTAATCAAAAGACAAGTAAAATATAAAGTGTTAATCAACTTAATGAAAAGAGCAATTAATTCTCCATCACCTGATTCACCTCAACCTAAGCTCTCAACATCAACGCCAACATCGGCCCTTGAGTTGGAAGTTCCATCAACAGCATGATTAGAGCCCTCCACAATATCGAAAGAGTAATAAGAAAAAGATTCAGATACAGCAATCTGTTCTCGGGCATTATTCAACTGTTGAGTCAATTCTGAAATTTGATCTTTCAGCAGATTCTCATTACGCTCATATTCTCTACACTTCAAATTCAAATCACTTGCACGTACAGAGGATCTCAAATTACTCTCCCTTTCTAACTCAATCCTGGATTTAAACATAACACACATAGTTCTCCAAGTTTTCATTGAGGTGGAATCATCAGCTTGCTGCTCCAAGCGTTTAGAATGATGAACTCCTCTGGTGTCATTCATCACCTACAAATAAAAATTAATTAGCAAATCATATCTTTTAGATCAATCTAAACACAAGTTATAGAAAAATAAGAGCGATTTATTACAGCTGTAGTGTTTGAAGCCATCCTAGCCTCAGCTTCAGGAAGTTCCAATGGTGCTAATGACACCAGATCAGCCGGTCGAGAAGCATTCAGCAGAAATTTGGTTGCGTCAGCACCATCCGATTCAGTGGAATCTTCTCGATAAGAATGGTCCATCAAAAATTGAGTAGCACTTAACTCAACAAGAGCCTGGGAAGAAGAAACTTTACCTTTCTTCCCAGTTCGAGAAGAAGTCCTGAGCTCAACTGCCTTCCTTTTACCTAGAAAGGGGAAAAGCAGGAAAACATGTTAAATTAAAGCACAAACAAAATTGTTCTAAGTGTATGAACAAATAACTGTTTTTTGTTTTTTTTTTGGTAATAAAAAATTAACTGTTCACCAAACTTACTCAGAAAGGGAAAAGCTTTCAGCGTCAGGGAGAAAGACATCTGACTATCACGTTCCCAATTTCCATAAAAATTTAATGGACACTTATCATTAAACTTAGTGTTATCCAATCCTTTAAACATAACTGAATCGTTATGATCGAAACCAAGAGATAACTCTGGACTCCTGCAAAATATGTTCTTTAAATAAAAACCAGGGATAGTCCGAACCTCATAGCTCTCAGAAAGCTTCGCAACAGTAATCCTTTTGTTTCCTGGAAGACTACGATTTTGGGACAATTTTTTTTGCATATAGTCGAAAAAATTTTATTCTAATTCTGCAGAAGAAAGGTTGCTATAAACAAGAAAGTCCCGAACTAATGAGGGGGCAGGAAAAATAAAATCACACTGAAGATGTGACTCAGGAATTAAGAGTTCATCCCCCATTAAATCTGAAACTTCATACACATTAATAGTGTATGGTGAAGGCCAGCGAACTTTGATACCAACACTGGTGGGAAGTTCATATAAATCAAAGACGGCATGTGAAGGACACGGAACTGGAACAGTTATCTCAGACATGATTAAACTCCTAAAGCTACGGAAGATCTAAAAAAATGAGGTTGAACTCTGAACGCTAAAAAGTGAGAAGAAGAAATTTGTTGGATATATGATTTACATATCTCAAATTATATTATATTATATATATATATATATAATCGATCCTCCTACAACCGGGACAACAATCCTTGTCCAAATCTGGGACATGAGGTGGCACGATCTTAATGCTAACTAAGAGGGAATTGATTCTAGCATAGGAGGTGGTTTGTGAGGGGCGGTTTTTTTGTGTGGTTTTTCTTTCGGATTTGCGGAGACGTTTTGTTATCATAATTAAATCTCTGTTCTATACGGTTTACTGATTTAGTTTCATCGTTGTCATTCTTGCATTATTATCATAAATATTGTCGAATAATTGTATTTAAAAGTTAAAACACGACAATTTCGCTAAAAACACATATGCGAAATAAATTCACTCAAATCTGACCGTCCAATATGAAGATATAGGAGCGGATCAGGTAATTGATCGGTTATCTAGCCTACAAGCAAGACAATGTGCCTCTGGATTGATTTGAGTTTTGACTTTGTCTTTTTTCTTCTTCCATTTTTCATTTTCATACATTTAATCTTTATTTAGATTTTAGTACATTAATAACGAAATAATAATACTTTTTTTAAAAATAATTTACATTCACGCCAAATATGATGTGAGAAATACATCATGATAGATACGGTAAGGATTTGGACGCATAGAAGAGATTAGAAATCCATCATGATACGATATAGTAAGGAATCCTAAGGATTTGGCTCCATAGATTGATGTCCGCACCCACCCTGGTCCATAGACTCTATGCTAGAGTTTCTTCTCTCTAGATGACACGCGCCTTCCAAGCATAATACTTGTTAGATTTGAGGTCACAGTCTTCCCCCTATAATCATCAGAAAAGACATTTCCTTTTATCCCTATTTTTTGGATTTTCTCTAGTCCCTGCCCTACGCCTAGCCTGTAAATGAGCTCTGCTTCCTAGGAGAAGCTTCAGCGCGAGTATGGCCCATGTGATGTCGTAAATAGTGGTAGTTGTATTTGGTTCTGAGACATGGCTAATATACTAGATGATTTGACGAAATTTTAGATTAGAGAGAGAATCAAAGGTCTGGCTTGGCACTATGTATACTTGGTTATCACTAAATTACGCTATCAATTACTACCTTCCAAAAAAAAATTGTTTGATTGACATCTGGCTTCATCATGGGGTAGCCAGGTGTCCAAACAGGAGGTCGCGCTTTTGTGTTTGATTGTGAGTACGTTGTCCAAATATTCGGTCCGTTTAGAATTTTTTGTTGGATAATTAGCCAGTGTCTTTTTTCTTATAGTTCCCTTGACTGTGAATTGCAAATGACTAATGATACATGAAATGTACCACGTGTTGATGGAGAATTGGCAATGACGCGGGCATTCGGAGATGGGAGACTAAAGGATTAGCAGGGGGACCGACCAATAGAATGAATGTGAGGAGGCCGTTTTTTTTCCGTGGTTTTTTACACGGTTCGTTTAGAATTTTAGTTCTTAAAAACGATCTAATGAAGGTGGAAATACAATCCTTCACCTGGAACATGGGTGAAAAGAGAAGTTTCCACACACAAACTTGATAAAAATGGGGGTTAATTGACGTTTGGCACTTATGTTTTGTCCAACTTTAGTGTTTGGTCTAACATTTGTCCAACTTAGGCTTTAGTACTTGGAATTGACGTTGATCCGGCGTTGACTATGTTAAATCCGGACTTCTATTAAGAAATTATTAAAGAATAGGTTGGTTGGTTGAATTCTAGGATAAAAACGCTCTGCAATATCTCTTTTCTACTAAACAGTTATCTTCATAGATTACGGTTATCTTCATCTTCTTTATTCAATACTCCTTCGTTTCTTTTTCTACACGGATCTTGATTTAGGTTAAGATTCGGGTGAAATAATCTATATTGTATATAATTAAATAAATAAAACATAATTGCATTATAGCAATTGTTTGTAGATATTTCTTTAATTTTCGTTGGAAATGACAAATTATTGTCACTTTCCTTTTCCATACACTCTTATAGTGGTTTATCATAGCCTTATTGGCATTTTTTTGTGGTGTTACATTACTGACGATCACATCGTTAAGGAGGATTCATTTCGGAGAATTATTGATCCATTTATCCGCAGAGAAGATAAATAAATATTGGAATTGAACACAAGAACTTGGTAATATCACTTCCTTATTATGGAAGCATCAAATTTGTGCGATGATCAACAACCAAAATGGTCCGAAACTATTAGAAAGACATCAAATTCATTCTCGGAGTACAGATATGCAGTACTTAGATCATTGTTCGGTTCTTTGAATTTCGAATTATGTAAATGTTGTATGTTGTTTCTATTTCCGATTCTTGATGTAATGGATCAAATTGTAATCAAATTTTCATATTAATGAAAATTAGAGGCAATGACCTCTTCCACAAAATAAATAAATATTAAAGAATGTATAAAAAATGTAATTAATATACGAAATTTCCAATCAATACGCTGATGAACGGATTCTACTTTGTTTATCTTCTTCTCTGGCTTCAAATTAGTTTTGCCTTGATTTTCCTTGCCTTTAACCTTTCTTTTCCTTTTCTTAGTTGTGGTTTTGACTTGGTTGATATCCAAAACTTGGAGACTTCTTTGTTTGTTACTTAATTCTTTAAACCTATCACATATCTTCTCAATGGCACCTTCAAGCACTACTCCAGAAAAATCAAGTTGTGTTGCCGAATCAAGTTGAGTTAATTGTGTCATTTGGAGAAAATAGAAGAAATAAATTAGATTGAAAAATAGAGAATAGATTGATTAAAAGAGAAATTTTTTGTGTAAAAAAATTTGGGGTTAGTTTTGAGTCTGAAAGTTGCAAATTTATAGCGATAAAGAACTAGCCGTTGGCACAAGAGTCAAAATCGCTGCGATATAGACTTAACCGCTGGCGATAAAGACTCTATCACTGGCGTTATTCTTAATATCGCTCGCTAGAATGTCTGTCGCTTATAGGTTTCCCCATAGTAGCACAATTGGTTTGCCATGCCACCTGGTACGCCAAACAGGTTTTTTTTTGGCATGTGCATAGGAATAGGCCTTATACATAAAGTTTTTTTGGATATCTTTGCGGTTTCTCGCTCTTTATCTTCGCGATCTACATGTAATTGATGTCCTTATTGTATTAGGGTTTTGATTATCTCTTATTTTGATGTTTTTGTTATTCTTGTAAGCGAACATGTAATCACTGTTCTGATTTGAATGAATTGAAATATGTTGATTGTCCAAAAAAAATAGAGGAGGTTTTCTTTTCCATATTTCTTCTTTTAGATGCAACACACTCGTAAAGTTTTGTCACTAAAATTGACAAAGGGAGAGATTGTTAGAGCACTGCTCGGTCAACCTCGCATCCGTTACTATCTCAAGCATGTTTATCAATGTTAGTGATCAAAACTATAAGTCTTGATCTAGCCTATTTATAGATGTCTCGGACTAGGACATAGATAGTGTAGTTGAGCTTATATTTCAAAGAGTTCATCATTTGAAGACGAAAAACTACTAAGGGGAGCTTATGGAACTTCTTCGACAAAAGGTATGTGGAGACTTGAACTCATCTATCACTTGGAAAGTATATTTCTACTATCTCCTATATTGAGACATAAGTCGTGTTAAGATATAGTTTTCTCTGTACACATTTGAGATTTCGAGCTGAGTATATCTCGCTTACATATTTCTCAAAATATGTGTTGGTAAGCTTTCGCTTCGACCAAGTTCATCTTATATCATGAGAAAATTTCCGAGTAACATCTTACATGGTTTGTGTTATACGATCATTTGATGTAGGCTTGGAATGTTTCGATAATGATTATTTCAATATCTTGAAAATTTCTTTGATGCTAATAGAGTAAGAAAACGACTATTGTCATTATAGAAGAATGTTTCAATGATTGAAATAAAGAGTTGAGAATGTAACCATGTTTGGATATAAACATATATAGTGTGTTCGCATATTAATGTATAAATCCGTAAACCGGGAGCCAAGAGTATGCATATGTGCATATACGAAATTGGTAAAGGAGACAGGTTAAGTATGCGTACCCATACGCATGCTGGCGGTAGTTCTCGAACCGAGAATTTCTGCTGAGTTTGGAAACTAAACAAACTCAAATCCCGTTGCTTAGGTACGCATACTTAAGCTGGTTACTTTTTCAAATCGGTCAGTTCATTAACTTAAACATTTAAATCATAAGGAATGTAATTTTGCAAACCGTGGATATAATGTTCATGATTGATTCAAGTGAATCAAACCTGTTTGGTTTCAATTGTGTTTTCTATAACAATTGAACAACTATTTAACTAGCTTCATTTGAGTCATTTGAACTAGTTATGGTTGAGATGAATAAGGTTGATATGAGAGTAATCATATTGCTAACCTCAGTTAACTATTTGTGAACCAACATGGTGCACACGTTTAGGTACGGTTACATAAACCTAAATGAGGGTACATTTCATTTGTGTGTAACAAGCTAAGTTTGATCTAACGGTTGAAATATATTAGCTTGGGAGAATCAGGTTTTTCATCTAACGGTGAATATTGAATGCTCTGTTACCAAGGTAACTTAGATTGCAAACCCTGATTTGAAACCTATATAAAGGAGAACTCTAGCAACTGGGAAACCTAATCCCCACACCTCCTGTGTGTTACTAGTTGCATAACTAGAGTCGACTCTCCTTTAATATTAGGTTTCTTCTCGAGACCCTGTAGGTTAACGACTTGAAAACTTCATTGGAATTGTGAAGCCAGACCCAACTATTATCTTTTTAGTTGCGTGATATGATCTTGTTGTTTCTATTTTGTTGAGTGCAATTGAAATAATTGGCTCGAGATTTTATATCTATGATAGGCAAGATAAAAAAAGTAATTACAAACAACTTCGTCTTATCGTTTGTGATTCCACAATATCTTGTTTCGCTAGTCGATTAAGATTATTGTGAGGTGATTGATAATTCTAGGTTGTTCTCCAGAAATATAAGTTCGGGTTATCAATTGGTTCTTGTTCACCTTGATTTACCAAAATACGGAACAAAAATTCTTGGGTCTTTCTGTGGGAGACAAATTTATTCAATCCTATAGACTTTTCTGTGTGAGACAGATTTGTCTATCAAGTCTTCGACTTTGGATCGTAGCAACTCTTGGTTGTGGGTGAGATCAACTAAGGTAATCAATTCTGTAGTATCCTGCTGGGATCAGAGACGTAAGGAGCGCAACTGTACCTTGAATCGGTGTGAGATTGATTAGGGTTCAACTACAGTCCAGTCCGAAGTTAATTGGTAGTAGGCTAGTATTTGTAGAGGCTTAATACAGTGTGGTGCTCAATCTGGACTAGGTCCCGGGGGTTTTCTGCATTTGCATTTTCCTCGTTAACAAAATTATGATGTCTATGTTATTTCTTTTCCGCATTATATTTTGTTATATAATTGAAATATCACACGTTGTGTGTTAAGATCAATCAATTAGAATATCCAACCTTGGATTGTTGATTTACATTGATTGACACTTGAACATTGGTCTTTGGTACCGTTCAAGTTACTCATCTTATATTCAATCAGGATCGAAGATTTGTTTTCTTGATTGCGGATTGAATTAAGATTTGGAGATATTAAACTCTTTGATATACTTCAATCTAGATTGAGTCTGACTGCCTAGTTGATTCTCTAGAAAGTGTATTGGAGTAAGTCCTCTAGGATTGTTAAACGAATTGTTGGGTGTGGTTGTTAGGCCCCCGCATTTTCAGATGACGAGATCGATTCTTGGGGATAGCTGGCAGTGAATAAAGAAGGAGTTGTTAGCTACTGCTGGCGCAGTCGAATCCATTAAATTTTGTAAAGGTAGTCGATTGTAGTTGATGGAACGGATACAATGAAGAAGTTTGGCACTGGTGATGAAGTGGAGATGTGGTGTTGGATCTTGATGGCTGCAGCCATGAAAACCAATTACGAAGAAGTGGAGCTTGAGTATGTGGTAAGCGAGACAGGGACGTTTGGTTTGGCAGTTGTCATTGATGGCGAGTCTTGGACGTTATTAATGATTGGAGATGAATAACAGAAGATGAAGGAGTTGCTGCCATTCGCAGTTGACAGAGATAATGATGATGTTCGATGAGAAGGGAAAAGATTGGCAGTGATATGGAGTTAGTTAAGCTCGTGGTGATTACGATGGTGTTTTTCATGATTTTAATGGGTTTGCAAAGATGATGTTAAACAGGTTGGTGGAGCTGAACTGTATTCACACTGTTTTGTTGTTGATGGCTGGAAAGAATACTGAGAAGGGAGTTGAGCTGTGTTTGTCGATGAAGCTTTGTTGGATAGAGATTGAAAAAGCGGGGGTACAACAACCTCACCCAATATTTCGATTAGCAATCTGTATGGACTAACTCCAATATACTTTCAAGAGAATCAACTAGACTCGATTTTAATAAAGTATATCAAGGAGTTATAATATCTCTATTTCACAATGTAATCAGCAAATCGGACAGATAGAAATATGTGAGCCTGATTATTATGTGAAATAACTTGAACGGTACCAAAGACCAATGTTCAAGTGTCAATCAATGTAAATCAACAACCAAAGATTGGATATTCTAATTGATTGATTTTAACGCGCAACCTGTGATATTTCAATTATATAACAAAATATAATGCGGAAAAAATAGCACAAACACCATAATTATGTTAACGAGGAAACCGCAAATGCAGAAAAAACCCGGGACCTAGTCCAGATTGAACACACTGTATTAAGCCGCTATAGACACTAGCCTACTACAAACTAACTTCGGTTTGGACTGTAGTTGAACCCCAATAAATCTCACACTGATCCAAAGTAAAGTTGCGCTCCTTATGTCTCTGATCCCAGCAGGATACTACGCACTTGATTCCTTAGCTGATATCACCCACAACTAAGACTTCCTATGACCCAAAGTCGAAGACTTTAATAAACAAATCTGTATCACACAGAAAAGCCTACGATAATAGATAAATCTATCTCCCACGGAAATACCTACAAGTTTTGTTCCGTCTTTTGATAAATCAAGGTGAACAGGAACCAATTGATAACCGGAATTATATTTCCGAAGAACAGCCTAGTATTATCAATCATCTCACAATAATATTAATCGACGCGGCGAAAGAAGATATTGTGGAATCACAAACGATGAGACGAAGATGTTTGTGAGTACTTTTATATCTTGCCTATCAGAGATATTAATCTCAAGTCAATCGTTACGATTGTACTCAACACGATAGAATCAGCAAGATCAGACCACACAACTACAAGAAAGTAGTATCGGTCTGGCTTCACAATCCCAATGAAGTAGTCGTTAACCTACAGGGTCTCGAGAAGAAACCTAAGGTCAAAGGAGAATCGAATCTAGCTTATACAACTAGTATCACACGAGGTGGGGGGGTTAGGTTTCCCGGTTGATAGAGTTCTCCCTTATATAGCCTTTCAAATCAGGGTTTGCAATCAATGTTAGCTTAGTAACAAGCTAATATCTTTCAACCATTGGATCGAAAACTTAGCTTGTTACACTGAAATGCACGATCTTAGGTTTGTATAACCGTACCCAAACATGTACATTTGTTGGTTCAACAATAGTTAACCAAGTGGTTAGCCATATGAGCACTTTCATATCAACCATATTCTTCTTCACCATAACTAGTTCAAATGACTCAAATGAACTAGTTAGAGAGTTTCTAAATTGTATAAATCTTATAGAAGTATACAAGACACAATTGAAGCAAAAATGATTTGATTCACTCGAATCAGTTCATGAACTTTATAGCCACGGTTTGCAAATTGCATTCCTTAGTTAATATAAATATAAGTTCACAAATAATCATCTTTAGATATAACCAACTCAAGTACGCGGACTTAAGTTCCCGGAAGGAGTTCAAAAACTCCAGCAGATTTTCCCGGGATGAGAACCTCTGCCAGTTCACGGACCGAGTTCACAGCTCTTGTTCTGGTTTTCCTGATTAACAAAGTACGCATACTTTGGTTCAAGGAATAAGGACGTACACATATATATGTTGCTACATAATGCTTATATCCAACATTGGTTATATAATCTAAACTCTCATTTCAATCATTGAAACATTCTTAGAGGACGTTATATAGTTGTTATTCACAAACCATTTTTCGTCTAATCCATTTTCAAAGTGATTGAAACATAACATGACTTTCGTCACTAGGTAAAGATGAGCTTGGCCAAAGCGAAAGTTTACCAACACGTATTTCGATAAATCGATAAGCGAGATAAACTCGGCTCGAAATAGCAAATATGTATAATCAAAGTCTATATAGCAAAACGACTTTTGTCTCAAGATAGGAGACAGAGCAGATATAATTTTGAGTGATAGATAAGTTCAAGTCTCCACATACCTTTTAGTCGATGAAGTTCCACCAGTTCCTTGAGTAGTTCTTCGTCGTGTATAATGATCGCCATAGAGTTATTGAGCTCAACTACACTTTCCATCCTACTCCGAGACTTAGGTATAGTAGACTAAAAATCAAGAATTATAGTTTTGATCACTAATATTGACAAACATGCTTGAGATAGCAACGCATGCGAGTTCGACCGAGCAGTGCTCTAACAATCTCCCCCTTTGTCAATTTTAGAGACAAAACTATCAATACAAATGGAATATGAAAATAAATGAATAAACTTTTGTAGCTCCTATTCCACATGCCTAATCTTCAACATTAATCAAAATCTTCGTCACTTCCAAGTACTCCAATGATCCCAAAGGTTGTAAGTTCAACATCATCGTTGTTGAAAATCCGTAGTTATAACAATGAGAAAACAGTATTCTCAATCATTATTATACAGTGTCATAGTATTATTATACAGCATCAAAGTTCAATTGTATCACAACTTCGACAACAATACTATGGTGATATGTATTACTCCCCCTTAGTTAATACTCCATCTCACATGGAAACCACCCCTCCACATAATGATCCGAAAACCATATGTATTTGTAGTGTGAACTACATATTAATTCTCCCCCTTTTTTGTCAATAAAATTGGCAAAGGTACGAAAACGAGATCCTAATGAAATTTCCAAAAGAGATATTTCATGACCAGCAGAAATCACATATCAACTTATTTAGATGCAATCATATAGTCGAAGCTAAATACTTTCATCAAAGAGTTTATAAAGATACAAGATAACCCCTATAATATTCCACGACCGCACTCCCCACAAAGATTTGGCAATTAAGCACAAGTTCAATTAAGAACTCTCCCCCATAATATGTCATTCCCGAAAGAACAACAAGATCGACCTTAATTTCAAAAGAAAAGAAGGATTTCTTTGGACATAACAAATCACATACGAATATGAATTTGAATCCAAAATACTCAATTAAATTAACCACAAGAGAACCCATGATTAATTTAGTTGGAAATATACAATCAAATTTACCACAAAAAAGTGATGAATTTAATTGGTCATGCTCGACATAAGAGAACTTACGGGGCCTCACAGTATATACATAAAAATATGGATCAGGGAAGATCAATACTGCGGAATACACAAGGATTCATTCTATTTTCCATCACCATTCGCACAATGACATATAATAGACATAATCCTTGTAAACAAAAGATTTTAACCTATCTTCCATCATTAAATGACATAATAGGCTTAACTTTTGTATTGTCAAAAGCTCATTCATTCTTTTATCAATACATGCATATCGACATGTGAAAGACTTAACTTTTGACAAGGTATGGCACAATCATTGTTCGCGGACGCAAACACACATATCCCATAACAAATTGCAATATATAAAACCATAAAGTTTAATACTGCAAAAATCATCTTCCAAAAAAATTTAGAATTTAAACAAATAAACCTAAAAACATGAAGATGAAAACGTTGGACATAGCTATGTGTAATCACAATAATGGCTATTCCAAACTCTATTTATTCTTCTAAACAAAACAAGAAAATAAAATTCTTATCAGAAGATTTACTAGACATTAAGACCTTTGAAGAATTCTTTATCGTCCCCGAACTCCTTGTCGTCAACAGTCATTGGGACATAAGGTTCATGAAGATAGGAGTTAATATCAATAAACCTTTTTGACTGGTGTTGAACCAGGGCCTTCTGAATCTCATGAGTATTAAACACAAAAGCCTTTATTTATTGAATTTCCTTCTGCATCTCCTTAAACACTTCAAGAACATCAGAAAACTTCTGAGAATTTGAAGGAACAACTCTAGGCTTCCTTACATTCCTTCTTTTTCTTTTCAATGTCGGAGCTAACGGAGATTTCTCTTTTTCCTTCATGATTGATGGCTTGACAATCATATTAACATCTTTTCCATCAGAAGACATGATACTTGGAGTATCCATAAACTTATGGGTTTGTGAGAGGAAATCATAATCTCAACAAGCGGTCTTAAGATAAAAAGAGGTTTCAAGGAAGGAAAAGGGAATGTATGGTTAACCTTTAACAGGTTCGTGCACGCACAATTCTGAACCCTAAAGAGAGTAGAATTATCGAGAATAACCCTCCTTTATTGATAGATAGGGATTCCAAAAACAAAGTTAAGAAAAGAAGAGAGCAACCTTTTCCTAAATCCTGAGAGGTACATAATCTTGTCTCTTTTGATCAGGCACATGAGACAAGATTTACAAATCAATACAATCAAGTTGCGTTGTAGTGAACAAAAATTTGTCCACCATTTTCCTCTTGAGAGGAATCCACAGACCTATGTCTATCAAAACGATTTGACCATACTTTCTTCTCTAATGGTCTTGTTTTATCCTTGGAAACTAACTTCTTAGACAAATATAAAATCCTACATACCTCAGCGGTCTTCTGAGCAAGTTTAAGCTTATTTGCTAATTGATTTGCTCTTCGTTGAAGTTTGTTGACATGCCCCAATTGTTGTTTGTACTTGTAACACTTTGATAGTTCATGACCCTTTACAGAACAATATGAGCACGTCAATCTTGGATAAAAATCAGGCCTCTGAGATGTGCAAGCAGCTAAACACATGGTGGAACCTGAAACATTACATATAGAGTTTCCAAAGAAGGGGTCAATTTTTTCTTCCATATTGGTTGAGTTTTCTTTTGAAATAATATCAAGATTGATGTATGTATTGCTACAATTATCAAAATCAATATTTTCACCAAGAAGTGCAACAATTGATTTCTCGTCTTCATTAGAATCATAGCTGTCAGACATTTCATCAAGAGTTGCAGCAAGACCTTTGTTCCCAATGTATTTTCTACGATTTTGGCACTTGTTTACAAAATGACCAAATCCCTTACACTTAAAGCACTGAGGCATATCCTCGGCATCAGTTTCATCTGTGTCCCTGTTTTTAGGAGGAATATGATTATGAGGTTTGACTGATGCTTTAGGCTTATCTGTGGAGAACCGTTTACTTCTCTTCAACATAAGATCCCTAAACTGTCTTGTGATCATCGAGACCGATTTGTCAAGATCTTCATCTGATGAATCAGTCTCAGAGTGATCGTCTTCAGAGATATACATTTTTTTTACTTTTATCAAGTAATTTTGTGTCCTTTAGTGCTTTGAACTCAACATCCTTAGATTTGGATGAATGCTCGTGATCAAAGATATTAAGCTTCCCAACCAGCGTATTTCTGGAGAGATTATCAAGGTTATTTCCCTCAAAGATGGCATGCTTCTTAGAGTCGTATCTAGATGGCAGTGATCTGAGAATTTTCATCACAATGTCCTTTTATGGAAAAGTCTTACCCAATGCAAAAGATGCATTAACAATTTCAGACACTTTGTGATTAAACTCATCAAATTAATCTTCATCTTCCATACGAAGGTTTTCCCAATCGGAATTAAGGTTTTGAAGCCTAGCTTCCTTTTCACTGGTATAACCTTCGAATATGGTTTCTAAGATACCCCATGCATCTTTAGACCGAGTGCAATTGACACATGGTGCTGAGGATTTGGGATAATGGCATGTATGATGGCATTCAAACCATCGGAATTTTTTTTTTTCAGCAAGTATCTTGACCGGACTGTATTCACCAATGTTCTTGGGAACGTTTACATTTCCTACCGTCACAGCGGGAGCATCATAGCCATTAACAACATATACCCATGATTGAAAATCACGTGCTTGAAGAAAAGCTCGCATAGCAATTTTCCACCATAAGTAATTCGAGCCAACGAAGACTAGTGGTACGTTAATAGAGATATCACCTCTGTCCATAAAGTCAGATCGCTACAAACACAAACTTGTAAGGTCTTTAAACGTGTTTGCCTGTTCTGATACCAATTGAAAAAGTGGGGGTACAACAACCTCACCCAATACTTTGATTAGAAATCTGTATGGACTAACTCCAATATACTTTCAAGAGAATCAACTAGACTCAATCTTAATAAAGTATATCAAGGATTTATAATATCTCTATTTCACAATATAATCAGCAAATCGAACAGATAAAATTCCGTGAGCCTGATTATTATGTGAAATAACTTGAACCGTACCAAAAACCAATATTCAAGTGTCAATCACCAAAGGTTGGATATTCTAATTGATTGATCTTAACGCACAACCTGTGATATTTCAATTATATAACAAAATATAATGCGGAAAAGAAATAACACAGACACCGGAATTTTGTTAATGAGGAAACTGCAAATGCAGAAAAATCCCGGGACCTAGTCCAGATTGAACACACACTGTATTAAGCCGCTACAGACACTAGCCTACTACAAACTAACTTCGGTATGGACTGTAGTTGAACCCCAATCAATCTCATACTGATCCAAGGTACAGTTGCGCTCTTTACATCTCTGATGCCAGCAGAATACTACGCACTTGATTCCCTTAGCGGATCTCATCCAAAACTAAGAGTTTCTACGACCCAAAGTCGAAGACTTTAATAAAGAAATTTGTATCACACAGAAAAGTCTACGATAATTGATAAATCTGTCCCACAGAAATACCTACAAGTTTTGTTCCGTCTTTTGATAAATCAAGGTGAACAGGAACCAATTAATAACCCGGACTTATATTCTCAAAGAACAGCCTAGTATTATCAATCACCTCACAATAATCTTAATCGACGCGGCGAAAAAAGAAATTGTGGAATCACAAACGATGAGACGAAGATGTTTGTGACTACTTTTATATCTTGCCTATCGGAGATATTAATCTCAATACAATCGTTACGATTGTACTCAACGCAATAGAATCAGCAAGATCAGATCACACAACTACAAGAAAGTAGTATATGTCTGGCTTCACAATCCCAATGAAGTCTTCAAGTCGTTAACCTACAGGGTATCGAGAAGAAACCTAAGGTTAAAGGAGAATCGACTCTAGCTTATACAACTAGTATCACATAGTAGGTGTGGGGATTAGGTTTCCCAGTTGCTAGAATTCTCCCTTATATAGTCTTTCAAATCAGGGTTTGCAATCAATGTTAGCTTAGTAACAAAGCATTCAATATTCACCGTTAGATGAAAACCTGATTAGATTCAAGCTAATATATTTCAACCGTTAGATCGAAAACTTAGCTTGCTACACACAAATGAAATGCACGATTTAAGGGTGGTGTAACCGTGCCCAAACATGTACATTTGTTGGTTCAACAATAGCTAACCAAGTGGTTATCCATATGCGCACTTTCATATCAACCATATTCTTCTTCACCATAACTAGTTCAAATGACTCAAATGAACTAGTTAGAGAGTTGTTCAATTGTATAAATCTTATAGAAGTATACAACACACAATTGAAGCAAAAACGATTTGATTCACTCGAATCGATTCATGAACTTTATAGTCACGGTTTGCAAATTGCATTTCTTAGTTAATATAAATATAAGTTCACAAATAATCGTCTTTAGATATAACCAACTCAATTACGCGGACTTAGTTCGCGGACTTAAGTTCCCGGAAGGAGTTCACAAACTCCAGCAGATTTTCTCGGGATGAGAACCTCCGCCAGTTCGCGGATTGAGTTCACGGCTCTTGTTCCGGTTTTCCTGATCAATAAAGTACGCATACTTTGGTTCAAGGAATAAGGACTTGTACATATATGTGTTGCCACACAATGCTTATATCCAACATTGGTTATATAATCTAAACTCTCATTTCAATCATTGAAACATTCTTAGAGGACGTTATATAGTTGTTATTCACAAACCATTTTTAGTCAAAGCCATTTTCAAAGTGATTGAAACATAACATGACTTTCGTCACTAGGTAAAGATGAACTTAGCCAAAGCGAAAGCTTACCAACACGTATTTCGAGAAATAGATAAACGAGATAAACCCGGCTCGAAATATCAAATGTGTATAATCAAAGTCTATATAGCAAAACGACTTTTTTATCAAGATAGGAGATAGAGTAGATAGACTTTTGAGTGATAGAAAAGTTCAAGTCTCCACATACCTTTCAGTCGATGAATTCCACCAGTTCCTTGAGTAGTTCTTCGTCTTGTATGATGATTTCCATAGAGTTCTTGAGCTCAACTACACTTTCCATCCTACTCCGAGACTTATCTATAGTAGACTAGAAATCAATACTTATAGTTTTGATCACTAACATTGAAAAACATGCTTGAGATAGCAACGCATGCGAGTTCGACCGAGCAGTGCTCTAACAAAGATGGCTGTTGTGGTATAGTTGAGTTTGCTGGTTACGCAGGTGGAGCTCTTGGATGGTGATTGTTTGTTGGTTTGATGATGGAAATTGAACTTGTGATGGAGATGAACATAAATAACGCTGTAAAGAGGACTCGGGAAAGAATTTGGCAGTAATGGACATGGAGTTAGATCTCGAATGGCAGTGATGGAAAGCTCGAGCTTTGGCAGTTGGCAGCACTGACGACGAGAGTTAACTGAGTGTCGTTTTCAGGGGAGATATAGAACGTGATGGTCGCTGATGATTGATGATGATACTTGCTGCCATTGCAGATGAGTCTGAGATGAGAAGATGATGGAAATAAGTTATGTTGGTTGCTGCTCGATATGAAAACAGAGAGGAATAGATGAGTTCGAGCTGGCAGTGAAAGTTCAAGAAACTAAGGGAAAAAGAATTCTCACGGAGGGCCTGGTATACGGGGGTTTACTGTCGGAGTTTGAAAATCCAAAAGAAATAATATTTCACGGATGGGAGAGTGTTCGTGGATGGCTGTGGCCAGAAAAGAAAATCCAGGGACTTTGAAAACTCACGGCAACATGTCAGCCCATGATGTATCCGTGGGAAATCTGAAGGAATAAACTATAAAGGAGAGTAGGGCTATCAGTTGTGAGGAACTGACATGCCAAATACGACTTGTGGATTCGGCTTTCGACTGAAGTCGTAGACCATTGGTTGGGAGTTGATTTTTCTCACGAGTATTATAGGAGAGTTGGGATCTTTGGAAGGGATCTTATCATTCGTTTTTACACACAAGAGGAGAGAAGAAGGATCTTTGGAGTTAGAGATTTCTCTACAACCTAGGGTTTGCTTTCAATTTCTTCTTTATTATTTTATATGGGTTTTAAGAAATCCATGACTAACTAAACATTTCTTATTGGTTAGATATGTAGTCCTAAGTTGAAAAACATGTTATTCAATTGAAGTATTCATTCTCATTCATTCATAAATTTGTTAGTATCGCTTATGTTCTACCGTTTATAACTCCATATATGATTGATTGCTAGTTTGTTTAAGTTGCAAATTAAATGAGCATGCATTCATATCAATTGCTAAACTAGGGTTTCAGATCCGGAATTGTCGAATAATCCTTGTTAGAAGTAGCATAATATAGTTGTAAACGACGTGATGTTGCCATACAATTATATGTAGAAGCGTAACCCAGGTTAAATCTATGTGTCTCTTGCACCATATTGCTTAAAATAACCCCAACTCATAAATATTAGTGCTTTCATTGGGTTAAACTTGAGTGGCTCTTGCGCAAAGTTATTTAGTGGAAATGATTCAAAGAGTGTCTCTTGCGCCTTTGATGATAATAGGAGTTTTTCCGGAGTAATCCTGCGATAGGACGCTCTAAGGTTATTGATATCGATAGAAAATGAATGTTGAGATTGATTCAGTTGATAACATGTTGGAAGATGGAAGATGAAAACTCTAACCAGTAATTTTTATTTCTGATATTCGTATTATTCTATTTTCCTTATTCTTATTTAGTTATAATTGCAAACAAACCCCCCCCCCCCCCAGTTTCTATAAGCAATCAAAACAATTTGACAACCCATATCTCCCTATGGAACGAATCTGTTCCTATAACTATATTATTATTTATAATTGTGAAGTGAAAGAACTTAAATTATTTTTGCGTTGGCTGACGACCACCCAAGTGTAACTTGGTTCTTGCTCATCCTTTAGAAAACCAAAATCAACGGTAAACGATGACTTCGTCGAGGTACGACCAACAATGTTCAACAAAGGCATCTCGTATTTGTTAGTATTGTAAGTGCAATCCATTATAAGAACTTCATAAAATCATTGATCCAATTGAACACTCTTCGGATGCGCAATGAAGAGATGCGTTATTTCTTCTTCCGGGCCTACCTTCTTTTAAACCGCGTAGCCTCTCTCTTGAGCAAAAAAAAAAACAATTGTTGCATCACTTTTCTATCCTTCCATTTGTTCCTTTTAATTGTCTCAATTGCATTGTAAATGGTGGATAACGTGATACATTATCCTTGTATCATCCTTTAGTAAGCGAAGCATATTAAGTGGTGAAATACCCATTCTCCTATATTTAGCTATTTTCTCCATTTCTTGAGGAGTGAGCCTTTCGGCCACTGAATGTCCTACGTACGAGGGTGGTTATGATGACCTTCCACCTTATACATAGATAAAACCCATCCATTCATTTTTTTGCACTTACTAAATACTAGCTTGAACGGACAATTAATTTTCTTTAAGCACGTTGTGTTCTTCCTCGTCGTCTTTCCTTTATACACATAACCCTTCCTCTTGTGACTAACATCCGGATCTCCACTTCTCTCACAAACCATTTTAAAAAGAGTTTTGCTTTCTTTTCCATTCAAAACTAATACGCACATGGATTTCTTGGCATGCTCTCTAGCCCAATTCTTCGCATAAATAGGTAAGTAAAATACCAAATCATTGACATAGTGATGGTATGTATCTTCGAACAACATATCAACCGGAGAAGGTTGATCATCCATTTGTATAGGTTGGCATTCAATCTACAAGAAATGTAACAACATTAATTTAAATCACAAACAAGTTCGGCAACAAGATAATTTCATCGCAATAACCGAACTTGAAGTTCGGTTGGTAAAGCAATTTGACATGTAACCGAACAAACAAGGTGGACTCAAAGAAATTGTGAAGTATAAAGTTCGGTTACCTGCCATTTTATACTAGGTAACCGAATATCTCTCTGTAACTTTTGATTTTTTTTGTTTGTTAAATTCGGTTAATATGTTGTTGGGTTAAAGTTTGCGAACCAACCGAACTTCTTACACTTGGTATAATATTATTTTACGTAAAGTTCGGTTAGATATTTGGTTGGTATGAAGTTTGCGAACCAACCGAACTTGGTACACTTGGTAAAATCTTATTTTACGTGAAGTTCGGTTAGATATTGGTTGCGAACCAACCGAACTTCTAGACCCTAAAGTTCGACAACATTGCGGGCAAAACGAACATTACTCTGTAAATCCTATAAACAAAGTTCGGTAACATGTATGTTAACCGAACGACTAAAAATCTCCATTAAGAACGAGTTCGGTAACCTGCGTGTTTGGAAAAAATAACCGAACTACACTTTCAGATGTGTTCGGTTACCTGTTCTTCACATAAGGTAACCGAACAAGACCAAATCTACTTTAAAATTTTACATTTTTTTGAAAATTTGGAACAATTTAACCAACATTATCTAAGTTTGAAGCATACATGGGTACCCAAATACTCTTCCTCCGGTTGTGGTTGGTAAAATCCATCGTTTTCATCTTGAGATTGAGTTTGGGGAAGAATACAATCACTATCTAAGAAATAACTCATATCCGGATCATTGTGAAGATTAACAAATACTCTAGGAGAGGAAGGAGATGAAGATTCAGATGAGCTATCATCAATTGAATCATCACCCGAATACTCAAGCTTAGTGAACTCAATTTATTTTTTTCCATGTTTTTCTTCTTCATCTTCTCTAACTTTATTCTCTCAATAATTCTACTTCTTTTTAAAAAATCCATCTGATTTTTTAATCTCACTAATTATCTTTAACTTAATCATTTCACTAATCATTACACTAACTATTATTAACACTATCTAATCATTATCTAGAATTAATCAGGAGGGTAATTTAGGTATTAATATAAATATCTAAATAAGGAGTGACCTAGATTTAATTCTAATGTCTTACCCAAAATAAAACAATGGTCCCCTCAAAAAAAGAACGCGCAATTGGGGGATGTAGCTACATGACAAAAACTGGATCCAGATATCAAATCTGGGTCGCCCCTTATGTAATTATTTTTTTAACTCCTAATGTAACCCTCACTAATCAGGTTTAGTGGTTAATAATAATTAGTAAAATCTTAAGTATTTGGGGTTAGGTTAGTGTGTTTTTTTATTTGAATTTGTGAGAGTTGAAGGAGGGAAAAAATATTTTTGAGTGGAATTTTTTTTGTACAAATGGAAGATGATTGTGAGGAGAGAATTGCAGCTGCTGAATCTTTAACTCAACTAAAACAACAATTATATCTTCAATCTTCGGTTAATGATAACAACTCAGAATTGAACTTATATGATGAACCAACACCCTTGGAATATGATTTTCGTGAGCATGAAGTGTTTTTTTGAAGAACCAACCCAAGAAAGTAAACAAGTTCAACATACAAGCATCCCCAACACACAGGTAATGCTGCTAACAGGTCGAAAATTTGATTATTTTTTTTGTAACCGCCATTTTTTCTCTGAAAAAGCTTGGTGACGGCATACTCGTAATATGAATACCACGCCGGCACCAATAGAACCGACACGGTATTCATACTACTTCCATGCTGGCGAAAAATATCCCCCATTTTGAAACAATTGTCGGCGTGGTCTTCAACCAAAAAATCCATGCCGGCACGCAGTTCACTTTTTACCTACCACCGAATATTCCATGGAATATCCAAACCGGCATGGTTCAATCCTAACTTTACCATGCCGGTACCAAAAGAAAAACATCCAGGAGTTAAAGATTTTTGAACTTAAATACCGGCGTGGTATATAAATTATCGAGCACGCCGGCACCTATTACCGGCGTGGTTTATAAATTACGGATAAAGCCGGCACAGAATACCGGCTTGGATCCTTACATATCGAACATGCCGGTATTGGGAACCCCGGCATTAATGTTCAAGAAAATACAATGCCGGTACTGTTTAAAATTAGGAAGTGCAATTCCGGAATGCCGGAACATTATTCGAGAATGCTGACACATGTTCCCGGCTTTGGTTGTTTTGGCGATACTGTCGTTGAGCATGCCGGAACTAGTATCCGACATAGTAATTTAATTTTATTTGGAACTAATTCAATTTTCTTTTCATTCATTCCTTAGATTGTGACATACATTGATCCAACAAATTCCAAACCGCTTGGTCCGGACGTCCGAATACTATAAAATTCCTCTGGTATGTTACCGAACAATACTTTCACCTAGTTTTTAGAACTTTATGTGGGGATTGCTTGTAATTAACCTTATAATTTCCCATTGTTGTCCTTATGTAGGGAATAAAATCTCCAGAGAAAGCAATTGTTTGGGCAAAAGAAACAGCTCTTAAGAACATCTGTGTGTTGGTGAGGAATACCCAACGTTCAGATAATCGTTTTGAGATGGTTTGTGAGAGAAGTGGGGAATACAAGAAGAAGGATAACCATAAGAGAAAGGGTTATGTATATCCAAAGAAGACTAATAAGGTATATAAGACTCGTACGAGGAAGGATAATTTCTCCTTTAAGCTTGTTTTCTATCTAAGAGACAAAGAAAAGGAATGGGATTGTACGATGTGGTTTGGCCGTCATAACCACCGGGATCCGAAAGATTTTGTTGGTCACTCCCTAGTTGCGAAGCTAAAACCTCATGAATTCGAGGATGTAAAGATAATGACCAAAGCATGTATCAAACCAAGAGTGATTCTCAGAGGCTTCAAGGAAAAGGATAATCAGAACGTTTCTTCCCTAAGTACAGTTTATAGCGCACAAGCAACCATTAGAAGGGTGGAATGGGAGTGGAGGACCGTTATGCAAGAATTTGAGAAGATAGTTTGGGATTACAACTACACGCGTATCATTAAAAGAGGGATGGACGAAAGCCCCTTCAAATATTCATTTCGCATCCTTTGATTTCACAATTGGCTCATACATGTTGTGGTGTTCTTATGATGGATTGCACCTACAAGACAAACAAATACAACATGTCGTTTTTCAACATCGTAGGGCAAACATCGGACAAGGTATCATTCACATTGGATTGGTGTTTAATGGAAAATGAGAGGGATCACAATTATCATTGGGCATTACGACAATTGATATTATTGTTCCCGGAAAATCAATTTCCGAGGGTCATCATAACCGATCAAGATGACGCACTAATGAATGCTATATCCGACGTATTCCCGGATGCACAAAATTTCCTATGTACATATCATATAGGTCAAAATGTGATAAAACATTGTCATTCTTTGTTTGAACCCTCTAAGGCGGATATTAAAAAGAGAATGGTTGCTCAACTAGAGGAAGATGTTCGCAAGAAGAAACTATCACCCGAAGAATAAGAAGATGAAAGAGGAAAGATTAAAGAGCGAGTGGAAAAAGAACACGATGAAAATCATAAAAGGTGGTTGGAATTTCTAAGGATTGGGAGAAAGTTTATTGGTCTCTTACCGAGGATATATATGAAAAGATATTGAACATGTTTATTTCCAAATATAACGAAGTGTATCCAAGTGCCGTCTCATACTGTCGGGATAAAATTGTTGGATAAGTTCAAGGAAAAATTTGTTTGTGCGTGGACAAACCGGTATATACACTACGGGAATGAAGCAACTAGTATAGCAAAGTCCGCTCATGGGAGATTTAAAGATATTATACAGTCCGTCCAAGGAAACGTGGTTTCACCGAGGCAATGGAGCAATAATTTAAGGCTGATATCGATAGGATCAAGAAGGACTTTGAGAAAAGCTCAATGGAAAGGATGACATCACATTTTCGATATGGTAATTTTCTCCAAGGAATAGAATTCAACGTCTCGCATTGGGTAATAAAACATATGATTAGAGAAATGGAAAAAGAGATAAACTACGGCAAACCGGGTGATGTGTGTATTTGTCCCGACATGTCTTCATTGGGGATTCTGTGTCGTCATATTCTTGTGAAGTATGAAGAAGTTATACCTATTGAGGTTATTGATCCATTTTGGAAGCAACTATCTTTCGACCCTCCCCCTTCGGAAGCTACCGGACAATCACCATGGGATACAAAGGAAGCCAAGGAATTCTATGAAGCTTACTCACGTGGAAACTCGGCTAGACGACAAGTATTGTTGAGCCAACTAAGGCTAATTACACGCCCATGGATAGCACAAAGTGAAGAGCCAAGAAAGGTAGATCCGCCCGGTAGACCACAAACTAAAACGACTAGGGGAAAACAAAGGAAAGAATTGAAAGCAATGAGTCAACACGAATGTGAAGACGATGCAAGTAAGAAACGAGACCCAACTGGATGTGAGCTTTCAGAAGCAAGGTTCGCGGGAGCGCCGATTCCAAGGAAAATGGGTAGGCCGAGGAAGGAACCGCCATCAAGTCAACAACAAACGGGGAATTCCGTATCCACACCACAAGCCGATGAAGTGTCGGTTCCAAAGAAAAGGGGTAGGCCGACGAAGGTACCCGCATCGATGGAACAAGAACAACAAGCCGAGGAAGCGGATGCCACACATAGAGTCGAGGTTACAAAGAAAAGGGGTAGGCCTAGGAAGGTACCAACAACGATTGAACATGGGGAGCATTCCGAAGTCACACCCATAGGTGAAGGGGCGGCTTTGCATATCAAAACTGAAATGCCGAATAAGGAACTGATGAGTGCTAAAAAGTGCATATTTCTATATATTTTTCTTGGCATTTAACTCATCTTTTGTGCATTAATTCTACATTTTATCCCATATTCTGTATTTTCATTGTTTTCAAGAATAAATATTTTTCTTACTTAATTTTGCATTTTTAGGTAATAAATAAAGATTGGATGAGTTGCGGAGCAAAAAGAGCAGAAAAGTAGTGAAAAGCCAGGAGGAATTACGCAAGGAAGCCGCGAAGAGTGATGTGCGGAAGACCAAAAAAAGGATAGAAATGGGCTTGAAGAAGAAAGTTGTTCTTAAAGAAGAAGTGGGCTCAAGGTTTTCCAAGCCCAAACTCATTTCCCAAACCCATATTCTATACCCAAAAGCCTAAAACCCAAATCCATACCCGCTTGCGTCTTCAGCCGTCAGATCAGTTCTCAGAAGCATCCGACGGTCGCTCCCTTGCTGTGCATCGAAGTTTGATATCTCCGCCTTACACTACAGTACCTAACTCCATCAAGTACCGTTCGTTTCGTTGTATCTCTTCATCCGACGGTCGCTCATCGCCTGCCTCCGCATCGCCGTCAGATCCACCTACCATCTTCCCATCCATCGCTCCTTGTCGCAGATCATCAAACGTCGCTGCACCCGCCTAACACCCAAGTATCGAACACCCTATACCCCTAGCCAAACGCCCCCTAACCCAAAATCACTCGACCTCTTCTCCTCCATACCCTGTTGCAGAGAGCTGCTCTGCAACTCCATCACCTCCACCAGCTACACCTCGCTGAACCACACCACCCTGCCATCGCCACTTCCTCCACTGTCACCAAACACCACCTACACGCCTTAGCTACCTCCCCTACCTCTATAGCCATCTAACTTATTGATTTTTCACCACTGAAACCCTAGGTGATAAATCAATAAATTAGGTGAGGCTATAAGATGCAATTGAAGACATGGAGAGGAGCAGAGAAGAGAGAATAGGCATGGGTCGACATCAATTCAGGGATTAGGTGAGTGGAATTTTCAATTCAAAAATTAGGGTTTGCAAGTTAGGGTTTCGAAATTTGGGGATATTTTGTAAAACTATAAAAGGCAATTGATGTGTAGAGAGAAGGGTGTTCTTGGTTAGCCGAGATACCCCCTAATTGGGTTAATTTCAGTTTAATTCCAATTTTAATTTCAGTTTTATCATGTGTTAGTTTCAATTGCTAGGGTCTTAAGGAAGCCTTAACTTGCTATCCTGTGTGATGTGAATATGCATTCTTGAATGTTAAAAATGTTTAGGAGATAATCACTTTGGCATGTCTGCAAATTGCTCTCACAGTGGATGCCATGTATCCACTGTAGTTAGAATATCTCTATGTGGACATAGCCACCAATCATGCTAAACCAGACCATGTTGAGCCTTAGACTAGTTATACTTAGCCAGATAACTAGTGCTATGGAGCAATGTCTTATTGGGGATGATTTCTCTAGTGGAGAAACTTCTTAGACATCGGGCAGACCACATCTTAACCCATGTCATCACAAGAACAAGAATGTAGTCGTTGAATACATGGTGTAGGTTAGTGGTGGAATTAATGATCCTAGCTCCCTTCATCTGCTTTGTTTGCTTTCACCACTGCTCACCCACTACCTATGACCTTTGGTCACTGTCACTGTTTTTGTTATATTGCCTTGTTTCTTTCTGCTTTGCTCACTCATCATCTTCACTGCCCTGTTCACTGCCTCTTGGCTTTGCTTTTCTCTTTACTGCCTTCTCATTGTTCTCACTGCACTGTCACTGCCATTTAGCTTAGGAATCTTCATGAACACACCCAAGTCCCTGTGGATCGACCCGTACTTGTGCACTCACTACATCGAAACCGTGCACTTGCGGTATCACTGTAGGCCTTAACTTTCTCCATTTTTTATACACTGTCCCCGGCCTACCAAGTTTTTGGCGCCGCTGCCTTTGGCTCACTGCCACTGAATTTTTCTTTGTTTCTTTGGTTCTTTAGTTCACTGCCTGTCACTAGCTCAGACTATCTAGGAAACTTCAATTCACCCCAAGTCTCTGTGGAATGATCCCTTGCTTACTTTCTATACTAAAACTTGGCCTTGTATACTTGCAAGCTTTTGTGTGTTTTTGCATGTTAGTTCATTTGCATCATTGCATACTCTTTTGCATATTGTTTCATTCTAGCATACTCATCATGCATTGCATTCTTGCATTTTAGTGTAACTTGATGTTTTAGTAGCTGCTGTGTAGTGCAGCTGAATTTCTTAGCTTCTAGCAAGAAACTTACTTCTCTTTTTGAGCCAACAGGTGTTGCTGCTGCTGCTGCTGCTTCCTGTTGCTGCTTTTCTTCCTTGCTGTCTGCTGCTGCTGCTGCCAAGGCAAGTGCTGGAGAAGCTGCTGCTGTGCCTGAGAGCCTCTTGCTGCTGAGGCTGCCCCTGAGTTGCTGCTGAACTGCCCCTCCTGAGACTTGCTTGCCAAGACTGCTGCTGTTGCTGATCCCTGCTGCTGCTGCTGAGTCCCTGCTGAAGCTGCTGCAGATGGTGTAAGATAAAGCCCAACTGGGCTTGTGAAGTGAACTGATTTGAACCAAGCCCAACTGGGCCTTAAGTATTGAAGCCAAAGCTTAGGATGATCCAAGGCCCAACTGGGCTTTTGCAACCAAACTGAGCAGCTGGGCTGTGCTTAAGCAAGTAAGCCTAAACCCATTAAGAGAACCCAACCTGTGGGCTTCCATTTTTAATTTGTGGGCTTGTAATAATTTTTTCCATTTTTTTTTGCTGGGCTTGTAATTTAAGTTAACTTTTGGGTTTGTATTTGAGCATTAACTGTGGGATTGTCCCTATCAAAATTTTGGGTTTCAAAAACCCAACAAACAACCTAAACAAGGTTAACTGAACCTACCAACTCAGCTGGGCTTCATTAGTTTCTGGGCTTGCTGAAGTCGTTAGTGGGCCGTGTACCCAAACTCTAGGCCGAAAGTTGGGCTTTGTTTCACAACAGTTCCCCAAACCCATTGCCTCACCAAAGCACAACCAAAACAGTGGGCTTATCCCCATAAAAACCAAATGTTTCCCATCAAAAACCAAATGTTTTTCATTCCCATAAAAACCAAATTTTTCCCAAAAATCCAAACCCATTAAAAACCAAATTTTGGGCTTTGTAACATAGTTACTTAGCTTTTGAGCCCAATCATGTCTAGATCTTGGTCTACAGTTGGGGAATACAACAAATCCCTTAGAGAACTTGCGCGTGGACATACTTCACGTTATGAACCTCTCATAGATCATGATGTCAATAGTCATAGGAATTATTATGGACATTTTCAAAGTCCCGAGCCTCAATACATGAACCCTAATGACTATTCACACATGCATCGTTTGCCACAACGTGAAAATGAACATTTTGCTAATGCCTCACTCACACAATCATCTCTTGTGGATCAATTAGAAGCTCGAATCGCAGCTTTAGAAATGCAATCACATGAGGAATCTGTCACATCTAATTTTCTTAGGCAACCTGAAATCTATGCATGTCCTGCATGTGGTAGTTTAGACCACCCTATTGAGAATTGTCATATTTTGCATAATTTTAGGCAATCTAGAGAAAATCCAAGGTATGAAATGCCCATAAATTGTGAGAATGGTAGTCATTGGGACCATAATCAATCCTTTGAGGGTTGCGATCAATCTTTTATAAACCCTAATGACCATGCACACATGTACCAATCACCACAATTTGAACATGAAGAATTTTGTACTCCCATGAATTTAGACTCCACCACAGAAGCTTTCAGACTCAGTGAGCAAAACTTCGATAGATCTACATCACGAATTCAGGCATATTTAGATCAGATTTTGCTTCACCTACAAAAGGAGGAAATTCATGAGGAAATGTATGTTGTCCCTAATGAAGTGTCTAGTCCCATTCATGTAAATGATGTTGAATATGAACCTAATTTAGAGGAACATGAATCGACTAATGACACCACGACTTTTAATGAGGACCAATATGCATGCTACCATGATGATGATTATGATGATTATGATGATATGTTAGAAGAACATGAAAATATTGTGGAACCTGTTGGTTCTATAACATATGGCTTCTCGCCCTCGACCTTCATGAATGTTGTTTTTTCTAATACTCATTGTAATTCATATGATTTTGATATTGACATGGGATTCGTACAATTATTCTGTGAAGATGAGCATGACATAGGAATAGTTGAATCTTCTGTAGACACTAATGTTATTATGCATGAAAATATAAGTGATGTATCTGATTCTCTACCTAGGTCACATTGTGATATTTCCATTGAATTGCCGATGCATGAGGACAAATCTGTTGATGATGTTGATGATTCTGAGTGTGAACTTGCTAATTTGATTGATGATTGTGAGCATGATGTGACATGTGTAGATGATTTAGGAGATTTTGATTTGATTGATAATGACGCACCTATTCTCCTACATGAGTCACAATCTGATGGCCTTCCACCCAACCTAGATTTGGTTTGTACCAATATTGTAAAACCAATTTTTCTGAGAATGCCTAATCTAGGTTTGGAACTGTGTGCTTCCCAAGTCCTCTTGGACCATTTTGCATTCAAATATAATATCTTGAGGAACCACAGTTGGAAATTGCATGTTTGCCCGTCCCTAGCAAAGTTCATTTCGAGCTAGACCTTTTGCATGATGAACCCCCGAAACTGCGCGATTTTGTTTTCAAAATTATATCTTCTGTAAAATCCAGGTTTGGGGGTAGCTCATTTTGTTTCACAGCTTCACTTGCATGCCTACCATATTATTATTGTGTGAAGCTGTTGAAACCTTTACACTTTGTCTTTTGGGTTGATCCTCAACTCTTTAGATTGTTAGTGTATGGTGAATTTTTGTATATAATCCAGTAGATAAAATTTCTTAAAAACCCTTTTGTTCCTTTTGTATATATTTTGCTAATCCAATATGATCTCGGCTGAAATATGTTGGATTTTTTTCCTTGAATAACGGAGTTTAATTTGCTTTCGCCGAAATCGGGTATTCTTCTTTCCTTTTTCTCTACTCAACATGATCCTCTTCATATGTTGTTTTAATTCTTTCCATATTTTGAAACATTGAGGACAATGTTTAGTTTAGGTTTGGGGGTGAAAGTAGATACTTGATAATATGCCATAATTGAAAACAAAACTCCTTCTTCTTTTGAAAAAATTGAAAAATTCAAAAAAATTAAAATCAAAATTCAAAAAATTAAAAAAAAAATTGAAAAAAAAATCATAAAAAAATGGAGCTCTTTACCTTGAAATGTTGACTCTTGTGCAAAAATGTATTTTTATTAGGAGTCTTAGTCTAGATATTTAGGCACCCTGATTCTAGCACAATTCACATAGTGATAAGAAATTTGCACGCGCACGATCTACCAATACATGTATGGCCTCGATCTTCAAGGTGTTGGATAGGAAGTTACGATTGCCAATCACTTTAGAATACTGAACGAAACTTGACTAGCTTGTTCTTTGGTTGGTTGGGATAGAAGGTGGAGGTTACATTAAGAAAGACAACCATCGAATTTAACTGGGTGCATCAAAAAGGGCTACCTCTTGCAAAGTGTCATGTAATTTTTGTTTCCTTTTGTATATGTATCAAAAGTGTTTCCTTATCAAAAAAAAAAAAAAAAAAAAAAAAAAAAAAAAAAAAAACGATGTATAATTCAGAAAAAAAAATATATATCAGAAAAATACAAAAAAATCAAGTACTTATCAATTCCATCATCTCTTGTTCCAAAAATAAAAAGAGAATAGTCAATGTAAATAAGAGTCATGTAAAGAGTCATCTTTTGTTGTTTCATTATAATAAGCAAGGAGGGTGTATGCCATTGATGTACAACGCGAGTAATTGTGAAATACCTCCAACTCATTCACAATTCTCGTAAAGTCCGGACAGCTAGCTAGATTTCGACCTCAGTTCTTAGCCTGAGAAACTATCTCTTGGTGATTAGTAGTCATAACTTCAGATCTTTCTTTACACATGTGTAGATACACTTTACACTCTTATCACATGTCTTTTTTTGTTATCAGTGCTAGGATTGTGCCTTCGATAGCTAGATTGACATCTCCATTTTGCTGTGAGCTTAAACTGTCTCGCACATGTCACATTTGATGGAATATGAGCTTATATTTTGACCTAGAACTTTGTAGGTACGTTCTAAGCAAACCTTCACGAGACTTCAACTCGTCCACTAGGGACACTTAGTGGTTTAAAAGGCTTAGTGCATACGCTAAATGCATTCGAGAGACCAGCGACAGTGGTATAGGTAGGATTTCCTTAGTTTTGTTTTACTTGAGGACAAGTAAAATTCAGGTTTGGGGGTATTTGATGAGTCCTAAAAAGTGCATATTTCTATATATTTTTCTTGGCATTTAACTCATCTTTTGTGCATTAATTCTACATTTTATCCCATATTCTGTATTTTCATTGTTTTCAAGAATAAATATTTTTCTTACTTAATTTTGCATTTTTAGGTAATAAATAAAGTCTGGATAACTTGCGGAGCGGAAAAGAGTTGAAGAGTGGTGAAAAGCCGGGAGGAATTACACAAGGAAGCCGCGAAGAATGTTGTGCACAAGACCAAAAGGCTAGAAGTGGGCTTGAAGAGGAAGAAATTGTTCTTAAAGAAGAAATGGGCTCAGAATTATCCCAAGCCCAACTTATCTCCCAAACCAAAACCCTAATCCATAACCCACTTCTCATGTAGCCGTCAGATTGGATCCATATCATCATCCAACGGTCGCCTCCTCTTCGTGCATCAAAGTCTGAATTTCCTGACCAACACTACAACACCTAACTCCATCTCACGCCGTTAGTTTCGTTGTATCTCTTCATCCGACGGTCGCTGAAGGCTATGTTCCATCTTATCGTTGGATGCATTTCAGATGTATCGATCAAACGCCTATCACTCGCCTAACATCGAAATCTGATGAGCCCGCCTCACACCCGAGCAACCTAACCCTATACCCATCGCCAAACACTCCCCTCCTTCTTTTCATCGACTTCTTTCTCCCTCACCTTCTGCAACCACCATACTCTGCAACCACCATCACCACCACCTTCTCCCCTGTCATCTCCACCAAACGCCGCCAACAACTCTCTCCACCAAACTGTATCTACCCACATCACCCCCATACCCTACATACATCTCTAGCCACCTATTTTACCCATTTCCCCTCTAATTTTCCCCTGAAACCCTAGGTGGGAAATTAGTAAAATAGGTGAGGCTATAAGACTGAATTGGAGCAGGAGAAGGACTGAGAGAAGGCAAAGAAGGATGGGTCGACGTCAATTTGAAGATTAGGTGAGTTAATTTCACTGTTTGAATTTGGGTATTTTTCTATAAACCCTAATTGTATAATTTAGGGATTTGGGTATAAATAGACTGTGGTGTTGTTGTAAAAGTTATGCCTGGATTAGCCAGTGTGTCCAGAACCAAGTTCTGTTAATGATCATTTTTGTGCTGTTCATGTTGTGTTCATGTTTAGTGTAATATCCTGTTGTGTTCTGTGTGTGATGTTTGTTCCTGTGATGTTTTGTATCCATCTGTCATGTTATGTTTGTGTTAATTAGCATGTTTGTATTGTTTCTACACATGATCATGTATTTTCCCTGTTTAAACCTCAGAGAAGACCTTTGAACCATGATGGTTAGCTATTAGGATGGTTTTTGTTGAACTCAAAATAGCTTAGGCTAGTTAGATTCCTAAAAGCCCAACTGACTTGTGATTAGTGGTGCTGTAAGAAGACCACTAATGCTAGGGGTCAGTGGTGGCTCTAAGGGGTTAATCAGCTACATTAGTTAGTAAGCCACTGCCTAGTTAGTCTGTGATTGGTTGTGCCTTAAACAGACAGCCAATACTAGGGGTTAGCTAAGGCTGTAAGGTTAGTTAACTAACCATATGACAAAAACTTGACCTAGGCAAACTAGCTAGGTGAAGGGAATTCTCATCCATCTCCTTACACTTCCCATCCAAAATTTCTTTCCCATGTTCTGTTTTGGTTAAGTTTTTCTTTTTCTTTGCCACTGCCTTTGGCTCACTGCCACTGAATTTTTCTTTGTTTCTTTGGTTCTTTAGTTCACTGCCTGTCACTAGCTCAGACTATCTAGGAAACTTCAATTCACCCCAAGTCTCTGTGGAATGATCCCTTGCTTACTTTCTATACTAAAACTTGGCCTTGTATACTTGCAAGCTTTTGTGTGTCTTTGCTTGTCACACCATGAACCCACATCAAGTCAAGTACATCAAGCTGAAAATTCCGAAGCCACGCCAAAAATAAGTGATGGCAAAGGTAAGCGACCAATGCCTAGTCATCAACAACACGATGGTGATGTAGTATCTTTTAAAAGGAGAAGGGGTAGGCCAAGGAAGTACGGACTCCCATCACATACTGAAGACGTTGGAAATGTAGAGATTACAGGGGATGGATTGGATATACTTAAGCTAAAAGTTGGTAATATGAAGATGTTTAAGGATTCCCAAACAGGTAAGACTTATAGACAGTACCATACCAAAATAGAGTCCTATGTACTGCAACTTCCAGAGGTTATTCGCGAGTATATTGTATATACAGATGATGTCGATGGAGATGGAAATTGTGGCTATAATGCCGTGACCGAACAATTAGGAATCTTTGAGACGGCGGTTAGTAAAGGGATGACACCATGCCGATACGCTAGAAAGAGGATGGCCGAACAACTTATGAAAAAGAAGAGATGTTATGAACAATTGGTATATGATGAGGAAGGGTTTGATAGTTTGCATGCTCGGGTGTTAGGGCCAGAGCACGAGATGAAGTTCCTTCCTACTGAATATTGGATGAAAATGCCGGTTTGTGGGCATCTTGTAGCGGATACATTTAACTGTGTTGTTCATTATTTTTATCCCACCGAACAAACAATTTATACGCCAAAGTGGCAAAAGTGCGAAGGATCTCTTAAGAAGAGAAGAATTGTCTTGGCGTTCGTGAACGGGAATCATTTCATTATTCTGAATCTAAAGGAAAATTTTCCATTGCCACCGGTTTGTCCGTTGACTAAAAACAAGGATATAATCCCCAATCACTCGGAGGACCACCAATTGTGGAATGCGTTGAAGCTATCAATTATCCCTGAGAAGGGAGAAATTCTTATTCATAAATTAGAAAGTGATAAAGAGTAATTTACCAATGTGTGGTTCACTAATACGCAACCTTTTATTTTTTTGGAATTTTGAATTTTAATCATTAAACCGTATGTTATGGACATGCCGGCATGATTTAGTTCAAACTTTACAATGTCGGGAACTGATCCCGACTTAGAAAGTTTTTTTTCTTTTGTGCTGGAAACTCACCATAAGTACATAGAGATATCAGGTTTAGTGCCGGCATCAAAATTAACTTCCTAATAATGCCGGAAGTATACACAGATCACTTATGTGTGAGGAAAAGAAAGAGTATCGGCATAGTCTGGAAAAGCGAATCCATGCCGGAATTCTAAATTCCTTTGGTCCGGAAAAGAAATAAGTATACCGGCATTGTTGTTACAATTTTGACCGTGCCGGTTCTGAAAAAAAAACATAAAAATTACAATGTTTGACATAGATTAACAATATAATATGTTCTAAGCCAAAAAAAAATGAAATCAACATCTCCAAAGTTTAGCAAGACACACAAAATAACATAAGCAAAGACTAGATTGTTTAACAAACCATATGTAAAGTTAAGATGTTCCAAACCGAAAACAAATGAAACAAAGATGTTCAAAGTTTAGCAAGACAGACAAACACACATAAACCGACAGTATATTGTTCAAAGACATAACTAATACTATAAAAGAAAAATTAACAAACATCTTAGATCACTCGGTCCTTGGATTCTTGTGAACCCTCTTCTTCGTTTCCTTCCACAAGTCCTTTGCATTTGGATCTTCAATTTTGTCTATCTTTTCCTCGACTGTCTTCATTTATGCCGGGGTCAGCACCTCTTCGTTTCTTGTTCTTGCACCTCTTCACATAATTTTCAACCAAAGGATGTAGACCAGAATCCTTTACTAATGTTTGGACCTATTCACATTCCTTAGACAAATCCCAATGAGACGCCGCTTGGTTTCGGCAAACACGCACAACCTTCTTATGATCCTACAATTAGGAGATAATACGATTAAGAGGTTTTATATAGATACAAAACAATACATATGAACGACGTAGAAATTCTTACATAGGTTTGATAGATAATACGAGCCCAAGAGTCCTTGTAGCCAAATAGATTCCCCGGATTATAAGAAGCTGCACTCCAAATTTTACCACGATCAAGGTCAAGTATCATGTCATCAATATGAGGAAGTTGTGAACCTTTAACTTTTACTTTGCCTATGCCCTTGCCTTGTGTCGGTTGTTGACTTGGCCCAACTTGTTCCACTACTACTTGGCTTTGGGTGCTAATTGACTTGGATCAATCTCATTATCTTCCTCCTCACTTTCCTCTTCATCTTGCTCATCTTCCTCCTCAACTGCTCCGGTAGGTTCACGGATTGCGAGTTTAATACGGTCACGGCCACTCTCCCAAACTTCACCTTTTGTAGATGCCCCCAATCGCTTGTTGCGACCTTGTTCTTTCCCTCTAGGAGGCAGAGATTGAGGAGTTCCAATACCTTCCTTCATTCTTTTCTTAATGGCATCATCTTTAGTTTTTCGTTTGTTAACTTCCTTTGCTTTTGCCCTATTTGAAAAGAAGCACGAAATAAATATAAGACAACTAACTTTCATTTATAATACCGGCATAGATACACTACATAATGGCATAGAATCATCACTACCGGCATACTAAAACAAAGTTTCGACCATGCCGTGACCAAAACACGACATAGTAATTTCAAACCATTACATGCCGAGACCTAATACCGGCATTGACAAATAATTGACAAGGATGCCGGTAATCTTTAGGAAGTTCCTTTATACCAAAACACCATTGCCGGCACATACGTAAAATTGAAACACATGCCGTAACAAGGTACCGACATGGAAGCTAACCTAAAACCTATGCCGGCACCCTTCAGAAAATCCAAAGGTTCTCTATTTATCAGAAGCTCAATACCGGCATGGTATTCAAACTAAATTGAACGCCGATACAGGGTTCCGGTGTGGTCTTCATCCTAAATCGAATGCCGTTACACTGTTCCGGTGTGGTCTTCATCCTAAATCGAATGTCGTTACACTGTTCCGGTGTGGTATTCATACTAAATTGAATGCCAGAAGCTACCGAAACTCAACTGTTTCAGTTAGGGTTTGCGATTTTGACCTAAACCCATAACTACAAATCGATTGAAATACTAATTAAGCAGTTTTAAATGACTTACCTTCTCACATAAGCCATATTTCTGAGTAGTTGATCATCCGATAACTCTTGTTCTTCGTGTTCTTGCTCTTGAGCAATCAAAGCAATCATCTTTTCTTGTTTTTGTTGAGCAATCGATTTTGATTTCGATTGGGCATCTGATTTCTTTCGTGGAGGCATTCTTATGGACTCGGGTAGGTAGGCTAATCGACGGAGAAATTTTTGAATTAACGATTAATCGTCGATGAAGAACGGATGAATAAGATGACGGAAAAAAAAATTCGGAACCCTAACCTAGAGTGTGCCGGAACTGAATGGGGATAATTTATTTGGCTTTTGATTTTTTAGTTTTAAATTTTTATTTTGTGGGGAGGGTATAACAGTCTTTTCATAATGTTTTTTAATTAATTTAAAGGTATTTTAGTATTTTCTCCCCAAAAAACACCCCTTAGCAGACACCTTTGGTTGGGGGAAGTAATTCATATCCCCAAATTAGTTTCCATATCTCCCATTTGTGTGTTCCAAAAAAACCGTGGTCCCCAAAAATGGTTTTTTGTAATACCCATTATTTTTCTGTCGGGGTTTAGGCTTCTAGTTATGGCCCATTTGGTATATGATGAATATAAAATCCCAATTTACACATATAATCCAACAGTTAGCCCATAAAATCTTTATTATGACATTTACAAATAATGTTAGACTTTTTATGTTTTGTTAATAGAAATAAAAAAGTATTAAATAGTTCGAATATATTTATCATTGGAATAATAATATATTTGTGGGACATGAAAAGATAGAAATGAAAGAATTGTGGTGGAATACTTAATAATTCGATTTGATGTTTAAATAGACACATGATGACTAATTATAGTATGAAATGAATTTATTATGAAATTAATAAATGAAAGGATTGGATTTGCTTTAGAAAATAAGAAGAAGGAAAATAGAATGTTTCATTTGTAATATTAATTAAGAAACTTTAAGCAAGACATTTAAAATAGCTATTATTAGTGCATGCACTTGTAGTCTAGTGGAAGTAGATATTCGTCAAGAAAATTCACGGAGTCTAATGAAATTCTTTTTGTACACTTAATAGAGATAATGCTTGGGAAATTAATGAATACTAATTATTATTATTTTAATAATATGTTACTTAATTTACATGGAATGAAAATTGAAAAGTCTTTCAAACTTATTAGAAGCTTTATCTTATAATTGGACACTTTTTTCTCTCTCTTCTCTCTCCCTTCTCAAAAATCTTGAAGAAAACTTATCATTTTCCTCATCATTTGCTAAGACTTAGTCCTTTAGGGACTACATCTGAGCAAAGATTTCTTATTTTTTAGTTTTATTTTACGTTTTGAATAATTTTCTTCACTATTAGGGCGATTTTATCTATACTTTTATAGTGTTTCTTTCTATAGATTTGTTCGTGATTCGGTTTTTAGATACAAGTACATCGGGCGATTTGACGGAGGCAAGATCAAGTTCTTCTTCAATTGAATAATAGATCTAGAGTTTCTGGGCTTCTCGCTAAACATGAGTTTTTGGGCAATCACTCCTCTCTAATAGGAGTATCTCTTTTCCAAGAAGAAAATCAATTAAAATGGTCGCACGTGATTTCGAGTACCATTCCTTCTTCAATCTCTTCATACAAGATTTGGGTGCTACCGTTGTGGATCGCTCTTTCTCTTCGCGATTTATTTACGTTTTGCATCCTTTATTGTATTTGTTTCATGTTTATGATGTACTATTTTTTCTTGAAAACCATCATGTAAACGTTTCTTAATGGAATGAAATACCAATGGTTGATTATCAAAAAAAAAAAAAAAAAGCTTTATCTTATGAGCATTGAAATATGCATGTGATAAAAAGTATTGAATATGAGATTTATAATGAACATGTATCAGTCTCAAGTAATAACTCATCTGAAAAAATCCTCACTCCAAAATCCCCTGCATAACCGTTTTCTCTAAACAATTATCCAAATCTATTTTTTTCATCAAAATCTTCTTCTTCAAACCTAGATTTACTGGGATTGAATCTGATTTATCAGATTATCCAAGTAAATTTAGGTTTGTAATTGTATGGTTATTTTCCTGTTTTCAATAAAAATCACATTCTGATTTAGGTTTTAGAATCTCTTTTTAGTTTTATAATCTGGTATACACCATGGCTATTCCATGCCTTCAAATAATTCCAATTTTAATCGCCATTAGTGCGTTTTTTTACAGCCTTTTGGCTCTTGTGTTGAAATCCGATGAGAGATTGAAGCATATCTTTGAAGATGATGAATTCCGACGTGACGATGATCAATATTCGTACAAAGAAGATCAATGGCTATTGGAATGGATCGTGATTACGAAGATTAGCATAAACTATTTCTTCTGCAAAGTATATTATCCTTAAGAGGAAGAAATCTCTAAATGGTTGAAGATCAATCAATATACCATTATTCTGGTTAGTCTTTTCCATGTTATTGGGTTTCATGTAAATCATAATATTCACATTGTAAATTGTTTGTATCGATCTGCAGTGTATAATGATGAAATAGGAGGGTATCTCTTTATACCACTTCTTTTATGTAACAATCCAAACCTCAATTTGAATGAGGTAATCAAATAAATAATTTTAGGGGTTTTCTGAAGCCCCTCTTTCCATCAAAAATAATAATAATGAATATGTATCACCATTTACGGGGATCGAGGGGGAGAGATTACTAATATTGATATGTAATTCAAGTAACACAACAATGATATGATATGTACCACTACACATTCATACCAAATACAACAAAACATAATAGGATTCCCACTGCATCTCTAGATATGTAGTGGTAGATAAACAAGATGTATTGCTTATGTATCAATAAACACATCTCTGGATATTGATAGTATATCCAAACACTACATATTGGTATGTAATTGTGTATACCACTATGTACAACTATTGATAGTGTATGTAGTGTATCTAACACTACATATTGATAGTTGCGCATACCAATATGTCGGCATAAAAAAAACATCTGGATATGTAAGTGATGAATGAAAACATGTAGTACATACCAATATGTAGGCATAAAAACAACACATGAATGGAGATATGTAGTACATACCAATATATAGTGGTGCTTAGAAGTTTACTTTTTTTGGTGCTGCTGGTGGAGTAACAATTTTAGTCATACTTCTTGTTGTTGGTGAATTAACAGCAGGTTTTTGTTTGGTTTTTGTTGTTGGTGAATCATCAACAATTTCTCTTATACTTTTTGACGGTGAAGCATTCTCTTCCACAATTTTTTCTATAATTGTTCGTTTAATTTTTCGGTTAGTAACTATTTTTTCTCTTCAACGAAAAACAGATTTAGTTTTGGTTTTGGTTTTGATTTTGATTTTGTTTTTCGATTTGAAAATGATTATTGAATAAAGAATATGAAATTGACCAAGATTCTGATTTAGTTTTTCGATCTGGTTTTGGGGATTTTGTTTTCTCTGAAGAAAATTGAAAAACTAAAGAAGAAGAAGAGAAGATTGAAAAACTAATAAAGAAAAAGAATGAAAACTGAAAATATGTCGATGAAAATAAGAAGAAATTGAATTAATGTGTGGTTTCTTCTCTGCATTTTTCTGGTTGTGACTCGGACACGCCTGTTATTAGGATTAGCTTAGTAATTTTACTCTTTTCGTATATTTTTTGGACCAGCGATTAAACGATTTATCCCGCTGGACTAGATGACATCCTTGATCGGATTTAGTGGACCGACCAGCAAATTTCTCTATCAAGGAACTCTCTTCCTTTCTTTCCAAAGGTGCGGGTGCCGGTCATCTAGAAGTAATTTACACCATCAGATCATTTAGTTACTGGCCATTTAACACCAATAGATCATTTGTTCTTTTAGGCTTTTTCAATTTCTCGACAACCTTTCCCTGTACAAAACAACAGTTGAAAAGAAGTGGACATATATTTGTTTTACTTCACGTGCAAAGGCAGGCAGCTGACAATTAGTACCGTTTTTGTCTCTTTTGCGAAGTCTCTTCTTCTTCCCTAACCTTCAAATCACAATCTCTATAATAACAACCACACCCTCTTCCCTTTTAGCAAAAATTCCTCACCACCACTCTTCATCCTTCTGCAGTTCTACTTCATCTAAATACTATAAGCTTTCTATACATCCTTTACTCTTTTTCTTTCCAGTAACAATGTTAAACCCAAATGCCGAACCATATCAGTACCAAAAGATGAGGCCACACCTGCACCTCATGTCTCCTGCAGCTTACAACTATCTGAAAGCACTAAAAAGTCCTCCTTCTCTGCAACTCTCTAATACCCTTTATCCCAAACCTTCACTCCCTACAACTCCTCAACTCGGTAATCCCTTTTATCAGAAACCGTTACTTTACTACTCTCTCTTGCCATTCTCTAGACCACCACCACCACCTCCACATCATGATCACCATCATTAACAACCACTTCCTGTTCCTGCTAAAAGACTAGAGTGTAAGACCACTACAACTAGTAGTACTAGTGTAATGATGAAAAATATCCCCACGTCAATAAGGTGTATTCTCTCTTCGATTTTCACTGTTTTTTTTTGTTTTTATGGTCTTTGGTCTCTATTGTTTAGTACTGATATTTTGTCTTTAAAATACAGCAGGAGTATGCTAATGGATATTGTGGATCAACACTGCATAGAGGAGAACAAAAAAGCCATAACAATGTCAAATCATGATGATCACCAGGATGCTATTCTCTCTGAATATGACTTCCTTTACTTGCCTATGGATTTCGTGTGCGTAGATCTTCTTCTTGTTGTTGTTTTTTTGTTTCTTAAGTACTGTAGCATTGTTAAAATCTTTGATTTTTCAGTATTGTGTTAATGTTTGTCATTGATGTTGTGATTTCTTTCCCATTTCTTTATTGTTAAATAGGAGGAGGGCCAACTTAGGTTATGCTTTTGTCAATTTCACAACTTCTGTTGCTGCCATGAGATTTTACAATTCTTTAACAACTTAAGTTGGAAGAACTCAAAATCTATAAATATTAAAATGTGTAATTTATCACTATCTATAACTGGCCCAAGTTGGGACCATGATTTTTTATTAATATATAGAATTTATTAATATATAGAGTATCAATATTTGGAGTTTTTACTGTATATGAAAAAATAAATAATTAAGCCCTTCTTTGGTTTCAATGGGCGAATATACTTTCAAATGAATTATTCTTGGGGAATGTGGTTAGTAGAGGTTGATTCAAAAATAACCACAACTCTTAAAGAGGACAAAACCTTCAATCCAGCGCCCTATAAATACGGAGCATGCCCTATATGTTTATTCCTTAGTGGTGTTAGATGATTAGTAAAAGGTTATTTGAGGCTTGAATAGATAATGACTAAGAGGTCCAGAGGAGTCACTGACATTCACTTCGTTAAGTCAACACGTACTAAAGATTATACGTTTAAAGCATATCGAAGACAATGCTCTCCGAATCTCTTACTCTACCTACAAGATCCATCAGATATATGGAGGTCTTAATTATAACCATGAACTAAAACTAATGTTTAAATTTCAAAGCTTAACTCTTTATAAGTGTAACTCTTCTCTTTGGATCAGTATGAAATGCGAGAGTAATAGATCTTAGGGTTAATCATCCAAGTATAAAAGGGATTAGATGAATAATTAACACACAATTAGGCAATCATATGATAAGTTGCAGATAGAGGGTCATATGTACCATCTCCCTTAGGGCGGAAAAACCAGCTAAATATGTACAGAAACAGCACCAAATTTTCCATTATGATTAGGTCAAAAATAATAATTTTATATAACATTTTTATGAAATATCAAATTTGTATTTTTACCGTTTTATTAATATCTTGTGTTATAAAAATAGTAATAATTCAAAAGGACGTGTTAAGTTGGAATTCATCTTTTTGAGAAAATAATATGGCTCAAACAGGGAATAAAAGGAATAAACAATAAAAAAAGTGGTTTAAAGCTGTATTTTTACATAATTTAAGGATAAGGCCAAAATGAATTAAGTTTATGCACAAACATTCTTATTTTGTCTGAAACTGGTTATAAATTTGTTATAATGTGTTTCTTTGGTTATAAAAAAAATATAACGAGCTCAAACCGGATTAAATCTCTACAGATAAGAAAAAAACTCATCATTTTCTAATTTAGGGTTTTATTTTTCTTTCTTAAAATTAGAGTGTAGTGCTATTAATGATGATCCAAGACAATATCTGATTTTGACTCCGACCTCTGGTGGTCCAATTTGAAAGTACACAGACATAATTTTTACTTAATTTAACTCATAATCGTACCGAGCTTTACATACACTGATTTTATAACAATTCAATTCACACGGGAATTCACACATTTAAGATACATGATATTATATTACGGGAATTCACAGATTTAAATACGCTCGATATATATATGGAATGTACATACACACAGTATGTGTACAATGGTAGCTGATATATGGGGTGTGCATGCACTTATATGAAAAATTATGGTTTTAATTTTCAATGGAAAAATATAAGCATGTTCCAGAAAATCTAGGATTGCATTTCACCAAGCAAATACTATGCTCATAATTTTCTTATAATTATCTCTATATTTTGTTCCTACTTTGTATTTGATTTTATTTTCTCTTTTGTTATTTGAATGTAATTTATTCTATGTTTGATGATTTGCATATAAAAATACTTTTTTCATTTAAGCATCTAAAATTAATTTTAAGCATATTTATAGAAAAAGAAAAACAAAAGAAGCTCACTAAACCTGCATAACACAATCACCTTTTCTGATAGCCAAATTATCTTAGTAAAACATCAACGTTATCGAGACGGAGAAATTCGAAAAAAAATCAATCGTCTGAAAGAGTTTTGAATGTATCGTGATCTCGGAGAAACTTCTACCGATAAAGTAAAGGCATATAATGATTGCATGGACCAAAACAGGCAAGAATATATTAAAAAAAAGGATTAGCTCCAAAAAAAAATTTAAAAAAAATGTCAAAATTTGGAGAAAAAAATAACAAAATTTATGAAATTGGAATAAATATTTTTTCATGTGATAATGTTGTACTGCAATCCCTTGATTTTTTTTTCAAATTAGTTAATTTGTATTTGATTTAATTAGTTTATTAAATATTTTATTAGCTTTTGAAATTATAAGCTTATCAAAATTTGTATTGTTTTTTTATTAGTATCATTTATTTTTTAACAATATTAATTTTAAATGTGGATCCATTATATGATGCGAGAAACATGCCCATGCATAGTAATCTTTACAATTTTTTTGGAGGTGGTACTGGTATGGATGCCTGTTTGAGTCTGAACAGTGCGTTGAAGTGGCTGGTGATGGATACATTTTTTTTTTGTATTTGCAGGATTTGTTGCATCTTTTGTTGTACAGGTGGTTACGTTAATTTTTTTTTTGACATAGCTGTATACCCAATTCTCAATGGATTTCAATCTTCACGATTTTATGTTATCTTTATAATTTATGTTTTTATAACGTTTTGTTTTTTTTTTAGCACAAGGAAGGAGTTGAGGGATAATGTTGGTAGTGATTTTTTTTCCTGAAGCAATGTTAATGATGATGGTCAGGTCGATAGCTTAGTTAGTGTTGTAAAATTATACAGACCATGAAAATTGTAGAAAGTTTGGAATATCATGGCACATGAAGTTTGATGAGTAACTAAATCCCTATTATCACTGGTTAATCACACTAATGGGATTTATTGATTATTGTTTTAGGAATCATTGAACCATATCTAGGAGCACTTTGTTTGCTAACAGAGACAACTAAGATGTCATATTTCATTTAACGTTGACATGACACTATTACTTAATGATCTTTGTTGATTAGGACATGTTTGATAATATTGTTCGAATCTGAGTAATAAGAAAATTGATGATCTTTTAAAGAAGTCAATAAGAAATTTACCTATCTTTAAATCTAGAGCTACCAGTTTGCATTTTTTTTTTGTACAAAAGAAAAGTTTAGTGAGTGTTCTAAGATTATCAATAAAACGTATAAATCTTTTTTTTATATATTTTAAACAGTCAATTTATTTTTATTTTAAGCAGTCAAATGGTTCTATAAGATTTTTTCTAATCATTATATTTTATCCACATTGTGCATTCCCAACTATTCACTGGCCATCAGGTAATTATCCAAAATTGTTTTGGGAAACACCGCAACAATATTAAAGAGACTTAGAGGATGAGTATCCAAAGGTTTTTAAGACTAGTTTAATTGGTAAATGTCCGTGCTTTTGTTATTGAAAGGATATATGGCAATTGACAACGTAGAACCTTGCGTTCTCCACATCCAGTTGAAAGTACCAGTTTTACTATATACTCTTGCAAGATGGGGATGTTCTGGATTCAAATATATTATACAAGCTACATAATTAGTTAAGAACCAGAGTCACCAGACCTTGGAGATTTCTTTACCCTATTAGGTTCAAAGCTAAGAACCAGCAGACCTTACTGGAATTTGTCGCCTATTTGATGATTTGCATGTAAAAAAAAATTAGATTAATTTGGCGAGAAGAAAATTAAGAAGAAGACCATTAAGCTAAAAACTTCCATGTACATCACAATTATAATAAAATACCAACATAACCACATGACATAACTGGGATAGAGGAATTTATAATATATAAAGTTTTTAAAAGAACACTTTTTGAAACTATAATGTATGACGATCTCGGTGACACCTGTACTAATAAAATAATGATTGGGTGGACCAAAAGAGGCATGAATATGTGAAATCCAAAGCAAAAGTAAAAACATTAGTTCCAGAAATCAAAGAAAATATTAAAAACCCATGATTTTAATTTTTATTTTGATTGGATTTTTATATTACTAGGAATTCAATTAGTTTTTAGAGTTAGGATTTCATTTTTATTAGTGTTTTAATATTTTTTGGTTTTAATGAAAATAATTTTAAAATATGCATCAACAAAAGACAAACCCGTACATCACACGACACGGGTGAGAAACTAGTTCATTGAAAAAGGAAATTTTCTCCTTCGTATGAGATTCATGGAACAATTGAGAAAACCATTAAAGAAAACTACAAATATATAGTACATAAAAGGCAAATCATGTCCGAGGCTTTTGTTTAATTTGCAAGCAGACAGAGGGAAGCCTCTTTTCATGCGATTTGCCTCGAGCGAGCTTGAGTTTTGAATTCTAACATGATTCTTTTCCATTTTGTCAGCGAGGTAGTCTCTAACAAACTTTTTGATGATATAGTGATATCAGTGGAGAAGCCAAATACCTTAACATTATGCTAAGCATATACAAACCCTCGCCAAATCCCCAAACAAATCTCAACATTTTTTTTTCCTTTACACAGTTTTGGCTTAATTGCTAGTAAAGACCGGTTAGGGATTCATTGATTATTGTTGGTACTACGAACGGTTTCCAGAAAGAATGAATTGATTCGAAGAAAAGCCTTTAATAATGAATTGATCAATTGGTGTAAACGAACAACTTGAACTGTACTGAATTACTTTAAGATTTCTCTTTTATTGAGATGATGATTTTCAAGAAACATACTTGACGCTGGGATAGGTCTAAGAATCTCAATGACAATAAAAATGATGAAAATCCGTCGGAATTAAAGGTCAAAGTAATGCCCTGACTTATTTTTGGATAAAAGATCATATGAGATTTAAGATTATCTTAAAAGAATTATAACTATCATAACTAATTATTGGAGGTATCATTAGTGATTTTAAGGGGTATATAAAAGAAAACCCTTTCCGTATGTGATGAATGAAATTGTGAAGCTGCACTGTAATATATGTGGTGACTGGTGACACTTGACCGGTCAATTACCGTATTTAGTCAAACCGTTAGACAAAAGTTAACATCCAGCTGATAACCCATCGCCGAAAACGTGTGCACAATTTTAAATGAAAATGATAAAGCTGCCGAGTGTTCCTCCGGACATCAAATCCCAACTGAGACAAACTGTTGTGGGCCCAAACCCACCCCCTACTGTCTCCGTGGGCCCAGGGGTTGTACGAGTGCGTGGAGATTTCTCGGTAGAGAAACGTCGGTCAGTGTATCATTACTCCAATTTTAAATGGCCCTCATGTAACCATTTGGGTTAGCCCAGTTGATCAGGAGTCTGACTCTCAACTAGGAGGTCAGCAGTTCACCCCCATTTATAAAAAACTCATCTCCAACAATAGGTCCTAAGAAATAGGAAGGGCTCCAAAATAAATTTGAAGGTCTTCAAGAAAGTGGTATTTACACCCTCGGAAGCACTTCCACGTCAGTTTTTTTTTAATAATTATTTTTTCAGATAAAAAATTCATAAAAGAGTAAAAAAGAATTGTTAACTCCAACCATTCTCTTTCTTCTCCGTTCTTCTTCTTCTCTGTTCCCACCGATATTTCTTGTTGTTGGAAAGCTAGGGTTTTGCACACAAAGCTAGGATTTTGAACAAACCATCAGTACGTTTTCTGATTCATGCGTTTATATTTGGAGATTACAATGATATCATTTCGAAATCTATTGAATGAAGTGTAGCAAATTTAAGTTTTGGATAAAACATCGCATAAGAATTCAGATATCAATAAAAACGGAAACATATATCAATAGATACCACCAACATCACCCTTTTCCTCTTCATTAATCTTTGCTTTCTTTGACGATGGTTTTCCCAGTTGTACGGAACACCATTTCGGACTCGCTTTCATAATCTCCCAGCAGTGCTCGTACTTGAACGACGATCCTTCCATTCCCTCGTACAAAAGCTTTGCTTCTCTTCTCTGCACACATATGCTAAGATTAGTAACAAACTTATATTCACATCAGTAGAGAAAGTAATAGAATACTTTGATACACTAGATACTAAAAAAAACGTACCACATCAGGTGTTTGATTTCCACTTGGAGGAGCTTTCTCTATACCTTCTTAATATCCATGAAATTTTGTAACAGATTGATGTATGGGTTTCCAATGACACTTCAAGCTATTCCATCCGCGGTTATCATAATCGGCAGCATTGTTTTTGTATGCCTCAAGAATACGCTGCCACATGGTTCCACTTGATTGTTCGTTTCCCACTATCGGATCGAGAGTTACATATAGGAAAGCCTTAGTTAGAGCTATATCCTCTTTTGTAGACCAATTGCAGCGATTAGCTTGTTGGTTAGTTGGCTTTTTCTGGTTTGATGGGTGTTGTTTCTTTTTTGTCTTGCTTCCAGTTTGCTTGGAAGCAGTGGGTGCAGTGGTGAAACAACCTTGGGAATTCATTCCAAAAGCATCTTGGTTGGATACGCCATACAATTCCTGTGGATGTGGAGCGTTCACGCGTTGCAAGCTAAAATGAGGAAGGAACTGTGAGGAATTCATGAATGCAAAAGGAATTTGGCGTTCTAGGTTGGCAGGTGTAACCATGACATGGTTATCAGGATTCTGTGACTGTTGTTCTTGGGTTCCATTCTGATTACCGAACTCCATTGAGATATTATTTAATCAACCTGAAAAGAAAATAAAAATCAAAAGTTACATATAATTGAAAAACGTGATTTTGATATCTTTCCGAGTAATTAACTTTCACAAATCGAGACCAATCTGAGTAAGATTGCCTAATCGTGTTTGAATATACTGCCAAGGAAACGAAAACTATCTATTTCCCTGATTACATGAAATGTTTCTACAATCTCCCTACATTTTACATGACATGTACGAGCATATTTATGATCCAACCCAAAAAATTAAAAGATTTAACACCTATGACAATGTTAGATCATGTAGGTTGTATTCTGGTGATTTTAGAGAAAAAAGTGATGTGGTGCAGTAGAGATAGAAAACCCTAGACCAACAATTAAAGTATTTCTCATCAAACAATCATTGTACTAAAAGCATAACATAATTGTGATAAAAAAAAAAGTATACATAATGACCATCAAAAGAGAAACGTGAATCATAAAAAAAACCAAGGGGAACAAAAAATCAAAGTGTGAATAAAAAACACAAGAACAGTAAAGCACAAAAACTTATTTGTACCTTTTTTCTTCTAAAAACAATTTCACTTCTGTGTTTCTCTACCAAGAACCCTAGGGATTTTGTAGGAGATAAACCTCCAATCTTAATCTTATCATGAATTTGGTGGTTAAGTTCTAGGGAGGATTTTGTTTGACGGGCACATTCAACCCATGATTTTAGTTTCTGAAACTTATCATGCAATTGTTGGTTATGAATTTTAGCGGAAGATTTTGTTTTGGCGGGCGTATTCCCCTTCATACTTTTGGATTTCAGATTCTAAATTTTAAATTATAATTTTTGATTTTAGATTCTTTAAAAATTTATCCACGTACGAAATACCTAGGGTTAAGACTCCCTACTGTTGGAGATGGCTTTTTTAGATATGAGGTCCTATATTTACTATATGTGTAAACCCCATAAATAAAATGACTAAATTAAAAAGCCATGTATGATTTTTTTTACCCTCTGCTGGAGATGCACTTAGGATATCCTTTCGAAATGAAATGTTCGCGATCAACACACGCGTAGAAATCGGTGATAAATGAATTAAGAAATAATGGCTGAGAAACCAACCCATCATCAGTTTTTAACTCTTTAACACCTCACGAACTTATCAGAGTATGTTTTTGATCGTTGTTTTCATGAATCAATGGTGCAACAAATTTGGAAAATCAGTGATATCGTATCCTCAAAACATTTTATGGGCTATGTAGTTTGGAACGCGCGTGCATGCCTAGAAGAATGGTTCATGCAAGAGAAAATCATTTTTAATTTTGCATGTGAAAAAATACAGACACACAGTTTATACGCTGACAAAGTTTACAGGAAAATAAAAGGCGTGACCTACAAACCAACCACATAGTAACATGTCGACAGTCACGGTCATATAGAACAATGACTTCTAACAACTAATAAACTAATAAGGGGTTGTTTGGTTACTACCCTTCCGCAAGATGAATAGGGGAGTAAACTCGAAGCTTGTGTTTTAAAAACTCAAACCGAGGACTGCTAAAGCCCTTAATGAAGAGATCTGCATCTTGATGAAGAGAAGATACGTAAATCACCTGAAGATATTTTGACTGAACCAATTCACGAACAAAGTGATAATCAATAGCCAAGTGCTTTGTCCGGTTATGAAAAACGGGATTAAAAGATAAGGTAGTAACATTTTTGTTTTCACAAGCTAAAGATGGAGGATTAGGAAGAAACACATGAAAATCTTTAAATACCTGACAAATCCATAAAACTTCTGTTGCAGTGGAAGCAAGAGATCTATACTCTACTTCAGTTCTTGATCGAGACACAATTGGTTGTTTCTTGGGTGACCAAGAGATAGGAGTATCCCCAAATAATATACAATACCCCCTAGTGGATCTTGTATCATCAGGATACTCTGCCCAATCAGCATCAGTGAACACTTGGAGCTGTAAAACCTTTACTGAAGTTCCCTGGACATATCGAAGAACTCTCTTGGGTGCAGTGAGGTGAGCAGATGTATGAGCATGCATAAACTGACATATCTGGTTTACAGCAAAACTAATCTCTGGCCTGGTCCAAGTGAGGTACTGTAATGAGCCTACAGGTGATCTATCAGAAGTAGCATCTGTCAGAGGGTCACCATCTATGGCTGACAACTTGGAATTAGCAGGACAAGGTGATCTGCAAGGTTTCAGTCCAACAAAGTTGGTTCTCTGAAGTAAGTCAAGAACATATTTGTAAATTGAATGAGAAAGAAACAAGCCTTTAGAATTTCTCTTCACTTCCAAGCCCAAGAAAAATGTAAGTTACCCAAATCCTTGAAAAGAAATTTAAAACTTAAGTATACAATGACAGAATCACAGTGAGTTAGATCATTACCTGTGATAATAATGTCATCAACATACACTAACATTATAGTCAGTTTAGTACCAAATCCCGGACAAATAAGGAAGAATCGGCAACAAAAGGTTTGATCCAAAGCAACTAGAACATCAACCAATTTCTCTTACCATGCTCTTGGGGTTTGCTTAAGTCCATAAAGAGATTTGTTTAATTTGCAAACATAGTCTGATTTGGATGGATCTTGATAACCAGAAGGTTGAGTCATGCAAACAATTTCTTTGAGATCTCCATGCAGAAAAGCATTACCACATTTAGTTGTTTGATAAGCTAGTTAAATTTGATAGCAATAGAGAGAACTGGAAATATGGGGGTACCAAAATACATCACCAACTTTTTTTCTAGGGAACCTGTATGGACTAAACCAAAATACAATTCCTAGAGTTACACCTTATTGAATCTCAATCGGGAATTATATCAAGAGTTTATATCTCTTTCTCTCACAATCAATATGTAAACGGATGCAAGTCCGTGAACCTGATTATACCTTGAGAGTACTTAGACTATTCCAAAGATCAATATCCAAGATCAATCAAGTTGTATCCAACAATTAAGATGGATGTATCTACTTTTATTGATTTTACGTATAGCCTGTGATATCTCAATTATTTAAATAAAAAATATAATGCGGAAAAGAAACAACACAAACACCAGAAAATTTTTTTAACGAGGAAACCGAAAATGCCGAAAAAAACCCTGGGCCTTGTCAAGACTTAAACACCAAATTGTATTAAACCGCTACAGACTGTACTATCAATACTTCGGACTAGAATGTAGTTGAAACCGCATCCACTGTCACACTAATTCAGTTCCAGTCGCGTTCTTTCCGCCTCCTGAATCTCGCAAGACTCCGCATAATTGATTCCCTTAGCTGAGTTCCTTTACAGTGTAAGAGTTGCTTCAACCTAAGTGAAGACTTTAAACCAATCTTTCTACCACAGAAAGCATATATGTGATTTTCGTTTTGGTCGTTAGATCAAGGTGAGATATGAAATCATTTGCAATAGACTAGGTCTAGCAAACCTCAAAATATGGTACTTATGACTCCTGAAGAGCAACCTAGATTATTATTCATCTAACAGGTAAAACCTACCCCGATTTAAATAAAGAATTGTCATAGAGGAATTATCTTGTGGAATCACAAGGTCTGAGACGAAGAACTTTGCGATTTCTATTAATCTTACCTGATCGGAGTGAGACTCAACAATCATTAGAAAGATCAGGATACACGAACTATCAAGATAAAGATAGTCGGACCTGGCTTCACGAATCCCTAAGAGAATAATTCTTAGTCGCTAAACCTAAAAATGTTTAAATGAGATGACGACTCTAGTTTGCAACTAGGACACACAAGAAGAGTGTTGGGTATTCAAAAATCCCAGTTGGTTGAGGTTCATCTTTTAGAGACTTTAGATTTAAGCTAAGGCATTTTTGGAATCAAGTAATCTTTTTCCACCGTTAGATGAAAATGCGACTTGAGATAAACACAAGAAAATATACATTTCGGTTCATGTTAGACTTTAATCTTGAGTCACAACCATAGGTTATAATGTGATCAAATATGTAATGACCTGTCCCTCCACCGATATTGTCCCCACTTAGCCATTGTGGTTATCCGGCAGTGTGGGTAACTTCCCGGGAGGTCACCCATCCCTGGATTACTCCCGCCCGAGCACGCTTAATTGCAGAGTTTTCTACCAACTGTGGAGCCAATTATGCTGAAAAGGCCTCGGTGTTAGGAAAGGACAAACCATTGCTCATATTCCATTCGGAAAATCATTGTCGAATATCGGGGTATTACAATACCACCACCTTAATTTAGAGTCGTCCTCGGCTCTAGAATATATCTGCAAGCCCAGATATCCGACATTCTTTTCCCCTGATGAGAAGCACCTGGACCTACACGTCCAACGTACCTTGCCACCCTCGGCAGGTGACCCGTCGTCGGCTCTAATACCATTTATAATGACCCGTCCCTCCACCAATATTGTCCCCATTTAGACACCGTGGTTATCCGGTAGCGTAGGGTTTTCAACGGGCATCGTTGCGGTAATACAACAGAAACTTCCTGGGAGGTCACCCATCCCTGGATTACTCCTGCCTGAGCATGCTTAACTGCAGAGTTTTCTGCCAACTCTAGAGACAATTGTGCTGAAAAGGCCTCGGTGTTAGGAAAGGACAAACCATTACTCATATTCCATTCAGCAAATCACTGCCTCGGTGTATTACAAAATATGTCTGGAGGTGTTTTACAGAGTTAACTCAAATGTTGATGCATCTGAAAATATTCGAATGGGTAAGTACGTGTGCTTATTTCCATTTCATGAGTTATTTTTGTCAAGGTACGTATACCGGGTGTGTGTACCCTGAAGACAAAAATAGTTCAGGAACTTTTGGTATCCATACTAGGTATGTGTACCTTCCTGAGTTCACAAGTCAACAAATTTTTTTGTTATCCATACTGAGTATATGTACCAAAGGTCGTTGACGAACTATAGCTACGCCGACACGTGTATTACGGCTCCAGACCTATAACAGTTATCCCAGTATGTGTACTGTCCTGTATCCATATTTACGGTAGTTTTTGTTGGAGTACTGCTCGGTCGAACTCGCAAGCGTTGCTATCTCAAGCTTGTTTGTCAAGTTTAGGTTTCAAAATTATAAGTATTGATTTCTAATATACTTATAGCTATGTCTCAGATTAGGATAAAATGCGTAGTTGAGATTTAGACTTCATGGCGTTCATCGATTGAGGACGAAGATCTACTAAAGGGGGTTGGAAGGAACTTCATCAACAAAAGGTATATGGATACTTGAACTCATCTATCACTCAGAAATCTATTATATTCTATCTCCTATTGAGACTAAGTCGTATAACTATATAGACATTTACATTATACACATTTGATATTTCAAGCTGAGTTTAACTCGCTTATATCTTTCTCGAAATATGTGTTGGAAAGCTTTTTTCTTTAACTGTGTTCATCATTATTCTTGACGAAAGTTAAAAGATGATCATGTGAAAATTTACTTGAAACATCTTGCAGTGTGAGACAGTCATTTGACGTAGACTCAGAATGTTTTGTATTGATCATTCGATCACTTGAAAATTACTTATAAGCTAATACTTTGTGTGAGAGAGCTATTGTCGTCTTCTAAGGATGTTTCAATAATTGAAATGGGAGTTTAGAACAATTAATATGCATACCAGTATGCAAACTGTTGTAAGTATGATTCAGGTCCGGAACCAAGAATGCACACCCGTATGCGAACGTTTTTAACTGTTAAAGTCTGGGAACTAAGTTTGCATACCCGTTTGCAAACTGTTTCACCTGAGTTCGGTCCGGTACGACAGTATGCGCACTCGATTGTGAACTGTCGGACATGACCAAAGTCCAGAACTTATGTTTGCGTACCTGTTCGCAAACTAAGTTGGTTTAAGTTCTAAAATCGGTTAAGTATGATTTCATACTCATGAACAAATACATTTATAAATTAAGGAATGCAATCTTTGTAAACCGTGGCTAAAAAGTTCATGAATTGATTCTTTCAAATCAATCCGATTTTGCTTCAATTGTGTCTTGTATATTTCTATGAGAATATAAACAATTGAACATTTGATTATTATTTGATCTAAAAGTGTTAGATGAATGTGGTTAATACAAAAGTATTCATATGGCTAACTTCGGTTAACTATTGTTGAGCCAACTCAATATACACGTTTAGGTACGGTTACCCATATTTAAATTAAGGTATATTCCATTTGTTTGTAACAAACTAAGACCATCTAACGGTGGAGAGATATCGCTTTGGTTTTAAGCAAACTTAGCTTGAATCTTAAATCAGGATTTCATCTAACGATGAATATTGGTTTCTTTATTTCAAAGCTATCAAACCCTGATTTGAATACTATATAACGGAGAACTTTAGCAACTGGGAAACCTAATCCCCACACCTCCTGTGTGAACTGGTTGCGACTAGAGTCGATTCTCCTTTAACCTAGGTTTTTCCTAAAACCATTATAGGTTAACGACTTAGAGACTTCGTTGGGATTCTGAAGCCACACTCAACTATTTTCTCTGTAGTTGCGTGTTCTGATCTTACTTGTTTTATCGTATTGAGTATTATCTTCTCTAAGATTTGCTTGAGATTTATCTCTGATAGGTAAGTGTTTTGGGGTAAAAACTGATTCTGCTGTTTTTGGTAATTTGAGGTGTGTTGAATGAGAAACTAATCCAAACCTTAAAAAATGCACTGCACGGGATTGCTTTTAGGTTCGAGAAATCAATCTGTAGGACTCTGGCCTAAACCAAGAAATGGTCGTTCCAGATTAAATTCGGTCACAAGGTGAAGGAGAAGGGTTTATCTTAGGGAGGGAAGCGGAGAAGGTGTTTGAGATCAGAATGTTGAACTATGAAGGTGTGGTTGTTTATGACTTGTGTATCAGAAAATGGTTTCTGGCTACTTGTGTTGATAACACTTTTGTTCTGTTTTTCGAAATAGATTGAAAATCTATTTATACAAGTTATTTGAGCGCAACCTTGATCTCGTAGGAAGTGGAGGAAGTTAAGTGGTGGAGTAATGAAGTTGTGTAAGAGGTGGTGATCATTGCGTGATCACACCATCACCCACTACTCCATCATTGTTAACCGTCCGTCTTTTCCTAACACGTTCTCATAATGGGCGTGTTGCACGTCGCACGCTGTAACCGCCAGACCAATACCCCAGTAAGCATCCCCCGGTTTGTGGCATGTTTGATGTCTCGAATAAGTGGGTCAAGTCGTGAGACCCGCCACGGAGAATAGCATGGTGCTATTAGGTGAAATAACTAAGTTGTTTATGAGGCCAATATAAAATATTGTATGTATTCGATGCATGTGAGGCATCGCATTTAAGCAGCTCAAACTAATCGATGTGTATGAAGCATCATTGTTTTAAAGCTTGCTTGAATAAGTCGCGGATTGAGCGTCTTAAAATGGCAGCATGCCAGACTATATTTGGACGATCGTTTAAGGGCTGTGTAAACAAGCCGTCACTTGGTCGATCACTCCCTGTGAAAGGGAGGCGGCTGGTGGTTGTCATGATGCTTTGCAGGTTTGCTGGAAATAAATCTACATCGTCCAACTATACATGTAAAGTTGGACGAACGAGATGATTTACGGCAGTTGTGTATCGCAGTTGATGACATTTAGGGTTTAGGGACCATGCGGCGTCCCTACTTTGGCCAACCGAATCCAAGCACCAAGGGCTAATCCACACGGGCCGATCGGGCATGCATGGAGACAGGATGCTGGCGTGCATGTCTACACCTCTTGGTACATCAAAAATCGGATCTAGGCCACTCAATTCGACCGGCGAAGATGAGTGTCCACGATCAATTTGCGCCAGAAATACATTGCCGCAAAGCACAAATTAGGGTTTGAAGACAGCCACGTCCACGCGAGTTTGACCAAGCGGTTTGGCATGCCGTTGGCTTCCCTTAGGGAAATCGATCACGTGGGGACAATGTTGGGCTGACGGTGAACTTATGTGCACCTTCCTAATGGTCCAAAATACAATCTAAGCCATCCAAATAGGCTGGCTAAGTTGGATGGTCGTGGTCGATCTAAGACGCTAGTGTACTTCCGCGACCCAAATTGGGGCTTTAGAAGCATTACGCCTGCCATGGTTTGGGCAAGCGTTTCATTGCTTTATGTCCCCGTGATGAGTGCCAAATATTGTATATATTTATCCCTTTTTGTTGGCATTTAACTCATCTTTTGTGCAGTAATTCTACATTTTATCCCATATTCTGTATTTTCATTGTTTTCAAGAATAAATATTTTTCTTACTTAATTTTGCATTTTTAGGTAATAAATAAAGTCTGGATGACTTGCGGAGCGGAAAAGAGCTGAAGAGTGGTGAAAATCCGGAAGAAATTACGCAAGGAAGCCGCAAAGAATGGAGCGCACGTCCAAAAAGCTAGGAATGGGCTCAAGAAGGAAGAATTGTTCTTAAAGAAGATATGGGCTTGGCATACCCAAGGCCCAAAACCCTTACCCAAACCCATTTTCTATATCCATACCCGCCTCCATTCTCAGCCGTTAGATCGGATCCATCTCATCATCCAATGGTCGCTTCTTCATCGTTCATCAAAATCTGAAGTCCCTGCAAAACACCATAGTACCTAAATTCCAAGCCTTCATATTAGATCACATTTAGATCCTACGGTCGCTTCTTTGCCTGCCCATAAAATCTCGATACTTCCGCTTAACACTACAACACCTAACCTCGATCTTCACCGTCAGTTTTGATGTATCTCGTCATCCTACGGTCTCCCCTCATCCATTTCCATCGCGCCGTTGGATCATTCCATCATCCTATAATCCTACGGTCCAGCTTCGCGAAACCTCAAAATCCTCTACACCTGCTCAACACACTAGTATCCTATACCTATACCCTAACCAAACGCCCCCTCCTTCCTCCATCGACTTCTTCTCTTCCCCCCCCCCCCCTCTCTGCAGCAGAACCCGTACCACCACCTTCTCCATCATCACCACTACCCACTCCACTGCCACCGCCACCAACTCCTCTACCACCACCACACCTCCACCATCATCACCCCTACCTTCGTACAGCTATTACCCATCTTTATAGCCCCCTAATTCGTCAATTTCTCCCCTGCCGAAACCCTAGGTGAATGGTTGACGAATTAGTGAAGCTAGAAAAGCAATTGAAGGCATGGGAATGGAGCTGGTGAACGAGGAGAGGAATGGGTTGAAGAGGGAAGCGTCAAATCGCAGGTTTGGTAAGAAAAATCCCTAACCCTAATTTTTCTGTCCATTTAGGGTTTGTTTGATAAAACCCTAATTACTGCTAGGGAGAGCATGAGTAAGAACAGTGGCAACATGGGTATGATTAAATTAGTCGAATTAGGTGAGAAACCCTAATTTTGTCACTGTTCAATTTGGGGATTTGGGGGAATTTTTTTGTAAACCCTAATTTGGGTGTCTGGGTATAAAAAGGGGACTGTGGTGTGATGTAAAGGCTTATCTCTGGACTAGCCAGTGTATCCCCATGAGGGCTGGACTAGCCAGTTCCTCTTGGGTAGATTTTTCTTCCCTGTTGTGTATTTGTAGATTTAATTTTAATTTGTAATTTTAATTCCAAATTCAGTTTTAGTTTATCTTGTTTTCAATTCATGTTTTGTTATCCATGTTTTGCTATCCATGTTTTTCCATGTTCTTTGTATTGTTCAGTTTCTCCATTTGATGTAATGTTCTGTACTGTTTCTGTTATGTATGTTCTGAATCTCAAATGCTAGGACTATATGAAACCATGAATCAATAAGATAGTCTTCATCATGTGCAGCTCATGTTCAGTGTTGCTAAGCCCTTAGACTAGTTGTGCTTTAATCAGACAATTAGCACTTTGGTAATTCTCTTAGCTGTGAGTAGAATATCCCTTAGGTTAATGGTGGATTCAACATCCTAGTGTTCTTTCATCACTCTTGTTTACTGTTTTGTGTGAATGTTAGGCTAAAGCCTGTGAAGCATTGGATTGATTGAGCAGTGGGGAGAAACTAGTGCTCACTAGTGACTGTGAGCAAGCTGGTTCTCTTCCCACTCTAGTAGTATGCCTAGGCTCACCTTCACCATTTCACCTTCACCATTTCACCTTCACCATTTCACCTTCACCATCTCCCCTGCCCTTGGCTTAGGCCTTGGTTCCATTGTTCTCTGCTTGTAGTTTCATTGTACTGTCACATTTACTTCACTATTACCTTGTGTTTATTGTTTTATCATCCATTGCCTCATTATTTCACTACTATCTTCATCACTTTCACAATCTTTTGTCACTGCTTTGTTTAGTGCATTGTTGTTTAGTTCTTTGTTGTTTAGTCATTGTCTTGTTTAATTTTCTTCATTGTCTTTGCCTTAGGCTAACTGCCTTTGTATTATTGCCTCACTGCCTTCTTCCTCTATCTTTGTTGTTTTGGCCTAGAGCCATTGTTGCTCACTGTTACCTGTCTCTCCTGGTCACTTCTTTTCTTCTTGAACAAAAACTCTCTAAGCGCACTGTCCATTGTTTGTACAAACTGAAGCCCAGTTCACTGAGGCAAAGACCCAGTTCAATCCAAAGATCAAGCCCAGTTCAATTCACATCAGAAACCAACTGAACCCAAGTTCATCCCATCAAAACCACTGAAAGCCCAACTCATTCCAAGGGTATTCATAACCCATTAGCACTCAAAAGCCCATTGATTATTCATATCCCAATAGCAATTTAGAGCCCAAAGTAGCTAAATACTCCAAAACACACCCAGTCTCTGTGGATCGACCCGTACTTGCACGAGCTACAACCGACGACCGTGCACTTGCGGTATTACTGTAGGCCCGTTTTCATTTCGCTTCAATTTTATACGCTTTCCGGGGCCCACCAAATTTTTGGCGCCGCTGCCGGGGATTGGTGCTGTGTTTTTCTTGTAGTTTTATTAGCTATTTTTGCATTTCACTACATAGCATTTGCATCTGCATCTGCTTCACTTCATTTGCTGTTGGACCTGCTGTTCTGAACCAGTTTTTCCTCTGCTGGGACGCCACCAAGGAAAAGAACCAAAGCCCAACTGGGTTTTTGCAACAATATCAGAGCAGCTGGGCTGTGCTTAAAAGGTAACCCATTTAAGAGAACCCGAATTGTGGGCTTCCAATTTTTAATTGTGGGCTTGTAATATTAAAGCCAATTTTTGGGCTTTTTATTTTCTGTTGGGTTTGTAATTAATTTTTATGGGCTTGTTTGTTTAATTTGTGGGCTTGTATTTAATTTTTGTGAGCTTGTTTAATTTGGACTGGTATTTTGTATTCTGGGTTTTTAAACCCAGCTGAGCTTGTAACCGATCACGCTAGGTTAACTCGTTAGTGGGCCGAGTACCCAAATTCTAGGCCGAGATTTTGGACTCAGTTTCACCAAACGTTTTCAAACCAGCTGAGCCAAAGCAAACACAAAACCATCAGTGGGCTTGCTCCCAATTTCAAAAACCAAAAATTTCTCCCATAAAAACCAAAGTTTTCCAAATGTTTCCCTAAAAAACCAAAATTTTTCTTTTTCCCATCAAAGCCAAATGTCTCCCGACAAAACCAAATTTTTCCCAAAAAGTCCAATCCCATTAAAAACCAAATTTTCTTGTAGATAATGTGTTAGTTAAATTTCCTTTTGTATATATTTTGTGCTCATCCATTGTGACTCCGAATATGTTGGAGTTTTGCCTTGGATAACGGAGTTTTAATTCTGCTTTCGCCGAAATCGGGTATTCTCTCTCCTTTTACTCTACTCAGCATGTCCCTTTCCATATGTTGCATTCTAATTCTTTCCATATTTTGAAACATTGAGGACAATGTTTAGTTTAGGTTTGGGGGTGAAAAGTAGATACTTGGATAATATGCCATAATTGAAAACAAGAACTCCTTCTTTTTGAAAAAAAAAAAAAATGAAAAAATCAAAATAAAAAAAAAAAATTAAATTAAATTAAAAATTGAAAAAAACATAAAAAATGGAGCTCATTTACCTTGAAATGTTGACTCTTGTGCAAATATGTAATTATTAGGAGTCTTAGTCTAGATATTTAGGCACCCTGATTCTAGCACAATTCACATAGTGATAAGAAATTTGCACGCGCACGATCTACCAATACATGTATAGCCTCGATCTTCAAGGTGTTTGATAGGAAGTCACGATTGCCAATCACTTTAGAATACTGAACGAAACTTGACTAGCTTGTTCTTTGGTTGGTTGGGATAGAAGGTGGAGGTTACATTAAGAAAAACAACCATCGAATTTAACTGGGTGCATCAAAAAGGGCTACCTCTTGCAAAGTGTCATGTAATTTTTTGTTTCCTTTTGTATATGTATCAAAAGTGTCTCTTATCAAAAAAAAAAAAAAAAAAAAAAAAAAAAAATCAAGTATTTATCAATTCCATCATCTCTTGTTCCAAAAATAAAAAGAGAATAGTCAATGTAAATAGAGTCATGTAAATAGTCATTTTGTTGTTTCATTGTAATAAGCAAGGAAGGGTGTATGCCATTGATGTACAACGCGAGTAATTGTGAAATACCTCCAACTCATTCACAATTCTCGTAAAGTCCGGACAGCTAGCTAGATTTCGACCTTGGTTCTTAGCCTGAGAAACTATCTCTTGGTGATTAGTAGTCATAACTTCAGATCTTTCTTTACACATGTGTAGATACACTTTACACTCTTATCACATGTCTTTTTTTGTTATCAGTGCTAGGATTGTGCCTTTGATAGCTAGATTGACATCTCCATTTTGCTGTGAGCTTAAACTGACTTGCACATGTCACATTTGATGGAATCTGAGCTTATATTTTGACCTAGAACTTTGTAGGTACGTTCTAAGCAAACCTTCACGAGACTTCAACTCGTCCACTAGGGACACTTAGTGGTTTAAAAGGCTTAGTGCATACGCTAAATGCATTCGAGAGACCAGCGACAGTGGTATAGTTAGGATTTCCTTAGTTTTGTTTTACTTGAGGACAAGTAAAATTCAGGTTTGGGGGTATTTGATGAGTGCCAAATATTGTATATTTATCCCTTTTTGTTGGCATTTAACTCATCTTTTGTGCAGTAATTCTACATTTTATCCCATATTCTGTATTTTCATTGTTTTCAAGAATAAATATTTTTCTTACTTAATTTTGCATTTTTAGGTAATAAATAAAGTCTGGATGACTTGCGGAGCGGAAAAGAGCTGAAGAGTGGTGAAAAGCCGGAAGAAATTACGCAAGGAAGCCGCAAAGAATGGAGCGCACGTCCAAAAAGCTAGGAATGGGCTCAAGAAGGAAGAATTGTTCTTAAAGAAGATATGGGCTTGGCATACCCAAGGCCCAAAACCCTTACCCAAACCCATTTTCTATATCCATACCCGCCTCCATTCTCAGCCGTTAGATCGGATCCATCTCATCATCCAATGGTCGCTTCATCGTTCATCAAAATCTGAAGTCCCTGCAAAACACCATAGTACCTAAATTCCAAGCCTTCAGATTAGATCACATTTAGATCCTACGGTCGCTTCTTTGCCTGCCATCAAATCTCGATACTTCCGCTTAACACTACAACACCTAACCTCGATCTTCGCCGTCAGTTTTGATGTATCTCGTCATCCTACGGTCTCCCCTCATCCATTTCCATCGCGCCGTTGGATCATTCCATCCTATAATCCTACGGTCCAGCTTCGCGAAACATCAAAATCCTCTACACCTGCTCAACACACTAGTATCCTATACCTATACCCTAACCAAACGCCCCCTCCTTCCTCCATCGACTTCTTCTCTTCCCCCCCCCCCCCCCTCTCTGCAGCAGAACCCGTACCACCACCTTCTCCATCATCACCACTACCCACTCCACTGCCACCACCACCAACTCCTCTACCACCACCACACCTCCACCATCATCACCCCTACCTTCGTACAGCTATTACCCATCTTTATAGCCCCCTAATTCGTCAATTTCTCCCCTGCCGAAACCCTAGGTGAATGGTTGACGAATTAGTGAAGCTAGAAAAGCAATTGAAGGCATGGGAATGGAGCTGGTGAACGAGGAGAGGAATGGGTTGAAGAGGGAAGCGTCAAATCGCAGGTTTGGTAAGAAAAATCCCTAACCCTAATTTTTCTGTCCATTTAGGGTTTGTTTGATAAAACCCTAATTACTGCTAGGGAAAGCATGAGGAAGAACAGTGGCAACATGGGTATGATTAAATTAGTCGAATTAGGTGAGAAACCCTAATTTTGTCACTGTTCAATTTGGGGATTTGGGGGAATTATTTTGTAGACCCTAATTTGGGTGTCTGGGTATAAAAAGGGGACTGTGGTGTGATGTAAAGGCTTATCTCTGGACTAGCCAGTGTATCCCCATGAGGGCTGGACTAGCCAGTTCCTCTTGGGTAGATTTTTCTTCCCTGTTGTGTATTTGTAGATTTAATTTTAATTTGTAATTTTAATTCCAAATTCAGTTTTAGTTTATCTTGTTTTCAATTCATGTTTTGCTATCCATGTTTTGCTATCCATGTTTTTCCATGTTCTTTGTATTTTTTCAGTTTCTCCATTTGATGTAATGTTCTGTACTGTTTCTGTTATGTATGTTCTGAATCTCAAATGCTAGGACTAGATGAAACCATGAATCAATAAGATAGTCTTCATCATGTGCAGCTCATGTTCAGTGTTGCTAAGCCCTTAGACTAGTTGTGCTTTAATCAGACAATTAGCACTTTGGTAATTCTCTTAGCTGTGAGTAGAATATCCCTTAGGTTAATGGTGGATTCAACATCCTAGTGTTCTTTCATCACTCTTGTTTACTGTTTTGTGTGAATGTTAGGCTAAAGCCTGTGAAGCATTGGATTGATTGAGCAGTGGGGAGAAACTAGTGCTCACTAGTGACTGTGAGCAAGCTGGTTCTCTTCCCACTCTAGTAGTATGCCTAGGCTCACCTTCACCATTTCACCTTCACCATTTCACCTTCACCATCTCCCCTGCCCTTGGCTTAGGCCTTGGTTCCATTGTTCTCTGCTTGTAGTTTCATTGTACTGTCACATTTACTTCACTATTACCTTGTGTTTATTGTTTTATCATCCATTGCCTCATTATTTCACTACTATCTTCATCACTTTCACAATCTTTTGTCACTGCTTTTTTTAGTGCATTGTTGTTTAGTTCTTTGTTGTTTAGTCATTGTCTTGTTTAATTTTCTTCATTGTCTTTGCCTTAGGCTAACTGCCTTTGTATTATTGCCTCACTGCCTTCTTCCTCTATCTTTGCTGTTTTGGCCTAGAGCCATTGTTGCTCACTGTTACCTGTCTCTCCTGGTCACTTCTTTTCTTCTTGACCAAAAACTCTCTAAGCCCATTGTCCATTGTTTGTACAAACTGAAGCCCAGTTCACTGAGGCAAAGACCCAGTTCAATCCAAAGATCAAGCCCAGTTCAATTCACATCAGAAACCAACTGAACCCAAGTTCAGCCCATCAAAACCACTGAAAGCCCAACTCATTCCAAGGGTATTCATAACCCATTAGCACTCAAAAGCCCATTGATTATTCATAGCCCAATAACAATTTAGAGCCCAAAGTAGCTAAATACTCCAAAACACACCCAGTCTCTGTGGATCGACCCGTACTTGCACGAGCTACAACCGACGACCGTGCACTTGCAGTATTACTGTAGGCCCGTTTTCATTTCGCTTCAATTTTATACGCTTTTCGGGGCCCACCACCCCGTCATGAGCAAACCGACGGGTGAGGGGAGAGTGGGGCCGCTGGCGTGCGTGCTAGTACTTCCCTGATCACTCATGGGATGATCTAATCCGTCCAACCAAGCTGGCGAAGTTGGACGGTTGCGATGATTTTAAGACTGCGATGATTTTAAGACAGTCTTGGACAGTCTATGCTCGATCGAGCTTCTCCCAAATAGCGCGACCACCCTACCTAGGGTTGGCATTTGACAGCGCTGGGATATTCATGGGTGATGTTCGGTTGATTAGGGAATTTGTGGGCCCGCCGGTGGTCATCACGACGATTGCCTATTCCTGCTAGGGTTTGGTTAGGCTTGTTAAATTGCGCGGCCAAATTATGTGGATGTGATCGCTTCTGAGACTGATATGGACAGTCTAGATTTCCCTTAAGGAAATTAAACATGTTCGATCGAGTTTTCCTTTAATTAGAAGCGCGTCGATACGAGACTCTCTTTGTCAGAGAGTGATGTAGCCTGTGTGGGTATTTCTTGCAGATCTCAATAATGGCACTTCGGGAGATTCATGCTACTCTGCTGAGAGTGAACACTTAATCGTCATGTCATGTCAATGATGAGAGTTTGGCTGAGAAAACATCACGGAAAATACTAGGCAAATCATACATTAATTAATAATGCTAACAGAATTCACAGAATATTTGGGATTGCTACTATGCGCGCCATTCTGAATGAATTTCATATATATATATACTGAGTTGTTTAATACAAGTGTAAATAAAGAGGTTTGAGCACTTGTTACTTTCAAGTGGTCTTTTATTCCTTTGCAGGATCACATCGCTAATTATAGGGTTTTATGATTTTGACCTCGAACTAAAAACCACCATCAACATTAAGTCCCATGCTTAGCACGTAACGGTGACATTGTTGCGGGGTAAGCACTAGATGGTGAGAGACAAAGAAATTGACAAGACGAGGTCGATGTACGTAACGGTTACATATGATAGAGCATTCTGCATCTTTCGAATCATACACTCCCTTTCGTTATGACCTTTTTCTCTAGAAAAACAATGCTTATTGAAAGATGTGTAGATTTTAGGCTTACCTTTATGAGAAATTCGGTCAATATACTGCTTATTAGTTGGACTCTTCTCTTGTTTGTATTCGGAGACCTTTTCTGGTGGAATCTCACTTGATCACTTGGGTAAATCATGTAAGCAAGCTTGTACTGGTGGATCTTCAGGAGTAGGCAGACAGACAGCCTTTATGAATTTTACTTATTTTTTGATCGATGAAGTATCAATCCCATCATATCCTAATCCTCGTTTGTCGCCATGACATCTACCTGCGTCTAACATGGAAGATAAGTTAATTGTGTTATCATTAAGCCTTCTCAGCCTCACAACTTTTTCATATAGTATCTTGATTTTTTCAAGAGCCTCAGCTAGTTGATCTTCAAGAGGATTTCCTTTTACAGAAACAGACTCATGTTGAACATTGCTCGTTGAATATTGAGAATTAATCAAAGCTTCTGGATCAAGAAGTTTTTTATTCAACAAGAAATGTTTCCTGTTGAGATTCTCAAACTCAAGGGTTTTTGAGTGACGAATTTCTTTGTTGTCTTTAAAAAGATATCTAGAGGTTTGTTATCCATAAAAGAAGCCAGAAAAGATTTTTCTCAGTTTTCTATTTTCTCTGCTGAGAGGACCAAGAAGTCCAATCACATCTGAAGAAGATAGTTTCTTTGTAGAGACAGCCTCTAGTAGTGAAGAGTATTCGGATCTTGATCAATTTCTGAATCACCATCTTCAAAAACTCATCAAGTTCTTTTTGAAGGCAAGTTTGCCAATCACCAGAGTCTACATTGTAGATATCATCTTGATCAGTAGATTCACACAAGGTGTTATCTTCAAGACCGGATTTATCATCTTGACGTTAACTGAATCATACTTTGCGTTCATTCTTATAGGTTGGATCGCACCAAACACAGATTGTTAGATCTTTTCGTGTTTGTCTGCTCTGATACCATTGAAAAGGCGAGGGTACCCAAATATACCTCAAGCTAAAACTTTTCCTACCTATAAGTCATTTCTCCGAAAGTGATTGTCTATAGACTGAGTCAAGACAATGCAACTAATCGGTTCACACTTCGTGTGATCGTCTATGGATACAAGATCGAGACAATACAACTACGAAGTATGTTTACTTGATACAAATGTTTGGACTTAACCAAACACAATAGGATTGCTTATCAAGTAAATAGGAATTAACGTTTGTGTAATTTACTTTAATTATAATAAAACAATTATAAAGCGGAAAATAAAAATAAATGACACAACAAGATTTTGTTGACGAGGAAAATTGCAAACGCAGAAAAACCCAGGGACCTAGTCCAGAATTGAGTACTCTTAGGATTAAGCCGCAATACAAAATTACACTAACTTCGTATAGTTGAGACCAAGTAACTAACCCTATAGTTCACCTAGTTCCGTCCGTATTCCCACGCCTCCAACTTATAAATAAGTCACGTACTTGGATCAATCCCTTTGGTTCGTATTCCAAACAGTAAAGGATTCCTCTCAAGAGGAAAATGGTGGACAAATTGTTGTTTACTGCAATGTAACTTGATTGTGTTAATTTGAAAATTTTGTCTCATGTGCCTGATCAAAAGAGACAAGATTTTGTACCTCTCAGGCTTTAGGAAAAGTTTTGGTTTTCTTCTTTTCTTAGTTTTTGGAATTCCCTGTCTATCAATAAAGGAGGGTTATTATCGACAATTCTACTCTTTATAGAGTTGAGAGTTGGTCGTGTGCGAACCTGTTTAAAGGTTTCGAAACCCTACATTCCCTTTTCCTTCTCTGAAACCTCTTTTTATCTCAAGACTACTTGTTGAGAAAATTGTGATTTCCTCTCACAAGCCCATACGTGTATGGATACTCCAAGCATGATGTCTTCTGATGGAAAAGATGCTAATATGATTGTTAAGACATCAATCATGAAGGAAAAAGAAAAATCTCCATTATCTCCAACATTGAAAAGGAAAAGAAGGAATGTGAGGAAGCCAAGAGTCGTTCCTTCAAATTGTCAGAAGTTTTCTGATGTTCTTGAAGTGTTGAAGGAGATGCGAAAGGAGATTCAACAAATAAAGGCTTTTGTGTATAAGACTCGTGAGATTCAGAAGGACCTGGTTCAACAACATCAACCAAGAAGGTTTATTGATATAAAATCCTACCTTAATGAACCTTATGTTCCAATGGCTGTTGACGACAAGGAGTTCGGGGACGATAAAGAATTCTTCAAAGGTCTTATTGCCTAGTAAATCTTCTATTTTTTTTTTGTTTTATTTAGAAGAATAACTAGAGTTTGGAATAGCCATTATTGTGATTACACCTAGCTATGTCCAACGTTTTCATCTTCATGTTTTTAGATTTATTGGTTTAAACTCTAAATTTGTTTGGAAGATGATTTTTGCAGTATTAATCTTTATGGTTTTATATATTGCAATATTGTTATGGGATATGTGTGTTCACGTCCGTGAACTTGATTGTCCCATACTTTGTCAAAAGTAAAGTCGTTCATGAGTTGATATGCATGTAGTGATGAAAGAATGAAATGACTTTTAACAAATACAAAAGTTAAGCCTATTATGTCAATTTTTGATGGAAGATAGGTTAAAATATTTTGTGTTCAAGGATTATGTCTATTGAATGTCATTGTGAAAATGGTGATGGAAAATAAAATGAGTCCTTGCTTATTCCACGGTATAAGGTCGAGCTCCGATCCATAATTTTTGTGTACATACTGTGTTGTTCCATAAAGTGTCTTATGTTGAGCTCTATCGACTGAGTCATTGTTTTGACATAGTTGTTGTTCCATGAGATACTTTGTGTCGAGCATGACCAATTAAATTGATTACTTTTGTGATTAGTTTAGTTGTGTATTTCGATTAGATCAATTATGGGTTTTCTTGTGATTAATCTAATTGAGTGTTTTTAAGTCTCCATAAGTTTACTTATTGAGCATGTTTGATTAAATTAATCATGGGCTCTCTTATGGTTAATTTAATTGAATATTTTGGATTCAAATTCATACTTGTATGTGATTTGTTTATGTCCAAAGAAATCCTTCTTTCCTTTTTGAAATTAAGGTCGCTCTTGTTGTTCTTTCGGGAATGACATTTTATGGGGGAGAGTTCTTAATTAAACTTGTGCTTAGTTGCCAAATCTTTGTGGGGAGTGCGGATGTGGAATAGTATAGGGGTTATCTTTGTGGGGAGTGTGGTTGTGGAATAGTATAGGGGTTATCTTTATAGACTCCTTGATGAATGCATTTAGCTTTGGCTTTATGATTGCATCTAAATAATATGATATATGCTTTCTTTTGGTCATGAAATGTCTCTTTCGGAAATTTCATTAGGATCCCGTTCTTGTACCTTTGCCAATTTTATTGACAAAAAGGGGGAGAATTAATATGTAGTACACACTACAAATACATATGGTTTTCGGATCATTATGTAAGGGTGAGTGGTTTCCATGTGAGATGGAGTATTGACTAAGGGGGAGTGACATATCACCATAGTATTGTTGTTAAGGTTGTGATAAAATTGAACTTTGACGCTGTGTAATGATACTATGACATTGTATAACAATGATTGAGAACTCTTGTTTTCTCGTTGTTATAGCTACGGATTTTCAACAACGATGATGCTAAACTTACAACCTTTGGGATCATTGGAGTACTTGGAAGTGACAAAGATTTCGAGTAATGTTGAAGATTAGGCATGTGGAATAGGAGATACAAAAGTTTATTTATATATTTTTTGTATTCCATATGTATTGATAGTTTTGTCACTAAAATTGACAAAGGGGGAGATTGTTAGAGCATTGCTCGGTCGAACTCGCATGCGTTGCTATCTCAAGCATGTTTGTCAATGTTAGTGATCAAAACTATAAGTCTTGATTTCTAGTCTACTATAACTAAGGTCTCGGACTAGGATAGAAAGTGTAGTTGAGCTCAAGAACTCCATGGAAATCATCATATAAGACGAAGGACTACTCAAGAAACTGGTGGATCTTCATCGACTAAAAGGTATGTGGAGACTTGAACTTATCTATCACTCAAAAGTCTATTTATCTCCTATCTTGAGACAAAAGTCGTTTTGCTATATAGACTTAGATTATACACATTTGGTATTTCGAGCCGAGTTTATCTCGCCTATATATTTCTCGAAATATGTGTTAGTAAGCTTTTGCTTTCGCCAAGTTCATCTTTACCTAGTGACGTAAGTCATGTTATGTTTAAATCACTTTAAAAATTGCTCTAACGAAAAATGGTTTGTGAATAACAACAATATAACGTCCTCCGAGAATGTTTCACTGATTGAAATGAGAGTTTAGATTATATAACCATTGGAGGATATAAGCATTGTTGTGGAAACATATATGTATAAGTCCTTATTCCTTGAACCGAAGTTTGCGAACTTTGTTGATCAAGTGAACCGGAGTAGTGCATGAGCTAAGTACGCGTACTCAGTCCGCGAACTGGTGAAGTTATCAAACCCGAGAATTTCTGCTGGAGTTTGTAAACTCCATCCGGGAACTTAAGTCCGCGAACTTGAGTAGGTTATATCTAAAAACGATTCTTGTGAAATTATTCATATTAACTAAGGAATGCAATTGCAAAACGTGGCTATATAGTTCATGAACTGATTCAAGTGAATCAAATCGTTTTTGCTTCAATTGTGTCTTGTGTAGTACATAAGATTTCCTTGCAACTGAAAAACTCTCTAACTATTTCATTTGAGTCATTTGAACTAGTTATGGTGAAGAAGAATATGGTTGATATGAAAGTGATCATATGGATAACCATTTGGTTAACTCTTGTTGAACCAACTAATTTACAAGTTTGGGTACAGTTACATAAGCCCAGGAACGCGCATTTCATTTGTATATAACAAGTTATGTTTTCGATCTAACGGTTGATAAATATTAGCTTGAATCTAATCAGGTTTCATCTAACGGTGAATATCGAATTTTTTGTTACTAAGCTAACATTGATTGCAAATACTGATTTGAAAGACTATATAAGGGAGAACTCTAGTAACTGGGAAACCTAATCCCCACACATTCTGTGTGATACTAGTTGTGCTAAGCTAGACTCGATTCTCCTTTAACCTTTGGTTTCTTCTTCTAAACCAGGTTAATGACTTAAAGACTTCATTGGGATTGTGAAGCCAGACCGATACTACTTTTCTTGTAGTTGTGTGATCTGATCTTGTTGTTTCTATCGTACGAGTACAATTGTAATAATCGGCTTGAGATTTATATCTCCGATAGGCAAGATAAAAAGTAATCACAAACATCTTCGTCTCATCGTTTTTGATTCCGCAATATCTTTTTTCCCTGCGTCGATTAAGACTATTGTGAGGTGATTGACATTATTAGGCTGTTCTTCGGGAATATAAGTCCGGATTATCGATTGGTTCCTGTTCACCTTGATTTATCAAAAGACGGAACAAAACTCGTAGGTATATTCGTGGGAGACGGATTTATCTATTATCATAGACTTTTCTGTGTGATATAGATTTGTTTATTAAAGTTTTCGACTTTGGGTTGTAGCAACTCTTAGTTATGGGTGAGATCAGCTAAGGGAATCAAATACGTAGCATCCTGCTGGGATCAGAGACGTAAGAGCATAACTGTACCTTGGATTAGTGTGAGATTGGTTGGGGTTCAACTACATTCCAGACCGAAGTTAATTTGTAGTAGGCTAGTGTCTGTAGCGGCTTAATACAGTGTGTTCAATCTGGACTAGGTCCCGGGATTTTTCTGCATTTGCGGTTTCCTCGTTAACAAAATTTCTGGTGTCTGTGTTATTTCTTTTCCGCATTATATTTGTTTATATAATTGAAATAATACAGGTTGTGCGTTGTTCAATCAATTAGAATATCCGATCTTTTGGTTGTTGAATTAAATTGATTGATACTTGGATAATGGTCTTTGGTACCATCAAAGTTATCTCTCTTTGATAAACACTCGCAAATTTCTATTTGCTTGAGTATAGATCAAATCGAGAGATTGAGATATAAACTCTTTGATATACTTTTCTATTGATTGAGTCTAACTATCTAGTTGATTCTCTAGAAAGTATATTGGAGTTTGTCCATAAAGATTGCCAAGCGAAATATTGGGTGTGGTTGTTAGACCCCAACTTTTTCAGTAAGTATGAATAAGGACTTACAAAGTAAGGATGTCGACATACTTTGAACATGTGCAGTAACGCTTATCTTTAATTGTTCAAAGTTATTCCTTAATAGCTGAAGGAAGAAAATCCCAGGATCGAAACATAAATAAGTTAAGAATCTTTTATTTAGAGTTTTTTATTTTATTTTAGGAAAATGAGAATTAGTAATGTGCATTTACTAGTTGGAGATTTTCCAAAGAAATTTTTGGTCAATATTTTGGACAGAGCATTTCCATGAATTATGGAAACCGAATTTGGAATATATTGCATATCTTGAAAATATTTTCGGTTTTGGAAATTCCTTGGTGTCCAAACTTCCTTGTCTATAAATACTTGAAAGTTTGCATTTCGAGCAAACTAATCCTTCGTGACAACAAACTTCCTTGGTTGTGTTGTTACTGGTGAAACCTCCTATTCGGAGAGGAGAGTAACCTAATTAGGCGAAATCTCTTACGGCCGCTCAGTTTAAAGTCTTCTTTGGGATTGAAAAGCTCTATTAGTACCGTTGGTGGGAAACTAGATAATTGCGGTTTATTTTGTGTTTTCGATTGATTTGATTGACCAACGGTGGTTGAACTTTGATTGCACCTTGTTTGTTTATGCTTGAGAATCTTCTCTTCTGATATATGATTCACTCAAACTAGATGAAGTTTCGACGGGGATCTTTAGTCTGTTTGTAGATCTAAAGACGTCTTGTGATCATCCACTGTTAACAGACTCCGTTCTGTGCGTGATTGATCACAATAGATTCAAGTTGTTGTTTGCAGGTGTTTATTGAAGATCTAAGAAGATTTGAAGACAAAGAAGATATTGAAGATTTCTGATTTTGGGTTCATAATCTTTAGTGTGTATAATACTTGTTTCAGTATAGAGGATCCAACTATAATCGGTTTATCCTTGTGGTAGATTAAATTGATTAGTTGTGTAGATCGGCATCAATACAATTGTTCGTGATTAAAAGTATTGACTGCAAAATCTTAATAATTACCTTTGGTAGTTGATAATAAGATAGATCTAAGAACCTGACGAATGAGTTTATTGAGATAAATAGAAGAGCCTTTGCAGAACACACATCACTTGGTTGAAAAAAGTTGCTACAAAACAGATTTGTTGTTCCTTTACTGTTTGGAATACGAACCAAAGGAATTGTTCCAAGTACGTGACTTATTCATAAGTTGGAAGCGTGGGAATACAGACGGAACTAGGTGAACTATAGGTTCAGTTGCTTGGTCTCAACTATACGAAGTTGGTTTATTTTTGTATAGCGGCTTAATCCTGAGAGTATTCAATTTTGGACAAGGCCCCGAGGTTTTTCTGCATTTGCGGTTTCCTCGTTAACAAAATCTTGATGTGTCTTTTACTTTTTTATTTCCGCAATTATAATTGTTTTTATTATAATTAGAAATAAAATAAACAAACGTTAATTCCTATTTACTTGATAAGTAATCCTATTATGTTTGGTTAAGTCCGAACCTTTTTATCAAGTAAACATACTTCGTTGTTATATTGTCTAGATCTCATATCCATAGACGATCACACGAAGTGTGAACCTATTAGTTGTATTGTCTCGACTCAGTCCATAAACAATAACTTTCAGATAAAGGACTTATAGGTAGGAAAAGTTTTATATTAAGGTATATTTGGGTACCCTTGTCTTTTCACCACCAACGTTAACGAAAGATACAAGCCAACTTCAGTAAGAGATGATTGAACCAGGAGGAACAACAGTTCTTGCCGAGACTATGGAGAGCCAAAAGCATACTTGGTTTTATAGCCACAGACTCACAAGTGCCACCTCACCATTTTTTATTTTTATTACAGCTTTATCAAGTCCACCAATTACTTCATCTGATCAATGAAACAAATTTGTTAGCTATCTTTATACAAGCATAGTACAACAAGAAGATAAAAATGACTCTCATCAGTACCATTATTTGTTTGAACTCGAAAAGCTCTTCCCCATGGACCTATTTAAAAATATTGTTCCGTCTTGTAGCTTCCCAATTAACTTCACTGGAAAAACATAAATACATGAGTTCTAACTAATTCTTTCATACAACATCATATGAGACCAAACCGAATTCGAGACCATTCACAGATCACACTCTTTATATTACCTTTGGCAACAGTTCCTCATTGGGTTTCCCATATCCCTCTCATTCTTTAAGAATCTTCTGTATAACTTTCTTGTCCAGGAGAGCAACTCGGGACTAATGAGACAAGTTGCATTTGGTGTAACAGCTACCTCCTGACTAGAGACTGGCCTACCTTTTTCTACAAATCCATTTGCAGCCAAACATATAATCACCATCAAGAAAAACCCATAGCCTTTATAGAAGTATATGAGGATCATATAGTAAAAGAAAACGCACATTGGGAGTCGCCATCAAGAGAACCTTCTCATTCTTCTTCGTCATTGTTCTAAAAGCCTTCTCCAAAACAGGACAGAAATACCGTGAATACAAAACAAAGTTCATTACAAAAAAATGATACAAATTACAAAAATATATGCCACCATATTAATATCCCCTGCTCATTGTTCTACTGTATTTCCCGCTAGATATGCATTAATCACAAACAAGACTGCCATAAAATAACTCTAATGTGCACCAGCGATTAAAATAGCTCATAGAGTCCTTATTAATAAATATTTCATTACGCATCCGGATCATTTCAGTAGGCTACTTTGTATAAGGATCTATGCAGGTACATGGGAAGAAGCTCCTAAACATTCCAAGAAAAAATAAAAGATGAACTCGAAGTATTAATATATATGTATCACATTCAGGATTTAGCCAAGTGTTCTACGGTGTGTATCAAGATGTAGATCACCTGAATAAGCACCAACAGCACCTCCAGATGCCAAGTTACCAGCAAATCATTTCCAATAACCATCTTTATCCTTCTTGAAACTAAAGAGCCTTTTGAAGTTAAGTTCAAGGCCTAATAACAGATTTTAAAACAAGTTAGTGATCAAGTTGCAATAATCCAGAATATGAGAACAGATTTAGGTAAAATTAAAGAACAAAAGAGTCGAAATATGGTCCAACCTGAGTAGGGAAGTAATGCATGACATTGCTTGTATTTCCTCTCCACAATGACCCCAAATCCTTCTTCCTTGATTATTCTTCCAAAACACTCTCCAATTTCCTTGTAGGGTTCAGAGAGCCTGACTAGCTAACATGAATACATGATCATCTCATCCTGGTTCTGAACCAACCTAAACATAATATCTTCCAGTCACATTCATTTACTGAAAAAATCAATATACTGCCATAACAAATTGTATCAACTAAAACAAAGTTAAGACATCTTTATCATCAATTTGACATTATTGAGTAAAATCAAACAAATCATAGCTTGCAGTTATATCTAATTGAAAAGGAAAAACAATAAATCAAGACTAGGGTTTGGTTTATACCTTTGTTCTACATCTAACATTTTAAGAGAAATCTTATGAAAAAGGAGAAGCGATTTCGGGGAAAATCTCGTGCCAAAAAACATTCATAGAATAGAGAAACACTCTTGCAATCAGATTAACTCTGATTTCCCTCTTTAGGTCAAAAAACTGTAATTTGTAAATGATTTATAATCAGATTAATCCAGATACTGACATGGTGAGCATGAATCTGAACTAAGATCAGAAATCGGGTGAAAGATTTTGAGGGGGAAAAATCAAAAGGAGAAGAAGAATTTCTGAATCTAGGGTTTACTTCGTAGAAGTGAAACAAAAAAGGTGACAAATAGTTCATGTGCTGGTAGTGACAATACCTTTCTTCCTCGACGACAACAATAAGGATTAATCTTGATGATAATGATGGTGGTGGTAGTAGAAAGAGGAAAACTCACAGGGGAGAACGAGAGAGGAGAAGAAAATGACAGAGAAAGTGAGGTTGTTCGATGATTAAAGAGATAATAGACCCGAGTCAGCTTTCCCAAGTATCTGAATGCGCTGATTAATAAGTCAGTTGAAAGTGTAGGCAACCGCACTGATTTTACGCACGCGCACAACTGGTTTTAGTTGCGAATCGCAACTGAGTCAAACAGTTGCAAGTTTTGTAACTGTTTCAAACTGTTGCGAAGTTTCTGCAACAGCAATTACCAACAGGAAATTCGCAACAGCAAGTAAGCTGTTGCGAAATCTAGTTACTAATCCCTGAATTTGGTGTAGTGGATATTAGTATTAATGTGACTTCACACATGACTTAATCACCGTCACCTTCTTATGATCATTTGATAAAGCATCTTAACATGTTGAATACGAAATTTTCTAAAGTAAAAAGTCACACAATCATAAAAAGATATGCCAATATGAGACCGAAACTTATAGTCAATGAAACCTAAAGTATATCTCATAAAGGAAAGGAAAGCAAAGAGATCTTAAATAAGATCAAGCAGTCTGAATAAACTTAACTATCAAAAGAACAAGGGTTTAGAATAAAACTTATCATTCTTGTTTGTTGATAGTCTGAATAAACTTTACACAATCATTGACACTAATCAATAGTTGATTAGTCTATTCATATAAAAGACATAAAATAAGAAAAATATTATGAACCTCTTAATGTATCTTGTTCTTCACTCTTTTGATGAGGAAGAGTTTGCTTGGTATCTTCTATAACATATCTCATATAATCTTCAACACTTTAAAAAGATCTAAAACTAGTTCTTGAGTATAATACTTGATTTATACATCGAAAAAATTTGCATTCATCACAAGTACAACTTGCGGACACGAAGCATTTTCTTCTGTTGAGCAAGAATTTTCATCCGAAACAGACATTCTTGATCTTTCGGTACCTTTTAGGGTTTTGATAAAAATAGTTTACAATATTATTTATTTACCAAAAATAGATATCAAGATATCTCATTAAGTTAAGACCGAAGCTCCATCAAAATATTATTGTGGTGATTAAGAGTATCTTCAAGACAGTAAATGTTGTTTGAAGAAATTTCCGCAGCAGTGCTCAAAATATATCATAGGAAATTAAGCATTTACTTTCAATATCTATCTTTTCTTTAAGCAGTTCTCGTTTTCCAACGATATCCAACTTCGATTAAGCAGGATGTTTTTACTTTATAAGATGAATAAACACGAATAATATGTGGTGACAGGTTTTAGCACAAGTTGCTAGCCTTCCATTTTCTGAAGATCCAAGATATTTTTTAACCTTGTTAAGACAATGATCACTAAAAAAACCGCCACAAAATATTCCATTGACATTGTAGAGAATGGGATAAAAAATTTGTTAAAGCATTGCTCGGTCGAACTCGCAGGCGTTTTCATCTCAAGCTTGTTTGTCAAGTTTAGTTGATTAAAGCTATAAGTCTTGATTTCTAGTCTACTTATAGATATGTCTCGGATTATGACAGAATGTGTAGTTGAGATTTAGACTTCATGGCGTTCATCGATTGAAGACGAAGATCTACGAAGAAGAGCTTGTAGGAACTTTACCAACAAAAGGTATGTGGACATTAAAACTTATCTATTAAATAGACTTATCTATGGGAGACATATTTGTTTATAAGTCTTCGACTTAGGGTCATAGCAACTCTTAGTTGTGGGTGAGATCAGCTAAGGGAATCAAGTGTGCAAAATCCGGCGTGGTTCACGAGGCGTAAGGATCGCGACTGTACCTTAATTGGTGTGAGATTTGGTTAGGGCTCAACTACATTCTAGTCCGAAGTTAACTTGTACTATGATAGTGTCTGTATAGGCTTAATACAGTGTCGTGTTCATCTCTGGACTAGGTCTCGGGGTTTTTCTACATTTGTGGTTTCCTCGTTAACAAAACTTCTGGGGTCTGTGTTATTTCTTTTCCGCATTATATTTATTAATATAATTGAAATATCACAGGTTGTGCGTAGTTCAATCAATTAGTAAATCCGACCTTGTTCGTTGGAGTGTAATTGATTGGCACTTGGGCAATGGTCTTTGGTACCGTCCAAGTTATTTCTCATATCAATCGGGCTCACAGATTTCTATCTGTTTGATTGCAGATTGTATTAAGAAATTGAGACATAACTCTTTGGTATATTTCTTGATTAAGCTCGCTTTATAAGCTGGTGCTCTCGGAATTATATTGGAGTTAGTCCATACAGATTGCCGTGAATTATTGGATGTGGTTGTTATACCCCCGCTTTTTCAAATTTGCCTCGTACATACGAAAAAGTTTGTTAGTTAAGATCAATGTTTTTAGGCTTTCCTTAGATCTTCAGAAGAGTCTTCTAATACCATCTTCGAGAATCCGATCATAAAATTTTTAAGATAAATACTTTAAAATTTATTTTTTTATTTTTAATTAAAAAATAATAAATGTATCATACAAAGCTTTTGGTTGGTAACCGAGCAACAAGCTGCGCTCCAACTCCCCTTTGAATAGCCACTCCTAATCTATAAAAAATGAAACTTCCTAAGCCGCTACTAGCATCATTACTAACTAGGCAATTCTTCAAACGCTTGAAAAAAAACAAAGTATCCTTGCCAAGTTCCCCTAAGGTAGAGAACACCTAGCAAAAAAAAACCTAATGTAGAGAAGGCTAGGACACCCAACCCGTACCCATGTGAAGCACACTTGTCCAAATATTTAGTGCGTTTATTAGAGATTGCCTTTCCTGAGACAAAAGAGCGAACACCATTACCAGTAAATGGAGAGACACCTGTAACATCCATACAAACATCTTGTCCATTTTCCCAGTTAAGAACAATGATATCATCTGGCTTTAAATTTCCGTCATCATCCGTCCGAAGGCCAAGAGAAACTTCCTTGCGCAGGCACACCAGCTTTGAATAGAATCCTAAAACTTGCATAACAAACTGAGTTTTTATAAAGATTTCCGAAAAGAGATATTCACCACTGCTTAAGAAAACAACACATTTTCGGGAATCATAAACCCTAGTATCTAAGAAGATACCAATACATGTGTGGGTTTTTGGGAGCCAATTAGGTACATAACATATGAAAATAGTATTCATAAGTGATACCATTCCATCTGATAAGAAGATAATACAAAGGGTATTGTAAATTATATTCAGAGAATTTTTAGAAATAAGAGTATAAACAATCTTAGTTTCTTGAAATCCTTTTAGCATGTCATGGTTTTAAGGAAATCATCATTATGTGGAGAATGCATTACTCTACTTTAAATAAAAAAAAAGTTGAGAAAGAAGAACACAATAGTTTCCTTGATTTTTTATTATGATAAGATCTCTCCTCTGTTGTTTCTGAAATTTCTTTTTTTATAGTAGTAAGGAAAAATATATCATGAGATACAGAAACATGTAAGAGATCCTTGCATAAACCATTAAATTAAAAATTACTGACATATTCATGTTTACGTGTTGAATTAAACTGATTTTATGCTTCGCTGGTTGCAAAGAGAGAGCGGAATCCGGCTTTATTATAGATACAAAAAGGTCTAGTTTTTTGGGAAGTTCGTCCATAGCCTGATCTTTTAGATTGTCACTCCATAAAGAACAGCTGAACAGGTTTGAGATATTCACAACTTTATCCATTTTCCAAAAGAGTTTTGGAAAGATAGTTTTAACATCTTTTGTGTCTTCTACCATGAAAAATTGAATATATCAAATATTAATGGTACGTTAATTGGGTCGGTTATAGTTCCCTTCAAAACCATATTTAGATTTAAGACTTATAGGTTGGATCACATCAAACACAGATTGTTAGATCTTATCGTGTTTGCATGCTCTGATACCAATTGAAATGACGAGGGTACCAACTACACCACAATATTTTCGATATCAACTCATGCAAGACACACCTTGTGTAATCTAATACAGACAAGCATTGTCAAGAAGATTACAACAACAAGGTGTACACTTGGTATATAGAGTAAGTTCGAACCAGAACCAAACTATATATGGGATTAAACCAAGTGTTAGATTAACATAAAATGTATTTTTTAATTATAAAGACTAAGTAATATAACTCAGAAGTAAAGTAAATCACACAACAGACAATATTTTTTTAACAGGAAAGATCGCAAGGCAGAAAAACCCTGGGACCTAGTCCAATTTTAAATATTCTCATAATTAAGCCGATATACATAGACTACTACAACTTCGTATAGTTGAGACCAAGTAAGCTAACTCCAAGTTACTCAGTTCCTATAGTATTCATGCACCTATTACCAATCTGGTCTACACACGTGAATCTAATATAGAGTCTAGTATCTTAAGTCACTTCACCTGCTGTGAAGACATCAACCACTCAAGTCATTTTGATCGTATTCCGAAACGGTAAAGGACTAATTTGTTTCAGTAAGCGCTCTATCAGCGTCAGGAAATAAATAAGAGGCTTTCCCGTTTAATCAAAATAAACTCCTTTGTATCGGTTAAATCAATTAGGATCAAATTTCCGAAATAATCAATCTTAGTTCATAAAATAGCAATATAGATCTCAAGGAGAAATACCCAACAAGATTTTGTTAACAGGAAAGATCGCAAGGCAGAAAAACCCTGGGACCTAGTCAAATTTTAAATACTCTCATAATTAAGCCGATATACAAAGACTACCACAACTTCGTATAGTTGAGACCAAAAAAGCTAACTCCAAGTTATTCAGTTCCTATAGTATTCATGTGCCTACTACCAATCTGGTCTACACATGTGAATCTAATATAGAGTCCACTATCTTAAGTCACTTCACCTGTTGTGAAGACATCAACCACTCAAGTCATTTTGATCGTATTCTGAAACGGTAAAGGACTAATTTGTTTCAGTAAACGCTCTATCAGTGTCAGGAAATAAATCAGAGGCTTTTCCGTTTAATCAAAACAAACTCCTTTGTATCGGTTATATCAATTAGGATCAAGATTTCTGAAATAATCAATCTTAGTTCATAAAATAGCAATATAGATCTCAAGGAGAAATACCTAACGATAGATTATCGATATATACAACAAGATATAAATGGTCTATACAAAATAAACAAGCTTGACGTATCCCAGTCAATCAAGTGTGCACAAAGTATCAGAAATATCAAAATACCAAAAAGTAAATCTTCTAGTCTTAAATCTTTAAAGTACCCGCACAAACAACTTGATTGGACTTGTGATTGATCGTGCACAAAACGATGTCTGTTAACAATGGATGATCACAAGTTATATCTTTAGATCTAGATGCAATAATTATAAAGCAGATATGAAATGGTCGATCCTTGAACTAGTTTGAGTGACGTTATATCATAAGAGAAGGATCACAGAATAAAAAAACAAGATTTATCAAGGTTCAACACACTGTTAGTCAAGCAAATCAATAATATAAAACATAATAACTACATTATATAGTTTCCCGACAACAGTACTACTGGAAGCTTCTTGATACCAAAGAAGTCTTTAAACGAAGCGTATGTAAGAGATTTCACTTTATTAGGATACTCTCCTCTCCAGTGCGTATCATAAACATAAAGTTCTACGTGTTCCGGGATGAGTTTGCAAAAATGACAAACTTCATTATTTATAATGACAAAGGTAGTTTGAACAACAAGGAATTACATACTTTACTAACCAGAGATGTGCTTATCCACTGGATTTGAATGGCACGTAAATTTTGAATATCACCGGTTTTGGATCTCACCTTGAGTATCAAGGAAAATACTTGAACATTAAGTAATAAGAGTTTAACACATGTTTAAATACTATGTTTATATCTTGTGAACTTTCTATATTGACCAAACCATATTTCTGATACTTATTAAAACCCTAGGTTAATAGCTGAATCGAAATACATCTTATTTGGTTAATATTAAGGATTTGTCCAGCTAGATATCCTTGGGACCGGTTCTAATAGAGATCCTTGTTCAAGGGATAGGTTATAGAATGGACCCTTTGAATCCTTTCAACTACGAAACAAGTTTTGCAAGTCTACTTCATTAAACTCATGTAGTTAAAAATATCTTTTTAGGTAAGAATTCAACCCGAAATCTCAATACACTAACTAGTAATGAGTTACCAAATACTGTTATGTCAAACTTACGAAGTTCAAATGATAAACAGTATACTTCGTAACCTAATATACCAAAGTTGTGTAAAACAACTAGTATATACTTCCTTGACACTTTGACCATAATAGATGATCAAGTCACTAATACTAGAGATACATAAATTAATTTGTATGTTATGTTTTCAATCTAAACGACTTGATAGAAATGTAGATAGAAATGGAACAAGTTAAGTCTGTATTACTAACCTTGAACATAAGGATGATATGTTCGTTGATGCTGGTACGTCCTTAGGTTCTTCAGAGTAACACGACATTTCTAATGTTCATAGTCTAGCCTAACGAAGTTGACTCTAGTAATCTAATCAAGCATCCTTGAATTTTAGAGCTAAAATATGGCAACCAAACTTGATATACCAACGCTTGATGGGTCCAACCGACCAATGCTAACATATATGGTGTATATAACTAGGAATTCATTAAATTTAATAAAATATAATAGTAAATAAAACCGAGGGGTTCTAGTTAGAAAAAATTATGGGGAAAAGTAGAGTTTTTCCAACAAAATGGGACAAAAATAATGTTGTATAAATAGTCGGTTGTGATGCCACTAGATCAAAAACAATCAAGTGGGTGAGTAAATGATTTCTTAATATTATATCTCTTTAGTTTTTCAACAACTGTGATATTATATTTTATGATATTCGATGTTTTTTTATCAATCCCCTTCTACTCTCATGTTTGGTATATCTTTTTTTACTCTCTAATCTTAATTACATTTTATTACGGCGTATAAGAAATAGAACTAAAGAAGGAAAGTGAAAGTATATTGATGGGTTGTCAGCCATGTCAAAAAAATTCTAACTTCCTAAAGTTATAAGTACAGTAAGCTGTTTCAAATGGATATAAAATCCGTGTTCCTAAATGGAAATTTAAAGGAAGAGGTCTATGTTGCTCAACCTAAGAGTTTTGAAAACTCTGATTTCCCATATCATGTCCTTAATCTCAAAAAGGCATTGTATGGGTTAAAACAAGAACCTCGTGCTTGGTTCGAAAAACTAACCACATCTTTCTTAGGAAAGGTTTTTCGAGAGGTGGAGATGATAAAACCTTCTTTACCAAATGGAATGGGAAAAATGTAGTTATTGCTCAAGTATATGTAGATGATATTATTTATGGGTCAACTTCAGAAAAACTTGCAAAAGATTTTCAAGTCTGTCTTGGCAAAGAATTTGAAATGAGCAATGTTGGTGAATTAAAATTCTTTTTGGGTTTACAAATTCAACAACACAAGGATGGAATTTACTTATCTCAAGAAAATTATGCTAAGGATCTTGTTACAAGGTTCGGTCTTGATAAATCAACTCCAAAACTGACTCTTATGCCCACCACTGGTAAACTATATCGAGATGAGAAAGGTGTAAATGTAGATCAAAAACTTTATCGAGCTATCATTGGAAGTCTTTTATATCTCACAGCTACTAGACCTGGTATTGATTTTAGTGTTGGTTGATGTGCCAGGTTTCAGGTCAATCCCAAAGGAATCTCATCTTGCAGCTGCAAAAAGGATCATATGATACATTAATCACACTATCGGGTATGGTCTATCCTATATTTTTGATACTGACACTGATCTTACTGCCTATTCAGATGTATATTTGACAGGATGTGTAGAAGACATAAAGAGTACCTCAAGAGGATTTTACTATGTTGGGTTGAATCTTGTGGCATGGCATAGCAAAAAACAAAACTCACAATCCCTTTCTACATGAGAAGAAGAATATATTATTGAAGGTTCATGTTGTACTCAACTTCTATGGATGAAACAAATGCTTGCTGATTATGGAATTGACACTGGAGCGATGAAGATCTTTTGTGATAACTCAAGTGCGATTCGCATTACTGGGAATCCTGTTGAGCACTCAAGAACTAAGCACATTGATATAAGGTATCATTTTATTAGAGATCTCTATGAAAATGGTATCATCAATATGGATTTTGTGCCTTCCGAACAACTGGCTGACATCCTCACCAAACCATTAGAAACTGCCACGTTTCAACACTTACGGCAGTCTATTGATGTTTTTTTGGTTCATTATCATTCTAATCTTTTGCCCCCGGACTCATCTATATCTTTTGGGCAATCGGTAGTTTAGAATGATAGTGTAGTGTTGTTCCGATTCCGCATTTGTTTCGTTGTAGAAAACAATTCTATTAGATATCAAAGTATCCTTTTAAATCCTTTTTTTTTCTCGTAAAATTAAGGTTTCTCTTGTTGTTCCTTTTGGAATGACATTTTATGGGGGAGAGTTCTTAATTGAACTTGTACCTAATTTCCAAATCTTTGTGGGGAGTGCGGCTGTGGAATATTATAGGGATTATCTTGTATCTTTATAAACTCCTTGATGAATGCATTTAGTTTCGGCTATATGATTGCATCTAAACAAGTTGATATGTGCTTCTCTTTTGGTCATGAAGTGTCTCTATGGAAATTTCATTAGGATCCCACTAATTTTCGTACCTTTGCCAATTTTGTTGACAAAAAAGAGGGAGAATTAATGTGTAGTTCACACTACAAATACATATGGTTTACGGATCATTATGTAAGGGGGAGTGGTTTTCATGTGAGATGAAGTATTGATTAAGGGGGAGTGATACATATCACCATAGTATTGTTGTCGAAGCTACAAAGTTTATTTTTTTTGTATTCCATATGTATTAATAGTTTTGTCACCAAAATTGACAAAGGGGAGATTGTTAGAGCATTGATCGATCGAACTCGCAAGCTTTGCTATCTCAAGCTTGTTTGTCAAGTTTAGTTGCCAAAACTATAAGTCTTGATTTCTAGTCTACTTATAGCTAAGTCTCGGATTAGGATAGTAAGTGTAGTTGAGCTTTAGACTCCACGACGTTCATCTAATGAAGATGAAGAACTAATCAAGGGAACTTGTGGAACTTCATCATCAAAAGGTATGTGGAGACTTGAACTTATCTATCACTCAAAAGTATAACTATTTTATCTCATATTTTGAGACAAAAGCCGTATTGCTATATAGACTTCAATTATACACATTTGTAATTTCGAGCTGAGTTTAACTCGCTTATCTATTTCTCGAAATATGTGTTGGTAAGTTTTCGCTTTAACCAAGTTTATCTTTACTCTTGACGAAAGTCATGATTGATTATTTCAATAACTTGAAAATCGCTTTGATGTTAATAGTTCGTGGATAACAACTATTGCAATCCTCTAACAAAGTTTCAATGATTGAAATGAGATTTTAGAACAAGTAATCATGTTTGGATATAAGCATAGTGTGTATTCACATTTTTGTATAAATCCAAAACCGGGAACCTAAGTATGGGTACCCGTACGCGTACTGGTTGGTTGTTGGAAGTCTGGAATCTAAGTATGCGTACCCGTACGCGTACTGGCGGAAGTTTGGGTTCCGTGAATTTATGTTGGATTTTGGAATGTGAATTGGTATGCGTACCCGTACGCGTACTTGATGAGTGCTAAAAAGTGCATATTTCTATATCTTTTTCTTGGCAATTAACTCATCTTTTGTGCTCTAATTCTCCATTTTATCCCATATTCTGTATTTTCATTTTTTTCAAGAATAAATACTTTTCTTAATTAATTTTGTATTTTTAGGTTCTAAATAAAGTTTGGATGGAATTACGGAGCGAAAAGAGCAGAAAAGTGGTGGAAGCCAAGAGGAATCACACAAGGAAGCCGCGAAGAATGTTGTGCGCAAGACCAGGAGGCTAGAACTGGGCTTGAAGAGGAAGAATTGTTCTTAAAGAAGATATGGGCTTGGAATACCCAAGGCCCAAAACCCTCACCCAAGTCCATTTCCTATATCCATACATGTTTCCCTTTCTAGCCGTCAGATTGGATCATCTCAGCATCCTACGGTCGCAGCATTGTCAGTACATCAAAGTCTGAAGCTCCTGTCTAACACTACAGCACCTAACTCCATCTTGAGCCGTCAGTTTCGTTGTATCAGGCATCCAACGGTCGCTCAATACCTGCTTCCATCTTGCCGTTAGATCCATTTCAGAAGTGACAATCCAACGCTCATCTTCGTTGTTCATCAAAATTTGCTGCACCCGCTCAACACCACAATACCTAACCCTACCCAAAACAGAACCAAACGCGCCCCAACCTAATTCCCATCGAGTTTCCTTCTTCTCCATCTCTTCTCCCTCACCCCCGATGCAGAACCCATTTCCACCACCTGCTCTGCCTCTGCCACCACCACCAACTCCGTCTGCACCTTCCATACCGCCACCACTCGAGCCATCATCACTTCTAACAACCAAGACCTACCTTTCTAGCCACTTATATTATCATCTCCTAATCGTTTCATCTCACAGGAACCCTAGGTTAGGAGTTGATGAAATAGGTGAGGTTAGAGGATAAATCGAAGGCATGGGTAGCATCAGCAGACGAGAAGGAAGCATGGGTGAGAGCTATCAATCGTTTTCAGAGATTAGGTAAGGATTTTTTGTAAAACCCTAATTTCATAATTTGAGGATAAATTGGGGAAATTGGTTGTACATCCAATTGGAAGCATGGGTCACGAATTAGGGTGGTTATCAGTGTGTTAGGTGAGGGAATTGTGAGTTTAATTGAACTTTTTAGCAAACCCTAATTTTGCTTATTTGGGGGAATTTTGGGGTTTCAACTGTATGTATAAATATGGGTCTTTGGATGTTGTTTAGGGCATGCCTGGATTAGCCAGAGCACCCTTTGGAGGCCTGGATTAGCCAGTGCTCTCCACTGTTAGGTTTTGTAATCTTCTGTTTTAATTCCAAGTTTCAATTTCAATTACTCTTTATGTTTATCATGTTTACAATTACTGTCAATATGTTCTAATTACTCTTGTTAGGGTTTAGATGAAGCCTGAAGACCTTGTTGGGTAGCAAAATCTTAGTGAACACTCTTGTAGGTTTAACTGAATTAGGATGTTAGTGTTCTTGGTGATTGAAGTCACCTGTGATTGAGTGTGCTGTAAGAAGACACTCAATGCTAGGGGTGAACTAGAGAATTTAGGGACTTAACCATCCACATTTAACTAAAGTAGGGAAGTTATGAAGCTTAGGGATCAAACATCACCTGTGATTGAGTGTGCTGTAAGAAGACACTCAATGCTAGGGGTGATGCTAGTGAGCTTAGTTAATCAACTCTCTATCTATGTATGCCCTGGATTATAGGAAGGCATGAGCCTCCACCTTGGTCCATTAGGGACAAGAGCATAAACTAGATTGATGCTGCCTAGCTAGGCCATAAGGTGAATTCAAATCCCCTAGTGCATTTACTGCTTAGCTTCTCTGCCTTAGGCTCACTGCCTTTGTTTAACTCCACTGTCACTATCACTGCCACTTAGTTTACTGCTTAGGATAATCTTAGCTTAGGAAAGTAGGAAAGCTTCAACTCACTCACCTTGTCCCTGTGGAATGACCCTGTTCTTGCACATACATTGCTACAACTGACCCTGTGCACTTGCAGGTATCACTGTAGGCTGTCTTTGCTCTTATTTTATACATATCCCAAAGCCTACCAAGTTTTTGGCGCCGTTGTCGGGGACTTGGTGCTGTTGTGTTGAAGGTGTTCTTTGATGTTCTTTGGCTGTTATAAATTAGTGTAACTTATTATAATCTTCTGTAACTTAGCTGTAATTTAGTGTAGTTTAGTATACCTGTTTGTAGCTTAGTGTAATTGTTTTAACTGTAACTTAGTCTATCATTGTAAGCATCTGCATCTGCATATTAGTGTAATCATCTGCATCCATACTGCATCTGCATCTTGCATCTGTAGATTTTCTTCTTTGCATTCTTGCATGCCTTGTAACATACCTGCAACTTTGCAAAGTGTTTGTGGCTTTGTTCATTGCCTATAGCTTTTCCCTGCCCTGTAAGCATGATGATAATGCATCTACAGCTGCAAACTGCACTGCTTTATGCAGTTTTCCATTTTTTCCTGCCTTCTCTGTGTACTGATCACACACAATGAGTGTCAGGTGTTGCTACAGCCAGCCTCTGGTGCTGCTGTTGTTTGTCTTCTGCTTCTGAGCTGAGCTGTTGTGGCTGCTGTTGCCATTTGCTGCTGGCCCTTGCTGTTGTTGCCTGGTGCTACTCTCTTGTTGCTGCTATGCTGCTGCTGAAGCCTGAACCTGCTGTAGCTGCTGTTGCTGAGCCTGGAGCAAAGAACCAATCCCAACTGGGCTGTGCAACTAAAAAAAAAAACAGAACAACTTTGCTGAGGCAAAAACCAGGTAAGCATACAACCCAGTTTACTGGGTTTGGGGTATTGTATTTTCCCATTAAAACTCTGGGCTCTTAGCAAAAATTTGAAATTGAAATTGTATGATTGCAAGCAGCTGAATGTTTCTGAACTGTGGGTTTCAACCCTGAAATTTGAATTTCTGAACTGCGGGCTTGACCCAAAACAAAAATTTGTAAAACGTTTTCATAGCCCAGTTGGGCCTAAGCTTTTGGCTAAACTGCTAGCCCAAAACCCAACTGAAAATGAACTTCTGGGCTTGTTTCTGAACACTGGGTTTGACCCAAATTTAAAATTTGAAAAACAAATTCCAAGCCCAAGTGGGCCTCGTACTTTTACTCTCTGAGAGCCCAACAGCCAAATACCCAACTGGGCTTCTGAACCCAGTTTGTGGGCTTGTTCTAATTGTTTTTGGGCTTGATTAATTTGTTTTTGAGTTTGTTTAAAACTGTTTTGGGCTTGTTTGAATTTACTGTGGGCCTGTAATTGTAACTCTAAAAACCAAAATCTAGGCCAACTTTTTAAACTGAATTTTGGGCCTCAAACAAACTGCAACCCCCCCCCCCCTTTTCCCTAAAAAAACCAAAGTTTTCCAAAAGTTTCCCATAAAAACCAAATGTCTCCCGACAAAACCAAATTTTGCCAAAATGTCTCCCGACAAAACCAAATTTTTTTGTATATAATCCAGTAAAAAAAAAAAAAAAGTTGTTTCTTTTGTACATATTTTGCTAATCCAATATGATCTCGGCTGACATATGTTGGATTCTTGCCTTGAATAACGGAGTTCTAATATTGCTTTCGCCGAAATCGGGTATTCTCTTTCCTTTTTCTCTACTCAGCATAATCCTCTCCATATGTTGTATTATAATTCTTTACATCTTTTGAAACATTGAGGACAATGTTTAGTTTAGGTTTGGGGATATAGAGTAGATACCACGATCACATGCCATAATTGAAAACAAGAACTCCTTCTTTTTGAAAAAAATAAAAAAAATTGAAAAAAAAAATAAAAAAAATCAAAAAATGGAGCTCATTTACCTTGAAATGTTGACTCTTGTGCATGTATGTAAATAGGATTCTTAGTCTAGATATTTAGGCACCCTGATTCTAGCACAATTCACATGTGATAAGAAACTTGCACGCGCACAATCTACCAATACATGTATAGCCTCGATCTTCAAGGTGTTTGATAGGAAGTTAGATTGCCAATCACTTTAGAATACTGAATGAGACTTGACTAGCTTGTTCTTTGGTTGGCTGGGATAGAAGTTGGAGGATACGTTAAGAAAAGCAACCATAGAATTTGACCGGATGCATTCGATAAGGGCCACCTCTTGCTAAGAGTCATGTAATTATGTTTTTCTTTTTGTTCATGTATCAAAAGTGTCACTATGTTGTAAAGATCAAAGTTATTTCTTCAAAAAAAAAAAAATTCAGAAAAATTCAGAAAAATAAAAATAAAAAAATAAATAAATCAAGTATTAATTTATTCCATGTTTTGTCATGTTAAAGACAATAGTTCTCTCTTGTTCCAAAAATAAAAGAGAGTAATCAATGTAAATAAGAGTCATGTAAAGAGTCATCTTTTTGTTGTAAATAGTCTTGTAATAAGCAAGGAGGGTGCAGCCATCGATGTATAACGCGGGTAAACTGAAATATCACCAACTCATTGGGTGAACATTCACAATTCTCGTAAAGCCGGACAGCTAGCTTGGCTTAGAATTCGGTTCTTAGCCTAAAAACTATCTCTTGGTGATTAGTAGTCATAACTTCAGGTCATTCTAGAAACATGTGTAGATACACTTTACACTCTTATCACGTGTCTTTAGTTTTTATCAGTGCTAGGATTGTGCCTTTGATAGCTAGATTGACATCTCCATTTTACTGTGAGCTTCTACTGTCTTGCACATGTCACATTTCATGGAATCTGAGCTTATATTTTGCCTAGAACTTTGTAGGTACGTTCTAAGCAAACCTTCACGAGACTTCACTCGTCCACTAGGGACACTTAGTGGTTTAAAAGGCTTAGTGCATACGCTAAATGCATTCGAGAGACCAGCGACAGTGGTATAGGTAGGATTTCCTTAGTTTTGTTTTACTTGAGGACAAGTAAAATTCAGGTTTGGGGGTATTTGATGAGTGCTAAAAAGTGCATATTTCTATATTTTTTCTTGGCATTTAACTCATCTTTTGTGCTTAATTCTCCATTTTATCCCATATTCTGTATTTTCTTTTTTCAAGAAATATTTTTTAATTAATTTTGCATTTTTAGGTCAAATAAAGTTTGGATGAATTGCGGAGCGGAAAAGAGCAGAAAAGGTGGAAGCCAAGAGGAATCACACAAGGAAGCCGCGAAGAATGTTGTGCGCAAGACCAGGAGGCTAGAACTGGGCTTGAAGAGGAAGAATTGTTCTTAAAGAAGATATGGGCTTGGCATACCCAAGGCCCAAAACCCTCACCCAAGTCCATTTCCTATATCCATACCCGTTTCCCTTTCTAGCCGTCAGATTGGATCATCTCAGCATCCTACGGTCGCAGCATTGTCAGTACATCAAAGTCTGAAGCTCCTGTCTAACACTACAGCACCTAACTCCATCTTGAGCCGTCAGTTTCGTTGTATCAGGCATCCAACGGTCGCTCAATACCTGCTTCCATCTTGCCGTTAGATCCATTTCAGAAGTGACAATCCAACGCTCATCTTCGTTGTTCATCAAAATTTGCTGCACCCGCTCAACACCACAATACCTAACCCTACCCAAAACAGAACCAAACGCGCCCCAACCTAATTCCCATCGAGTTTCCTTCTTATCCATCTCTTCTCCCTCACCCCCGATGCAGAACCCATTTCCACCACCTGCTCTGCCTCTGCCACCACCACCAACTCCGTCTGCACCTTCCATACCGCCACCACTCGATCCATCATCACTTCTAACAACCAAGACCTACCTTTCTAGCCACTTATATTATCATCTCCTAATCGTTTCATCTCACAGGAACCCTAGGTTAGGAGTTGATGAAATAGGTGAGGTTAGAGGATAAATCGAAGGCATGGGTAGCATCAGCAGACGAGAAGGAAGCATGGGTGAGAGCTATCAATCGTTTTCAGAGATTAGGTAAGGATTTTTTGTAAAACCCTAATTTCATAATTTGGGGATAAATTGGGGAAATTGGTTGTACGTCCAATTGGAAGCATGGGTCACGAATTAGGGTGGTTATCAGTGTGTTAGGTGAGGGAATTGTGAGTTTAATTGAACTTTTTAGCAAACCCTAATTTTGCTGATTTGGGGGAATTTTGGGGTTTCAACTGTATGTATAAATATGGGTCTTTGGATGTTGTTTAGGGCATGCCTGGATTAGCCAGAGCACCCTTTGGAGGCCTGGATTAGCCAGTGCTCTCCACTGTTAGGTTTTGTAATCTTCTGTTTTAATTCCAAGTTTCAATTTCAATTACTCTTTATGTTTATCATGTTTACAATTACTGTCAATATGTTCTAATTACTCTTGCTAGGGCTTAGATGAAGCCTGAAGACCTTGTTGGGTAGCAAAATCTTAGTGAACACTCTTGTAGGTTTAACTGAATTAGGATGTTAGTGTTCTTGGTGATTGAAGTCACCTGTGATTGAGTGTGCTGTAATAAGACACTCAATGCTAGGGGTGAACTAGAGAATTTAGGGACTTAACCATCCACATTTAACTAAAGTAGGGAAGTTATGAAGCTTAGGGATCAAACATCACCTGTGATTGAGTGTGCTGTAAGAAGACACTCAATGCTAGGGGTGATGCTAGTGAGCTTAGTTAATTAACTCTCTATCTATGTATGCCCTGGATTATAGGAAGGCATGAGCCTCCACCTTGGTCCATTAGGGACAAGAGCATAAACTAGATTGATGCTGCCTAGCTAGGACATAAGGTGAATTCAAATCCCCTAGTGCATTTACTGCTTAGCTTCTCTGCCTTAGGCTCACTGCCTTTGTTTAACTCCACTATCACTATCACTTCCACTTAGTTTACTGCTTAGGATAATCTTAGCTTAGGAAAGTAGGAAAGCTTCAACTCACTCACCTTGTCCCTGTGGAATGACCCTGTTCTTGCACATACATTGCTACAACTGACCCTGTGCACTTGCAGGTATCACTGTAGGCTGTCTTTGCTCTTATTTTATACATATCCCAAAGCCTACCAGTACTGGCGTAACCAAACTCGTCTGGCTACTTAGGTATATGTGTACCCGTTTGCATACTTAAGTAGGTTACTTTCTAAAATCGGTTTGTTTATGAACTAAAACATTTATAGAATAAGGAATGCAATCTTTTGCAGATCGTGGCTATGATGTTCATGAATTGATTCGAGTGAATCAAAATCGATTTTGCTTCAATTTTGTCATGTATATTTCTATGAGATCTAAGCAATTGAACAACTCTCTAACTAGTTTCATTTGAGTCATTTGAACTAGTTATGGTGAAGATGAATAAGGTTGATATGAAAGTGCTCATATGGCTAGCCATTGGTTAACTATTCTTGAACCGACTAAGTGTACAAGTTTAGGTAAGGCTGCCCAAACCTAAATGAAGTTACATTTCATTTGTGTATAACAAGCTAAGTTTGATCTAACGGTTGAAAGATATTAGCTTGAATCTAATCATTTAACAATGAATATCGAATGCTTTGTTACCAAGGTAACTTAGATTGCTTACCCTGATTTGAAGACTATATAAAGGAGAACGCTAGCAACTGGGAAACCTAATCCCCACACATATTGTGTGATACTAGTTGCATGAGCTAGAGTTGATTCTCCTTTAACCTTAGGTTTTTCACGGAACCCTGTAGGTTAATGACTTGAAGACTTCATTGGGATTGTGAAGCCAGATCCAACTATTTTCTCTGTAATTGTGTGATATGATCTTGCTGTTTTCTATCGTAATTGAGTACAATCGTAAGATTGGCTTGAGATTTATATCTCTGATATGCAATATTGAAAAGTAGTCACAGACACCTTCGTCTCATCGTTTGTGATTCCACAATACCTTGTTTCGTTAATCGATTAAGATTATTGTGAGGTGACTGATATTTCTAGGCTGTTCTTCGGAAATATAAGTCTGGTATATCAATTGGTTCATGTTCACCTTGATTTATCAAAAGACGGAACAAAACTCGTAGGTTTATTTGTGGGAGACAGATTTATCTATTCAATAGACTTTTCTGTGTGATACAGATTTGTTTATCAATTCTTCGACTTTGGGTCATAGCGACTCTTAGTTGTGGGTGAGATCAGCGAAGGGAATCAAGTGCGCAGAATCCGACATGGTTCTTGAGGCGTAAGGAACGCGACTGTACCTTGATCAATGTGAGATTGATTAGGGCTGAACTACATTCCAGACCAAAGTTAACTTGTAGTAGGCTAGAGTCTGCAGCGGCTTAATACAGTGTGGTGTTCATATCTGGACTAGGTCCCGGGGGTTTTCTGCATTTGCGGTTCCCTAGTTAGCAAAACTTCTGGTGTCTATGTTATTTCTTTTTCGCAATATATTTTTTTATATAGTTGAAATATCACAGGTTATGCGTTGAATCGAACAATTGGTAAATCCAACCTTTGGTTGTTGATTGAAATTGATTGATCCTTGAACATTGGTCTTTGGTACCGTTCAAGTTATTTCTCTTGTATTCAATCAGACTCACAAATTCCTATTTGTTTGATTGCGGATTGAATCGAGAAATTGAGATATAACTCTTTAATATATTTTTTCTTAAGATTGAGTATGACTGTGTAGTTGGTTCTTTTGAAAGTATATTGGATTTAGTCCATACAGATTGTTAAGCGAAATATTATGTGAGGTTGTTAGACCCCCGTTTTTTCAAGTATATTTCATGTTTATTATATGGGTTTATGTTCTTAAAAGTATAAGTTATAAGAAACAAGCAAAGTCGAAGACTTTAATATTAAATGAAATGCAATGAAGGTTCTTGTCACGGATTAGCTAATTTGGCTAAGTTTAGTGAAGTTTCGATGTTAATGTTTTGCTTGTCTCTTTTAGAATCAATTAAGAATACTCTTGTCCGTTTTTAAAGTATAGGTTCACATACCTACTTGTTAAGTTAGCAAAGCTAGCCAAAAAAATTTTTGTCCATATTTTACTTTTATATTCATTGAGTTTGCGAAACTAAGTTTTCAGTTCGTGAACCCAGAAGAGAGAAAGGTTCCTTAACTCCGGTTATTATTTGAGTTCGCAAACGGAGTGCAGAGGAAAAGGACTCTGAAACTCGACATCTTAATTGAGTTCGCGAACCTAAGTGCTAACTCGTCCAAGACTCGTTTTCGGAAATTGTTTCAGTTTCCTTCTTTGTCTTAAAGGCAAACTTTTTACATGCTTTTGGTAGTCATTCTTGATGATAACTGAAATACTTGATCTTCATGATTGTTTCTTTTGTGAATTGCTTGGTTACCAAGAGATTTTTTAAATTACCATTTTTTGTGTGGTCGATCTCATGATGAATCTTCAAAATCTATGTTTTTAATCGTTATATTTTTAATTGAAATAATCACTGTATAAGATGAGAAAATTTTAATGATTGATTTTAGATTACCTTTCCTAGTGAAATTTGCTAAATCCAAGAATCCTTTACTTGAAAAAGGTCGCCTTTGTTGTTCTCTTTTGAGAATGACATCTAACGGGAAAGAGTTCTTCAATGAACTTGCTTTTAATTGACATTTTTGTGGGAAGTGTGGTTCTGGAATTTCGGAGAGAACAGTACCTTAAAGATCTCCATGGTGAAAGAAGCTAAGTTGCAATAATTAGTAGAATCATAATTCATGATATGTTGAATCTTTGGTATTGGTTATCTCTTGATGACTTAATTCATTAAGAACCTAATTCTCTTTACTCTTTTTCAACTTTGTAGTCTATTAAAGTCCGTTTCAAGCTAGATTAGATTAGGCAGTACAGTTTTAGGACTCTCTCAAGTTACCGTTGAAAACTGAAGATTGAAGATCATATGAAGATATCATTGAAGAACTTCATAAACAAAGGTTATTCACCCTATTATGTAAACTCTTTCCTTTTTAAAATATTTATTTCTATTGAAGGAAATAACTCACTTATTGGAACAATACTTATGACGATAGATATATGTTTCTTGTATATATCCGGGAAGAATTGATCCTAATACTTTAGGGAAAATGACCACTGACCTTTTAAGACATCTTGTAGAGAATGAAAATACGAATTCAACGAGCCTAGAATCACTCAATTTCGTTGTTTAACGAAAAAGTTATGGATGAAATACAAAAACTGAAGAAGAAAAAAAATAGTACAGCTAAAAGTTGGTTCCTATACTAAGAAAAAGACCTAAATCTTTGAGTTATTAAACCTAACCTCAGTAACGTAGATAAAATTATATTTTATTCAAGTTTTTGATGTTTCATTTCCTTGGAAAGGAGACTATTTTCCCCACACAATCTAGTGCTATGTTTGGCTAGTTTCTAAACTGTATAATGTATTTAAGTCGGAAAAGAGCTTGTTTTAGAAAATATTGAGAATGCTTACAGTTGGAAGAAAATTTTTCTTATATTTCAAGTGGCCTATAGCTTTGGTCATTCACTATAAATAGAAAATTCATGTAGCTCTACAATTTATCCCTGGAAAATTGTACTCCCTCCGTACCACATATATAGGCGGAGTAGTCAAAATCTCTTAGATTAAGAAATATTTTTGATTTTATAAAATTTTATGTTTTTCCTGTTTTACCCTTAACCATATTCCAAATGTTAGAGACATACACTAAATTATGATGATTCCCAAACAAATAAATAAGGGCAGTAGAAATAAAAAATCGTTTTGAAATTTGGACTCCGCCTACATAGTGGTACAAGAAAAAATGGAAATTACGCCTTTATAATAGGAATGGAGGGAGTATTAGTGTTGCATAATGTTGTTTTTCATCTCTTTCAATACTTTAGATCAAGGGTGATACTTTAACAACTTCACTTAGGGATCATGAAGCACAACTTGAACTATCATTTTGATAGTTCTGAATTATTATCTTGATTTGGTCATTAATATAACTCTTTTCTATTATAAGGTCATTCTTTATGGTTATAATATGTTCATGATTCGATAGAACTTCAATATAATATTGTATTCCAAAACTTGTTAGTCGATATCTGGATTTGAAGTTTCCATAAGAATTCAACTAACACTAGTTCAAGGTTGATTGTTCTTGTAAGGTATATTTGTTAGAATCCTTAAGGAAACAACAACACGATTAGTCGTCATGTTGAAGTACGGTAGCGATAGTATTCTCGCCATATTGAGGAGCATCTTCAAAGAGAACATGTTTCTGCTAGAAGATTTACAACAAAGACGCCTAAAGATAATAAGCATTCTGTTAGGGGTTATCAGGTGTATGAACACAACTGAAGCGGGGTAACTTGGAGGTTATACTTCATCTCAATTACATTCAATACAAAGTTTAGTAGTAGGAAAAAGGTGTAACAACTAAATTCAGTGTGTGTTCAAACTAGAAGAGGTCCTGGGCATTTTATACACTTGCACTTTTCCTCGTTAATAAAATCTCTGGTGCCTTGTTTTTATTTCCCCATTATATTTAAGTGATTGATTGATAAAAGTGAACTGGATTGAAATCTTAATTAATTTCATCCAAGCATTGTCTTCTTTATTTTTTTGAAGGGAAAAGGGGCTATAGAGAGCCCCTAAGAACCATTATATTAGAATATCTCATTAAACTTGAGGTTTGAAGAAATACTAACAATAGGTGACAATGAATCCCACCATCCTGAAACATTCTCATGAAAATCAAACTCACATAAATCACGAGAAATGAAATTTACATTTTCAACGACAAGGACAAATCTAACTTCTTAAAATATGACTCTGATATCTTTAATCTTCATAACTAGGGAGTGAATGCTCCATGGAATACATATTTTCCTGATGTCTTCGACATTCAACTGTATATCAAATTCCATTGATGCATTGCTACAAACATCTTTTTCCCATGGACAGTTGAACAAACGATGAGAAATCGACTTTTGTTCTTGTATGAATTTCAAAAATGAATCCGATGATATTTGAAAGATGGCTGATAGACACATTTTTGTGACCGAATTGTCCTCAATTTTCAGTATTGTTGGTACTCGATTTTCTACTTATTATGGTGTTTTATGTGTTTCTAGGTATTTTTAGAAAATTCGGCTCGAAAAGTTGGTATAGGCACCCGGAGGACACATGTTATTCGGACTCTAAGTTTTGGGTAAGGGGCACCTAACTGATAAGGGGCACCCCAGGGAGCCAACTGCTAATCGCACCCCATTACTGGTTAAGGGGACTCCATCTTGTTCCTTGATTTGAAAAGAAAAATTGGCGGGAAATTTGGTTTCAACGGTAAAGGATTTATTATCTTTAACATAAGAATATATTCTTGCCTTACAAACATGAAGTTTTGAAGAAAAGGAAGTTATCTTGTATTAAACAAGAAAGATATCCTTAGAAGATTTTATCTTGGATTTTATTCTGCGAACTAAAGAAGATATGGGTTTAGTAAAGACATATATAGAACAAAGAGAATGAAAAATTCTTGAAGATATCTTTAATTAAAAAGAAGAAGATTTTGGAGTTATGGAAGAATATATTTGAGTGATGTATATTTGTGTGTATAAATAGAGAGCTAGAGAGCACATTTGGGGGGAGTCGGGGAGAGAAAAGAAACTCACTGCTTTTGTTATTTCTCTTCATTTTCACCATTGTAAGCACTTTTCGAGCCATAAAATATTTTTTCGAGAGTGTCTACAACATGAAGTGCTAAATCCATCACTGGGGAGGCGGAGGAGGCTTTTTTCGTTCATGTGGTAATTAAAATAATTCTTTTATAACTATTTGCATAGAATTTAATGGTTTCATGATTTCTATTAATTATTTGTTATTTTGTTTGATGTCGCATGCTTGGTTTCAATTAATTTGATGCGTCATGCTCACAAATTACAACTAATGTTTTACGAAATCTACTTTGGCAAAGGATAGAGTTATTGTTTCTTTTGTTTTGAGCTATAAATGTCTAGGATTAATTTATGAACCCATGAACATGAAAAGAAGTGGAATCCCGAGTCCCGGTCATCTCTTCATCTTATCACCATTTTTGTATATATTTTCCTTATTTTTAGTATTTTCTTTTATTAAAACTTAAAATCAATCTCATGTAGTCCGAGTGAACGGCAACTCTATTTACCACTATCTAAAATTCGATCAATTTTTGGCGCCGCTGACGCGGATTTATTTATAGATTTTTTTTTAGGTTTTATTTTATTTGTTCTTTTTTACGCGTTTTGGTATTTTTGTTTGCTTTCAGATTTGGAACTAAGCTAAAGGAAAAGAGAAAGTGCTGAAAAGAAAGAAAAAGCCCAAAAAGGAAAGAAAAGAGAAATCCAAAAGGAGTGAAGAAGAAGATTTTGTAAATAATTTTATTTTATTTTTTTAGAAACTGTAATTAAGGTTTTTATTTTTGTAATATTTTATTTTTGGACATTGTTTTCTTCTTCTTTTCTTTTGGACATTGAACATTGGACTTTATTTTTAAAACCCTACGGAAGGGTAGTTTTAAAGAAAGTGTTTGCAGAGAAGGACGACGATTACGATATCGCCTCGGCCCCTCGGGTTCGTACATGACATAGGAGTCGTGGCTCGAGTCGACTTCAACGGTTCATCCCCCGTTTGGAACGGGAGGTAAGAATTCTAAACACCCGCGAATCCCATGTCAGCGGGTTTCTGGATGATTTCGTATGCATATATGTTGAGGACCTGAAATCGGATTTAATTTTCTAGTAAAGGGAAAGGCCTGGCCAAATCAAGATAAGGACTCGGATTTCATCACCGTTTCCTTCTTGCCCGCCTTAGGAACACGTAACCTATGCGAACCTAAGCCTTAAAATTTGGACTAGAACGAGACCGATAGGGTAACGAGCTTATTAGGAAAGTCGTTCGGAAAATATTGGTTACTCTTTTGAGCATACTTTGAAGTTCATGATGGTTTCTGTGAGTTGAATACGCCGCCTTGTAACGCCGGTGAGTCCTTGGGTATCAAAGCTCCACTGAGATTCCCTCGTCTCTATTCAACTTACTTTAACTCGGATTGATTCCAGAGAGGTTTGCTCAGATTGTAACGAATTCCTTTTCGAAAGAATAAAAACTGGTCTAGAAACATTTTATGGGAGCCTTCATGCTTTTTGTTTGCTAGATAAAATAAGCTTGTTGTGGTCGAGTCAGCCTTCTTTGTGTTTGTTTAGAATTCCCTTGCAGTTAGGATGTCAAACTGGTATAGACAATACACTGATTATTCGACTGAGCAACATGAACATTATTCTTTTTATGACCATAGTGTGAATAGTGGTTGGGAACACCAAACTTTTGAAGGTTATGGCCCATACCATGGTGAGCCCAATTACTATTCACATGAATACCTGATAGACGCATTTATGTGTCTATTTTGTTCTCAATATTCTGTATTGTTAGACTCGATTAAGTACTTATTGTGTTATTTTGTGATTTTGTAGATGTTTTTAGAGAAATAAGCCCTTGCGGCGAAATGGGCTCAAAAAGCAGTGTTTTACACCCCAGAGAAAATTACTAAAGCACCCGAGAAATGCACCGGAAGCGTCCCAGAAATGTGCCGGAGGAATCCAGAAAATTACTATTTCCACCCCAATTGCTATTCGCACCCCCAGTTTGGATAGGGGGACACCATCTTCTTCATTTCAAAAACTGAATTTTGGCGGGAAAACATGCATGAGAACTGGCAGAAGTTTGATCGAATTTTTTTAACGTGTTATAGGGAGATTAAATGGCTGAGACTTGGCAGGAAGATGTGATTAAGCCTAATGAAGATATTTTGGGTGTCGGGTCCGATCGAATTTGGCTAGAATTGGCTAGGGAAGCCACGAACTCAAAACAGAGACACACGTACAGGGAGGAGAAAAACACGAGTTTTGGAGAGTTATGGACGTGTTTCGATCGAGTTTGATGGCTCTAGCAACACTCTGGGTGATTACAACATGATTTGGAGCGTGTTGGAAGAGATTTGGAGCGTGAAGAAGTTATTTTTGGAAATTATTCTCCGAAATAAGAAAAAAAAAATTCCGAGTAAAGAAGGATTTTCACGAGTTATTGCGGGGGATTTGATGATGCATGTGAGTATATAAAGGTTATTTGGGTCGAGTAGAGGGGCTTTCGAGAGTTTGGGGAAGCTTTGGAGGCTATAGAGTGAAGAAAAATCGAGTTGCAGAGCCACCATTTCTGCTGCTGCAACTCAAGAACACGAAGAACATTGGACAACCAGAGACAGTCGTTCATACTACAGCAACAACGACTGTCAGCTGTGGGTCGTAGTATTCTATATACTACAACACTTTTCATTTATCGTTCTTTGTAACGGTGTTTGCAACAATTATAAACGTTGCAAACACCCGATTTTCATTATTATCTCCATTTCATCATTTGTACACCTCTTTTGAGCAATGAAAAATTCCTTTGAGCGTGTTTCCAATATGCGGAGTTAGAACCCATCACTGGGACGACGAAGGAGGCCGAGCTTCATACATGGGTAATTTTGTTAATTCTTTTTAAGACTTTTGCATTAAAAATTAATTGAAATATGATTTAATTAAATTGGTTGTTATTTGATTAGATGGGTCATGCTTAGCTTAGGTGATTTGATGTTCCATGCTTAACATTTACATACAATGTTTTGAGAATCTACTTTGGCAAAATAAGAGTCCATATAATTTATGTTTTGAGCGATTATTGTTGAGAATAAATCATTGAGCCCTATGTTATGCAAATTGGCCGAATCATTAGTCCCAGTACCTCTCTACCAATTTGTCAATATTTTTGTATATATATTTTTAAATCTAAAAATCCATTACCTTCACAAGTCCGAGAGTTTGAACCTCATTACTAAAACCACGGAAAATCATTAATCAATACCGGTCATACGAGCAAAATTCTTATAATTCCTCTTCTCTAGATGAGGCACGTAAGATACTTGAGTCAACGCGTAAGTTACATGAGTCGACACATAAGTCAGCGGACACATATGATTTAGTTATAGAAGAAAGAACTGTAACAATGAGTGAACCTTCTTTAGAAGATAACCTCATGAAGTTAGCTGAGTCAACATGTAAGTTAACTGAGTCAACATGTGAGTTTGCTGAGTCAACACGTAGGCTTGAGTTAGAGACGGAAGAAAGAATTTCTCGAATTGCACTAGATTGCCAATACATTGCTTCAAAAATCAACCTTAAAAGTGAGGAAAATTTTTATTTACATAATCAAGATGACAAGGATAGAATTGGAAGTAATACTTTAGATGAGGTTCAACCATTTTCATGTTATTATGATTATGATGAGGATAATGCTGATGAAGAATCTGAAATATTTAGGCATGGTGATCAGGAATTTGTTACTCCAACTGAGCTTTATAATGATAATATTATTTCTAGTTCAAATCCAAATAATTTTAATAATTATTCACCTATTCAAAAGGATGAGGATTTGACTAAAGATAAGACATCCTTAGATGATGTAGTATTTCCTTTTGATTACGAAGGCGATGATAGTTTAGAGGAGCGGGTTTATCCTGGGAATATTGTTTTCGAGTCTAGCGATTTAGAAAGATTAGTCTTAAAAAACAAAATGAAATCGTAGATATGAGTGAGGATATACCTGACTTAGAAGAATCAATTGACCATTTTCAGGAATCTGATGACCTTGAAACTAAGGAAGTTGTGACTAGTCTTTATAGAGACACTGAAAACTCTAAGTTTGGGGGTGATTTTTATTCTCCATGTACTTTAACTCTTACAAAGGTCCCTCACTTGGAACTTAACATATATGCCTCAACCATTTTACAAGATTATCTTCATACACGTTTTCCTGAACCTAATGATGTCCAGAAAGAATTTCAGTTGTTAGAAACCCATCCTCTGGTTGATGTGGTTAACCCAGGCTATGATACCTCAATTGACTTTGTTTTCCCACCAAAAACTTTTTCTCCAATTGTGGGAACTTATGAAATTCAAATGTGTCAGATATTAAGTTTCGAGACTAAACCTAATTACTTTAGGAGATTAGGGTCGACATATTTGTTTAAGGAAGACCACCACTCTCTTTGTGGTCAGTTGTGTAAGTCAAATTTGATTGACTTTAAGGATCCGCAATTATTTAGGTTATTATTATGTGCTTCTAAGTTTTTATTTGAGTTTTTCCAGACTCTAGAACCTGAACATTCAGATCTAACTTTTGAGGAAATGCAACCCAGGAAAATATGCTATCTAGACCCAGTTATAGAACATGAACCACAGCTAGATGTAGTTGTCTTAAACAGGAAACTAGACAAGGGTGTGCTTTATTTGTTAACTTTCTTGGCATGGTGCAGATACCTTTTACTTGTGATAGCTCTATTTGGTTTTGGTGATCCGCAGTTATTCCGGCTATTACTTTATGATTCTATAAGGTAACTAATCCTTTCTTAGTCTGGATGAAGACTTTAAACTTAGCACTTCTTGGGAGGTAACCCAATTTCATGCAATACGGTAATATCTTTCCTTAAATCTTTTGCTTCAAATGGTAACAGTTTCTCCTTGTTCATATGGTTTTAATTTTATCTTTAGAACATTGACGACAATGTTAGATTTAAGTTTGAGGGTATGGGAGAAACTTTTTAGTTGCAATAAATAAACTCCAGAGCCCAGAAATTTATGCTTATTAAGGTTGGCACAAACCAATCTAAGTGGATGGGAACATCTTGGTTGTAGGAGTTGAGGAACCAATCTGATTAGATGGAAACATCTAAAGAGTCTATTCATAAAAGCACAAAGCTCAGGTGTTAGAATTAAAAAAAAACATGGTAGTTTCGCCATAACTCGTTGAATCCTAATCCCTTCTGTTTTGATTTCTTAAGTGATTTGGTGGGGCACACGACTCAAGTTGTTACCATTGCTAGGGTGAAATAGGGTGATTGAGATACCAAAAAAAAAAATTTTGAGACCAGACCATCAGACCAACCGGAATAAATTCAATAAAATCGACCAATGGTGCCCTTGTATATGCCAGTTGTGTTGACCTAGAGTTAGGTTTATCGACCACTGGTCCCCTTGTATATGCCAGTTGTGTTGATATTAGTCAGACCGGTATCTCAGTCCATTAGGATAGGATCATCTTGGAAGAGGACTTCAGACAGATATGGGAAACACCGTTCACTTTAACCATCTATTTTTCTCTTTATCCATCTTCTTAATCTTTCCATATGATTGGTTGACTCCGGTTATGATGTCTAGAAACTATCTGAGTAGAGCTTTGTCACTTATATATGAATTATAGTATGCTGAGTGCAAACTCGTGTACAACAATTGGAAATTCGCATCAGGGTACTTCCTCATATAGTCAATGTTTGTATGCCAACCAAGGAGATTCTTTAGTGCCTTCCAAGGTTCTGCATAGATAGCTAGGGTCTGGAGTAATGGTTTTGTGGGTACACCTCTGGTAAACCCTTCGGAGACAACACTCCGCCGCTAGAGCCACCTAGCGGTTTAACGGCTTGCTGCACGTGCTAAGTGTAGTCATTTTTATTTTTCTAGATTAGATTTTCTCGAGGACTAGGAAATAATAAGTTTGGGGGTATTTGATAGACACATTTTTGTGACCGAATTGTCCTCAATTTTCAGTATTGTTGGTACTCGATTTTCTACTTATTATAGTGTTTTATGTGTTTGTAGGTATTTTTTGGAAAATAAACATTTTTGGAAAATTCGGCTCGAAAAGTTGGTATAGGCACCCAGAGGACACATGTTATTCGGACTCTCAGTTTTGGATAAGGGGCACCCCAGGGAGCCAACTACTAATCGCACCCCATTACTGGTTAAGGGGGCTCCATCTTCTTCCTTGATTTGAAACGAAAAATTGGCGGGAAATTTGGTTTCAACAGTAAAGGATTTATTATCTTTAAGATAATAATATCTTCTTGCCTTACAAACATGAAGTTTTGAAGAAAAAGGAAGTTATCTTGTATTAAACAAGAAATATATCCTTAGAAGATTTTATCTTGGATTTTATTCTGCGAATTAAAGAAGATATGGATTTAGTAAAGACATATATAGAATAAAGAGAAGGAAAAATTCTTCAAGATATCTTTAATTAAAAAGAAGAAGATTTTGGAGTTATGGAAGAATATATTTGAGTGATGTATATTTGTGTGTATAAATAGAGAGCTAGAGAGCACATTTGGGGGGAGTCGGGGAGAGAAAAGAAACTCGCTGCTTTTGTTATTTCTCTTCATTGTCAGCATTATAAGCACTTTTCGAGCCATAAAATAATCTTTTGAGAGTGTCTACAACATGAGGTGCTAAATCCATCACTGGGGCGACGGAGGAGGCTGTTTTTCGTTCATGTGGTAATTAAAATAATTCTTTTATAACTATTTGCATAGAATTTAATGGTTTTATGATTTCTATTAATTATTTGTTATTTTGTTTGATGTCGCATGCTTGGTTTTAATTACTTTTGATGCGTCATGCTCACAACTTACAACTAATGTTTTACGAAATCTACTTTGGCAAAGGATAAAGTTATTGTTTCTTTTGTTTTGAGCTATAAATGTCTAGGATTAATTTATGAACCCATGAACATGAAAAGCAGTGGAATCCCGAGTCCGGTCATCTCTTCATCTTATCACCATTTTTGTATATATTTTCCTTATTTTTAGTATTTTCTTTTATTAAAACTTAAAATCAATCTCATCTAGTCCGAGTGAACGACAACTCTATTTACCACTATCTAAAATTCGATCAATGGCTTCTAGATTAAGATTTCGCCATTTTGGTTTATCTTCTCCTTCATTAAAATTAAAGTGTCCCAACAGAATAATATGCACAGAACATCGTCATAACGATCACCACCGTCAGCCATGGATTTTCAAGAGAATAGAAAATCCCGTCGTGTTGAAGTGAATCGCCCCCAATAATAGATTTGACACGATTACAACAAACGTATGAAACTCCATCCAGAATAAAAGCATACAGAGATTAATCTTGTTCGGATGAATAACTCATAAGAATTATTATACATACAAAAAGAAAACCCAAAGCAAATCGTTTAATACCACGATTTGATTTATTGATACTAAATATTAGAATATATACATTAAATACTGAATATTGCCCAGATCTTTAGGTATGATGAAGATCTGGGCAGGAAGTCGTGGATTTCACAGAAGATTCAATCTAAGAATTGATTTCTGGAAAAGAAGGAGAATAAAAAAGAAAAAACGATTGTGCAGAGTTGTGTTTTTATGACTTTGATGCTACTCTTTTTTCGGTTCTCTTTAAGTCCAGATTATAGCTTCCAAACATTGTCTTAGATTAAAACGAAAAGGTTGGCAGTGTACTTGGTACCCTCCCGTTTTTACCATAAACTATTTGGAAACTTCTATGTGTACACGCATTTTACATGTGGAGTGCATATATATGTTTCGGTAGTGGTCTATAAATCACGCGAGCTTCACCTTTTCCAAAGCTAATTTCTTTTTACTTATTTTCAGAAAACTCTCGAATACTCCAAAACTTTTGTTTTACTTTAAGTTTCCAAAACTTTATTTAACAATGTTTTGATCAAGATAGTTATAATCATCTATAAATCCATAATAAAAAAATTTATTTCCTCGATAATAAATCAAAAATTTAATTGGAAAATCTTTTTCTCACTCATCACTAACTTGGTCAAATGCCAGAAAAGAAGTCAAAAAAGTGCATTTAGGAGACCGAGGGGTTACAAAAACTAGAATCCTTTAGCAAATGCCAAAACCAAATTTTCCTTCTTGGACTGCGATGTCCTAAGAAGTTATTTTCTTGGCAAATATTAGAAATCCGAATGGTTATTTTCTTGGCAACTTGTTGTTAACCGTGCCACTTGACAGTGGACACAACACAAACCACCATATGTCTACCTGTTAAAGAATCTCATGATCCTTCTCCCAAGATTGCCTTCGTGCATAGGGTGCATTATAAGACCCAGACGGAAATCCAGCGATTAAAACTCCAAACCAAGGCCAGCATGAGAAACATACTAAAATTCAAAGTCGTTACCTCGAGTCAAACACATTCATGGCGCGTTTTATAGTCAAAACTGGTAAAACCTAACTCAACCGGTAGTGTCAACACCGTAATTCCAACCAAAATAAAGGGTAAACATGTAATCTGAAACGGAATTTTCAGTTCATAACAGAATAGACATTTTGCAAGGCATAATAGAAAAACAAAGACAATCTCTCTTACTCTCGCTGCACAACCTAAGTCGAAACCCAAACCCATTCATCAACAATGGAAGAAGTTGAGGTACATACAGAATCCAACAACCGATCAAATTCTCAATAACTTTTTATTTCACTCGAAATGCTTCAATTTGATAACTTTAACTCATTTGAAAGATTGGATTTTCAGGTTTTTGGTAATGGGGTATTGTTTTGATCTTAGGTTTTTTTAATCTAAATTTTGCAGAAAATGGAGGCTTTAAAGAAAGCTTATGCAGATATAATTCTGAACACAGCAAAAGAGGCGGCTACTAGAATTATGATTGCAGAAAGAAAAGCTATCGGTTTTCAACAACAAGTTTTTAGTGCTAAAGATGAAGCACTTAATATGCTTCTTAGACTCAAACAAATGTCTGATTCTAAGGTAATGGGTTTGATTTCGTTTGGGTTCTGAAATGGGTTTTCATTGGGTCTCTTGAAACGTTCTTGTTTGTTTCCTTGGAATTTCGATACAAAGGGTCCTTCTTTTTGAGGAATTTAGGTATTTCTTGATTGTTTTATGATGATGAACTGAATTAACTTTTGTTTAGATTGTAATGGGATTGGATTGATGTATCTGTTAGTGTGTATAGTTCTTTTGCTTTACAGTTATTGATGTGTTCGAGTTCTATTAACTTTCGGGTTTTATCTGTTGTCACAAGTGATTCTGTTGAGTTCGCATTGGTACGAAGTTTCTTTTTCAGGGAATTTGAATTGCTCCCTTTTCTAATAGCCCGACGGTTTTCACCAAATATGATTGATTCGATCAAGGGTTTAGAATTTGTGAGAGTTACAGTGCTGTTTGAGTTCTTTGGGTTCTATGGAGGCATATCTTAGGTGATTCCAGTGATTTATTTCTCCCTGTTGGGTCACTGTTTGTACTCTAGTTTCTTATCATTACTGAATCTTCTTCTCCTTAGTGTTTACGCTTGAGATCCACATTGGTAATTTTTTTTTTTTGAGTACTTGCATTTTGTTTGCATCTTTTTGTTTCTTTCTTCACTAATGAGCTTAACTTGACATTTAGAGCTGATTGAATTACTGATTGGAGACATGACTATCTTGAGAAGTTAAAATAGTACGAAAGAAATTATGATTGTGGAGTTACTTCCTTCTAGTATCATGTAAACAAACTACCGATTTTGTTGATCACATTCTCTACTCACGAGTTGAGGCAGTGGAAGCTTTACCTTTCTGCCTTGCTACAACTGACATGTTTGGTTATTCCTACATTTCCTTAAAGAATTTCTACTAATAATGCAAATGTTTTGTATAGGTTGCTCAAATTGAAACTGAATCCGTGAATCAAAGAAAAAGGATCAAAGAGCTGGAAGCTCAGTTAAATGAAGCAAAGGCTGTTGAAAGAGACCTAAGAGTAGAGTTGAAAGGAGCACAGGTTGCATTGGAGGAGGTAAAGAACAAATCGATGCAGCCTGCTAGTGAGTTACCAGTATCTCCTGGCACTAGTAATGCAGTTATGAATCTGGAAAATACAGGTGATAACTGTTGTTCCATTCGTGAAGATTCTACGGAACCAACTGCACAAGTCACGAGAGATTTGGAACTATTCGATGACAACACTGATTTAGCCTCTTTAATAATGAGAAGCAAAAAGCCTGAACTGTACAAAAATGGTTGTACTCAAAGAATTCGTGCATTTGAACGGAAGTTAAAAAAGAGAAATGTGTCTACTCCAGGGCTAGCAGATCCTCAGTTTACAGATCCTATTAAAGAGGATGGTGCTGTTGATGGAAACTGTGGTGTAGCCACGCCTATGAATGAAAACATGGGTTTCAACGAGAAGAAGCTTACTAAATCCAATGGTCAAGTGAATAATTTTTTACGAAGATCGTGTAGAAAAAGAAGATCTAAGTACAGTGTTATCGAAGTTATTTCCAATAAATATAAGAAATCTAGGGAAGCATCATCTAAAATTGCTCGTTGCTCAAATCCCAATGGTATGGTTGAATTGGGTAAAGGGTTACCAAAGATGATTGGCGAAAGGGGAAAAAGAAAGTCCAAGTCACCCTTGTTTGCCGTATCCTCCTTAACTTCAACCAGCATTATTTCATCCTCAGAATGTGAAGATGGCACTGAGAATAAGCCGTGTGAAGTTCTGGTTGCTGTCAAAGACAGGGAGTTGACAGATGCATCACTGGTTAGTTACAATGTAGTTGAAGAGAGCTCCAGGGTTTCAGATTGTGAACAACCTATGGAAGTTGGTGTCTCGTTGATGGATTCTAATTTCAATGATGCTAAAAAATGTGAATTGACTAAAAGTACAGATGATAAGTTACTCAAATATACGTTTACGCGTAAGCGAAAGAAGGAATCCTTGACTAGCCCTGACAAAGGGGCATCATCTGTTGAAATGAAGAACACTACAAAAAGAAGGTCTGGGGAGAATCAAAACAGTGATCCAGAACCTCAAAAACCGCTCAATGACTCTTCTCGGGATAGTCGACGACTGGCCCAAGTTGCTCGTCAGGTT